>NC_141698.1:419992839-420375339 GCF_964263255.1 Lissotriton vulgaris
CAAGAGAAGGACTTTCTCTTAAAGCTTGATTAACTGAGTATCTTTATGTTGCGTAGTAACCTATTACATCACTTACATAAATGCACGTTATTAATAGTTATCCAGTGTTTGTTTGTAAACAACTATTAATCATACTTATTGATTTTTGAGTCTTACTGGTTTGCTCTAGTTTTTGAAGTTGACTTTTAAAGGTGCCCTTCAGATTAGTACCCACAGTTATGATTGTCAGATCTCTTGAAAATTGCACCGTCTTTGTACTCCCTCTGTGGTGAATAGAAATTGAAATTAAAAGGCATAATTTTTTGTGAGGTAATTAATTGTTTCTTGTCCATATTTGTAGTGGTTGAGAAATTTGATTACGTCTTTGCTGAGAATGGACTTGTCGCATACAAAGAACACAAATTCTTGTGTAAGCAAGTAAGTGTGACCGAAGGCACTGACTAACCTGATCTTTTCTTGCACATGCTTCCTATACAAGCCAGAGTTTATTTTAACGTGGTGTTATATGTATGTGTATATGTCAACATTCTGTGATATCAGTGTTGTAAAATATATAGTTTGTCTTTTTGCCCCCTTTAAAGTTTTAGCTGGGAAGATTCTGCCTCCTTTCTGGGTGGAAGTAATAAAGTGGTGTTTCCCTCCCAGCTCTTCACTTGAGATTTGGAGCTGGACCTGAAACCAGTTTGTGGTTGTACCCCCTTTTGGGGCTTATGGGGGACAGAACGTTTGCCATGATTTCCACTGGTGTATTTTGTGCGTTGCTGTGCCCACTAATGCATCTACAACTCAGCTCAACAGACAGGCAATATGTTAAAAGGGATACTCACCATATTTCCCCTTTCCATTTCAATCCTCAGTCCGTTGCTTTTATCTTGATCCCCTGACAGGTTCACTGGACGTGAGAGTAGCATAAATAACGAGAGCAGGGATCCATCTGGCGCAGGTCAAGCACCTCACCCCCTCAATCTGGAAAGGCAATGCCGGGCCACAGAGAATACCCAATACCACGATTGCATAGGATACAGGAGCCAATAGATACTTTCAAGAAAAAGAAGATCACTCCAAGTTCAATGTTGGAGAATATGCCCTTCCAACCCCTCCCCACTCTTAAGTCTTGTTAGAGGTTAGTTATGCTAACGCAATGCCTTACAAAGTTACTGAAGCATCATTTCAATGACATAAAAAAGATAAAAAGGAAAAAGTAGACAAGTGTCGTCCAGTCCGTTTTTCAGTTTTATCAAATCTTCTCAGAGATTTGAGTACCCTAAGGATTAAGATATATATAGATATAAAAAATATCTATATTACACAAAGACCACCTTTTACAAGTTACAGTCTCACGGATGCATGTAATAATTAAATTTACTCAGGGAAACAACTCTCTTAAGATATCTCTTCATTGTGATTTTACATTGGTGCATTTATTTAACACCTCTCAACGTGATTTTGGTTGAGTACCATTTGTTAAAAAATACATATGAACCAATTCCATGGCATCAAAACACACATAGTGACACATCTCACTCACACTTGGGGTTCTGAATTAATAATGCAATTTAAATCACAACTAAAATTGACAATTTATGTTAACTCCGCGGTCTGAAACTTTCACAATAGCCATATGTGAGCCCTTACTCGCACAGTGTATGTAGCAGTCATGATCTCCTCTTTAATGTGCTCGAAGCAATTACAAATGTCGTAAATGATCTAACGGATAAGATTACAAATCATATTATTCTTAACACTATGAAACAGACAACCATATGAAGGTAGTATCATTTATTGGTTTGAGTATGTCTTGTTATCCGTCTTATTATTTCATTATGTTGTGCTTCTTTGTGTTTTTATTTATTGGTGTAAACATCGCACAGCCTTTGGGCCTGGCCTCCTATGTTCTTGTGTTTTGGGTCTATCATGGACACCACTTTGTGTCCATAAACCCACACGGGTTTGGAGTCTCTTGTTGGAACTCCTGAAGGAGGTGAGACCCACCCTGTGCCAGGTTCACAGACCCATGAGGAAATCCAACAGTTGTCCAGGACGTTGTTGAGGTTTGTGGACCCTAAACCAGGTTCACACACTCTAGGAGGTGCTGGCACCCATATCTCTGAGCCCTGTTATGGCAGTAGCAATAGATGTTTCTCTGTTGTGTCCAGTCAGTCATAGAGCTTTGGATCCACCAACCTGAAATGGTCGACTGGAGAAATGAAACTCTCTTGTCCAAACAGATCCTATTCCTGAACAAATTTACACAAGGCCAAGCAATAGCATGTCCGTTTAAGTAAAAAGTAAAACTCTCTGTTGCAAGGAGATAGAGGTTCCAACAAACTTCAATGTGAAGAAAAGTTCTTTATTCCAGACTTCTTTCGGTCAGCCACTTGCCTACACCTCCAGCTCACTGGCACCTCCAACTGTCACACTGCCCCTCAACATTCTAAAATGTCATAACGGGTGATGCAGAGCAGAGGTGTCATGAGCCAGACAGGCCACGAGCCGGCTCCCCTAACATTACTAGGGGAGCCTATCCTTGCATGGTAATTTCATTCAGTATTTTTTTCTGTAATGGAGAATAAAAAATTCTATGGGATTAGAAAGGGAAAAATTGCATTTTGACACCCAGCTCCTCTCCCCTCCCACACACCCCCACCTTTATTACCCAACGGATCTGAATGAAACTCGCCCTACTGAAAAAAAATTGGATGACCATTTACTTTGGAAAGTTTAATGTAGATTTATTGAATTATTTGAAAGCTATAAAGAAAACAAAAAAAATCCTATTCAGGGGAAATCCCGACCTAGACGTAACCACAGAGGCACTGTCAACACCTCCGGGGATATATATATATATGTATGTATATATATGTATATATATATATATATATATATATATATATATATATATATATATATATATATATTCACTGAAAAAAACATAGGTTACATATACGTTATAGTTAGCTGGACATTTCTCTCACACAAAACCATTGAAATTCGCCCGTTATAGTTAGTTCAGCTAACTATAACTCGCGCGCCCGCAATGCACTGCTGATGACGTCACATATTACATCACTCATGACATGGTCAGTGACATCACTCATGACATCTCAAATGACATTACTGATGACATATAATCACAAAGAAGGGGCGAGGGTTAAAGACTCATCTACGCGGTGCCACGGGTTGTACCAGACTTGGCGAGGACAAGCCTTCAGAACGATTGTGTTCTCTGGCGTCCTGTACACCGGACACCAGTGCGAGTGTTTGTAACACGTGATTGTTTTCCCGCACTTAAGGGGACACTCTCCATAGATTACACAGGATTGGTAAGGATTGCTTGGACCTACCTCCCTGTAGAGGTAATAACTTTCCCCCAGATTACGGGGGTACCCCGAGAGAAACCGAATGCGACGGTCCTGTCGAAGACCGGAGTGACCATACAGGCGCATCAAGAGCGGTCGAAACATGTTGACTCTGGCAGTGGTAGGAGGGAAGCCTTGAGGTTCCTAATTATCTCCTGAAGGCATTTTCCCATCCTCTGTTCTTTCATCTTTTTAATCCTGGTAGAGGTGCCAAGTAACGTTTAATAAAGTTGGTTTTCTAGTTGACACCTTTAATCAGTCTTAAATCACTCCTCATACTGCACAATTTCTTTGTCTCACTTTTCGGTTTGGAAACACATGGTGTTTGCACTATTTTCACCACAGTGGATGTGTTAAGTGTTGTGTCTGTTTAGTTTGTTTGACTATATGTTGTGTTAAGTGGAATTTATTATTTTTTCCCCCTCCCTTATGCTCCGTCCTGTGTGGGGTACACCAGGGCGTATTGTAAGCAGGCCCAATGATGAAGCATGTCACATACCGAGGTATGTGAGTGAGGGCAGTTTTTCCAAATAGAGTGATTTGCCCAATTGGGGCTGGCTCTACCTTTTACCACATTAGTACATATGGTATTATTATTTACTCTTCCCACCCCTTTTGTGTGTACACACACACACATCACTGATGACATCACTGATGACTTCATCCAGTGAATGTGTCTCTTTCTGATAAATAAATATTTTTTATATATGTATATCTGAAGGTCGATGGAAGAATAAATGGGTATATAAGTGTGTAAATGGATGATTCTGTTTGTATAAAATTGATTGGATAACTGACTAAGTGTATCTCAGCGAATACATGTATTAGCGAGTAATGTTTAAATATGTAAATATTTGTATCAGTGTCTCACTTTGTGTATAAGTGGCTGCATGGGTTGGTGACTAGCTACATGAGTGTCGATATGGGTTATTAGTTGGTTTTTAGAGTATCAGTATGAGTGTCTGTCTGGTTTAGTGGGGGGTATTACTTACCGCATAGATGCATGAATGGGCGACTCACTGTTTGCATGTGTTTTGAAGACAGCATGTGTGCAGGACTTTTTGGGTGGATGAGTGTGTATATGGGTGTGTTAGTAAGTGATTGACTGTCTCAATAGTATATTTATGATTAACACATATGTTTTAATCTAGTATATATGAGAATTGATGTATATAAGTGATTATATATGAGATGGAGAGATTGTAAGAGTTCTTGTATAAATAAGTATGTGTTTCTATAAGTGATTGTTTAAGAGAGTAAGTATGTGTATGTTTCTTTAAAACTAAGTGTAGTGGTGTATGTATAGCTGTATGTGCAAATAAATGCATGTTTGCAAGTTTTTTTGCATGTGTGAGTATGTGTGTAACTCTCTGGATGAGTGTCGGTGTGTAAGGTGTATTAGTACATATGATGAATAAGTACATGTATGAGTTCCTACATAGTACTGTTGGTGAATGAGTTGATGTGTTTGTAGATGGTGGAATTACTGAATAGGTTGGTATCTCCTTTTTCTTTTAAAAATGTTACTTTCTATTTTTTAGAAGGTGTGTATCAAGGGTTATTTTACGCTGAGATGAAATCTGCCACTCTTTCACAAGGATGATGTCCTCAGTGATGTCATGAGTGATGTCACTGACCATGTCATGAGTGATGTAATATGTGACGTCATCAGCAGTGCATTGCGGGCGCGCGAGTTATAGTCAGCTGAATTAACTATAACGGGGGAATTTCAATGGTTTTGTATGAGAGAAATGTCCAGCTAACTATAACGTATGTGTAACCTATGGTTTTTTCAGTGAATTTCTAAGGTTTTTTTAAATGCTAATTCCTAACTATAACGTATGTGAAACCTATGGTTTTTTCAGTGAAGTTGCAAGGTTTTTTAAATGCAAATTCCTAATTATAATGTGTGTGCAACCTATGGTTTTTTTCAGTGAATGTGCAAGGTTTTTTAAATGCAAATTTCTAACTATAATGTGTGTGTAACCTATGGTTTTTCCAGTGAATTTGCAAGGTTTTTTAAATGCAAATTCCTGGTTATAATCTGTGTGTAACGTATGGTTTTTCAGTGAATTTGCAAGGTTTTTTAAATGCTATTTCGTAACTATAACGTGTGTGAAACATATGTTTTTTCAATGAATTTGCAAGGTTTTTGAAATACTAATTCTTAACTATGACGTATATGAAAACTATGGTTTTTTCATTGAATTTCAAAGTTTTTTAAAATGCTAATTCGTAACTATGATGTATGTGAAACCTATGGTTTTTTCATTGAATTTTAAAGTTTTTTAAAATGCTAATTTCTGTTTCAATTAATATATTTTTTATACATTTTTTTTCAACAAACTGCCTATCTATATTATAATACATTGATTGAATCCTAAAATATGCAATGGATCACTTTTTTTTATGATTTGGATAAAGTTGAACAGTATAGTCGACATTTTCATTCAAAATATGAACAGTTAAATTGTTAATTTTTTTTGTTTTGAGACGTGCGCGCAACGTGCGCGCTCCTCGCGATTTAAAAAAAAAAAAGGTTTTTTTTGCCCTCCGGGGTCCTTCAGGGACCCTCTGAGAAGGCCTAGGGGGCCAAGCAGTCTCTACCCTGCCCCCTTTTCATGTTCTCCACTTTTGTTATTGGCTCTCTTCTACCTCGAAGTGACAAAATGGCGGCCAAAGGGTGCGAGCACCCTGCGCGCACCCCTCGATTAAAAAAAAATAAAAGAATTTTTTTTTTTCCCTTCGGGGTCCTTCAAGGACCCTCTGAGAAGGCCTACGGGGTCAAGGAGTCTCTATCCTGTCCCCTTTTCATGTTCTCTACTTTTGTTTTTGGCTCTCTTCTACCTCGGAGTGACAAAATGGCGGCCAAAGGGTGCGAGCACCCCACGATTTTTTTCAATAAAAAAAGGGTTTTTTGCCCTTCGGGGGTCCTTCAGGGACCCCCTGAGATGGCCTAGGGGGTCTGGGACTCTCTACCCTGCCCCCTTTTCATGTTCTTCACTTTTATTTTGCCCTCTTTTAAGCCTCACACTGACAAAATGGCGGCCAACACTTCCTGGTTACCACCGAATCGAATGTTCACAGACGTCTAACAGCAAATCAGAATTCCACTCGCGCACACCAGATGCGCGCACGGTGCGCACTTGTAGATATATAAAAAAAATTTAATTCGATTTTCTCAACAACTACTGGAGGGATTTACACCATTTAAA
Organism: Lissotriton vulgaris; assembly: GCF_964263255.1. Lineage (NCBI taxonomy): Eukaryota > Metazoa > Chordata > Amphibia > Caudata > Salamandridae > Lissotriton > Lissotriton vulgaris. The sequence continues at coordinate 419,999,414 of NC_141698.1, forward strand.
CAAAAGGGCGATCTGCGAATCAGACTCTACCATTTTGCCAAATTTCTTGTAATTCCATTCAGCCGTTCGGGCTGTAGCCGTGTCTAATCGTCCTATGGAAAATAACATGGGGAAAACACGTTTTGGGACCCCCTTTTTTCTCAGCCCCCGCTTGACAAATCCCCCCAAAACTTTCAGGGAAGGAGCGGAGCGGAGCGGGCAATCTTCTTTGAGAAATTCATGGAGCCCTGCCTGTAGCTTTTCTTTCGCCAACACAAACAGGCACGTTGTTCCGTCTTTGCACCGCTGAAGGCGGTACACGGACCTGCTACCAAAACATGTATGGCTGAGTACGGCGCTGAATTTCGCTGCAAGAACTTGCTTTTAACCTGTGGCTGCCTATCAAACAATAAAGGAAGAAACGAACGTTGTGTGCGGTGTCCTCACTTGGGAGCAAGTATTTTTGGAATAATTAGTGGCCCTCTCTGGTCACGAGGACAACTCCACTGTGGTAGCAGGTCCGTGTACCGCCTTTAGCGGTGCAAAGACGGAACAACGTGCCTGTTTGTGTTGGCGAAAGTAAATCTACAGGCAGGGCCTGTCCTGCATGCGACCTGATGGAACAGAATTAGGTGTAGAGAAAAAGCGGCATCCACTACGGAATAATTACACGCTGAAACCTCAAATACCAGGATGCTTAGCGGGCACACGCCCAGGTGGGCGGAACTATAAATGAAGGTTTACCCCAATCATAATCTCATGCCGCAATCTCTCACATCACGCCTGGCCACCGAGGAAGGAAGACATTTCCGAAACATGTATGGCTGAGTACGGCGCTGAATTTTGCTGCAAGAACTTGTTTTTAACCTGTGGCTGCCTATGAAACAAAAAAGGAAGAAACGAACGTTGTGTGCGGTGTCCTCACTTGGGAGCAAGTATTTTTGGAATATATATAATATATAATGATGTGATGTCACTGACCATGTCATGAATGATCTAATATGTGACATCATCAGCAGTGGATTGCGGGTGCGCGAAATACAGTTAGTACAACTAACTATATAGGAGCAATTTCAATGGTTTTGTATGAGTGAAATGTCCAACTAACTATAACACCCCTAAAACTTATAGTTTTTTTTTTTCCAAAACCTTTATTGCTCTTTATCATTTTACACAGCCATTGGCCTACAACCCAACGGGCCGGCCGCTATCTCGGTGCGGAGGTGAGCTATTATTTAAAAAGAAGTCCGTACATTTTGGTGTTATATCCGTGGTTTGGTTAATCCGCAGTTCAGTAAAGGCGCATCTTACACCATCAATGTGTTAAATTAAGTAGGTTTGTTTTTTTGTTTTTTTAACAATAGACAACGTAAAATATCAACAAAGAAATCACAGGTAGGTCATCACATGCTGGAGTGAGTCCACATACATTACGCCTCTGTAAGTTTCTGACACATGTATCTGCATTGAAGTCTGTAGGGTCATATATATTGTTTAAACCTGATGTTAAGTACACATGGAAATTACAACGGTATGGGTGCTCCGTTTGTTCCTTCATTTCCAACCCTCCCTTCCCCCATGGTCTCTCTTAGCCCCCACCTACACTCGTCTCCTTCCTGGAAACTTTAATTATCCCCCCCATCTTCGTCTGACGATATTGGATCATCTTCCGGTAAGGGGTCACAGATGTCTCCTCTGTATGTACTCCACGGGGTCCAAATCTTATTCCATTTTCTCGGGCAGGCCCTGCTAGCATACACTTCCCTTTCCGTGACCATTACCCTGTCTATATTCTCACACCATTGTGTTCTCGTCGGCACTTCTGTTGCCCCCATTTTTGCGCTATGTCTCTTTTAGCTATTATCATGCCCAATGTAACCCATTGCTGGCCTAGACAAGTCATTAGGTTCCCACACATTGAGTAGGCATTTTCGTGGTTCAGGGACCAGAGAAGTCCCCATAGTCTGTGATACTGTGCGCAGCACACGTCTCCAGTAATCCTGAATGCGTGGGCAATCCCATATCGTGTGAAAGAACATCCCTTCCTCCCCACACCCTCGAAGGCAGAATGGGTGTTGGGCGCGGTGTATGAGGTGTAGTGTCATTCTAGTATAATACACTCTATGTAACATTTTGAGGTGTATGAGCCGGAACTTAGCTGAGATGCCCACTTCCTTGGGCGAGGCCACTGCTTCATTCCATTCGGCCTCGTCCATAGCTGCTACGTCACCCTCCCATTTTTCCTTAAGTTTGGTCATGGGATCTGGCAAATTATTTATTAACTTACGGTATGTGAGCGAGGTGGCTCGCTCCAACATGAAGTCCGTAAGGAGGCGGTCTTCAAGCGGGGAGGCCTCTGGTACTTCCATCTCGGGGGGGGGATGGCTTTAAGCAGTGCATGTCGAATCTGCGCATATCGGAACTCTTCTCGTGCTCCTAGCTCATATTGTTCTCTCAGCTGTGCATAGGGAACCACCGTGCCTCTTTCCCATAAGTCTACCACTGTGGACAGTCCAATCTCATCCCATTGAGAGAAACCCTTGCTATTCCGTAAGTTCCCCAGCTCTCGGGAGTCCCACAGGGGAGTAAGTTTAGTTATTCTCCCTTTCCAACCTAGTGTCGACAGTGCCTTGTGCCATATCTCAGCTGTGAGTTTTGTGGGTCCCGTCAGCTTGCGTGTTACCCGTTGGTCGTACAGGGGGGCTAGCAGGGTATTTGCACCCAGCTGTGTCCTGTCTGCTCTGAATGCTGGGTCATTTTGGGGGGCATGGATCCATTGATTGATGGTGTTCAGCTGTGCCGCCCAATAATACAACTTCAGGTCTGGCAGCGCAATCCCCCCGTCGTAACACCCTCTGTGTAATTTGGCTTGTGCGATGCGGGCCGGTCGGTTACCCCATAGAAGATTCGCCACCAACGCTGACACTTTCCTGAAGTAACCTGGTGCCACCGGGTACGGTGTATTCTCCAGGATATACAAGAAACGGGGCAGGGACATCATTTTGTACAATGCAGCCTTACCCAGCATCGTTAGGGGAAGTCCGGCCCAGAACCCAACGTCCTGTTTAAGCCGTTCCAAGGGTGGTTTCAGATCTTTATGTGCAAATTCTACCGGGTCATTGGTGACATGTATGCCCAGGTATTTAAAGGAGGAACCGGCTTCGGTCAAGGGGCAGTGAGCACTAAGTGTCGGGCCCGGTCCCCTCAAAACATACAGTTCCGATTTGTTCCAATTCAATGTGTATCCCGAGGTTTTCCCGTGTTCATCAGACAGTGCCAGAAGCGCTGGAATGCTACGGTCCGGGTCTGTGAGGTATACGAGCATGTCGTCTGCATATAGGGAGACGCGGTCCTCCCCGCCCCCAGCCCAGGAAATCCCCCTTACCCATGGGGTAGATCGTATCAGGTGTGCTAAAGGTTCTAGGGCGATTGCGAAGAGCAGTGGCGACAGGGGGCAGCCCTGTCGAGTTCCTCTACCCAAGGGGAAGGTGTGCGAGATATGGCCGTTCGTTACTACCTGCGCCACCGGTCTTGCGTACAACAGTCTGACCCATGCTATGAATTTGGGTCCAAACCCTAAGTGTGCCAGGACCTCAAACAGGTAGTTCCATTCAACTAGGTCAAATGCCATTTTTGCATCGAGGGCCAGTATCACCGCTGGTTCGGGGATCGAGTCCGCTCTTGCCAACACCCCGTGCACTCGTCGCAAATTCAGTGCCGTGTTTCTGTGCGGCATGAACCCGGATTTGTGTGGGTGGATGAGGTCAGGCAGGTGCGTCATTAATCGGGTAGCCAGGAGTTTGGCTAGTACTTTAACTTCTGCATTAAGCAGGGATATGGGGCGATAGGAACTGCACTTTTCCGGAGGTTTCCCGGGTTTAGGTATCGCAATGATTGTTGCTACTCTCTGGTCCGGTGGGAGCTCTCCTTTCGCTAAGCATTCCTTATACATGGCCAGTAGGTGTTTACTAAGCTTTTCTGATGTGGCCTGATATCACTCTATCGGTATGCCATTTGGGCCGATCACTTTGCCGGGTTTTATCGCCCGTATCGCTAATTGGATTTCCTCCGTGGTTATATCTGCCTCTAGCTCAGCAGATGCCTCCGGCTGCAGCCTCGGTGTGTGGATAGGTTCTAATGCCGCCCTGGCCATTTCTACCGTCACCTCCCTGTCAGACGTGTAGACACCCTCAAAGTGGTCAGCGAGTATTTCAGTAATCCGCTCCGGGCTTGTATGTAGTGTGCCCCTTCTGTCTTCTATTTGTTGGATACCTCTAGCGCACCCCCCCCTTTTGTCCAGCCAGGCCAGCATCCTACCTGCTTTATCCCCGATATCATATATTCTATTCTTCGTTTCCGTTATCTGTCCTGTCACTTGGTGCCGCAAATGCTCCGTATATGAGTGTTGTCGGAGGTGCAATGTATGGGCCGTGTCTGGCGTGGGGTGTGCTTCATGTTCGCTTGTTGCTTCTCTCAGCGCTAGCTCTAGTTCGGCCAACTTGCGCGCCTTTTCTCTTCTATAGCCCGTAAGTGTGGTAATTGCGTGCCCCCTTAACACTGTCTTGTATGCTTCCCATAGGATCGCTGCCGATTGCACTGACTATAGATTCTCTTCGAAGTAATGCGTTGTTGCCCTCTGGAGTGCTTTCCTAATCTTGGGTACTTTGAGACATGCAGCCTGTATGGGGTAAAGTCTTTTGCGTGTTTTCTCCTGGGTTGAGAGCGTTAATGTAATCGGTGAGTGGTCTGATATGCCTCTAGGTTGAATGTCTATGCTATCTACGTGTTGTATGCCGTCTCCCAGTGCCAAGAAATAGTCTATCCTTGATAGACTGTTGTGGACAGCAGAGTGGAAAGTGTATTGATTCATGTTGGGGTGAGCATGTCGCCACATATCTACCAGCCCCATAGCTGTCAGAAAACGTTGGAGACGTGATGAACCCCCGGTCGGGCCTGCGCGGAGAACCTGTCTAGTGAACCGTCTATAGTGGCATTAAAATCCCCCCCAAGTATGATGTCACCCTCCGGGAGGGCCAGTAAGAACTCACCTAGGGCCGGAAGCATGACTGAGTGAAGTGCTGGTGGGATATAAACCTAGACCACATTAAGAGACCTACCTTCCCACTGTCCCATCAGGGCCGCAAAGCAACCCTGCCCATCAATCTTTGTACTCAATGGGATAAACTGCGATGATTTCTTAAGTAAAACCCCAGTCCCCCGAGACCCTGATGTGAACTCAGAATGTGCCACCATTTTATACCCTCTTCTATCCAGCGCCTTGGAAGTACTGCCCTGTAGGTGAGTTTCTTGAAGGAGTGCTATCGCCGGCCCCTGTCTCTTCAATGCAGTAAGTACTAGCCCACGTTTGACCTTGTCTCCCAGTCCCCGTACGTTCCATGTTAATATGCGAAGGGGTGCTCCCTGGGATCTAGGCGCACCCTCTACCTGACTATGCCGTGAACAACCAGCCATGTACCACCGTGAAAATGTTCATATGTCCGTTGCATCTTGCAGCTACAATGACCCAGCCCAACCCACCCAGGAGGCGGCGTGGGCACCACCCAGCATAAACCGACTCTTCCTGTGAAGCTCTAAACAATTCAACCAACTTCTCCTTTCCCTTCACAACCTGAACATGGAGAAATGTATAAACTGTTTCAGTTTGCGATTTGCATTGAACATTGAAACAACCCCCCCTCTCCTCCCCCCTCCCTGCCTCCCTGCCAGACGAGCTTAGAACTGCCCGCCACCCCAACTCAGCAGAGTGCTTTACCCAACCCATGAACAGTACTTGCTTGTTGGGGTGAAGTGTCCTCTGGAGTAGGCAGGGCCCCTGCCCTCTCCGGTCTCCCCCGGAACAGTGTCCAAGCCGGGTCCCATTCAGGAAGCCATGACAGTGTACATTCAGCTTGATGCCGGGAGACTATTCCTCCACGTCTTCCAGCGTATTTGTGTTGTCTTGCGTGGGAGAGCGCGTCGATTCAAATCCACCAGACGCTTGAGACCTCGGTTGGCTGTCCCCATGTTGGCTCTGATTTGTTCTGTTCGATCGTCGGGGAAGTCCTACTTGTCGCCACCCGTCCAGCCATTCACGCGCCGATTCTGGTGTATCAAAAAACCATACCTTTCTGTCCGCGACCACTCGCAGCCGGGCCGGGAACAGCATAGAGTACGGCAGTTCCTTGGCTCTCAGTTCTCTCTTGATGTCAAGGAAGGTCCTCCTCCGGCGTGACACCTCCGCAGTATAGTCCGGGAAAAAGGCCACAGTAGAATTCTGAATCCGCAGCGGCGCTGCCACTCTTGCAGCCTGTAGGATCGCATCCCGGTCGCGAAAGTTGAATAGTCGTGCCAGTATGGGTCTGGGGGGGGGGCTCCGGGCTTGGGTTTACCCCCTGGAACTCTGTGTTCCCTTTCGATGGAGAAGAATTGCGATAAACCCTTGGGTTTGAGCTGCGACTTGATCAGGTCCTCCACATACGGGTCCATGGCCCCCGTTTCCTCCGATTCCGGAACCCCAATAATTCTTACGTTGTTGCGCCTAGAGCGCCCCTCCTGGTCGTCCAGCTTCTCTCTCAGCGTCTTATTCTCCACTTCCACTCGCTCCATTGCTAATTGTAGGTCTGATACATCTTCAACCAAAGATTTGGCGACCACCTCGACCTGCTTCACTCTTTCGCCCATTTTTTGAAAGTCTGCCCAGAGGAGTGAGACTTCAGTGGCCGTGGACCCCACCGTGGCCTGTACTTGCGCTAATGCCTTCATCACGTCCTCGAGTGTTGCCTTCTTTTTCCTTCGGTGCCAGGCGTCTTCCCCGTCGATGTGCGCGGTTCCGCATGAGGTTGCTCCTGCCTGTTGTACGCAAATTTCTCCAATTTAGACTGCGACGCATTATGCTTCGGGCCTCTGCCAGCCAAAGTCGCTTCCATAGTGTTCGCTGTCCACCGGGCCCGTAACAGATGAACCCAGGATGTGGGTGTCCGTATTCAGCAGGGTAAAGGTGTTTCCCAGTGGCGATGCACCCCTATCGCCCCCGCTTGCTGAATGGGCAGTCAAACCAATGTGCAGAGCAACGTGTCCAGCTCTCTTCCCTGCCCACCGCACTCTCTGCCGCCGGCCGCCCCTGTGATCGCGGCGTCCGGCGATGACCACTAGAAAACTATTTCGGTGCCCACTGTGTCTTAATGCTGCAAACTCAATATCCTCTCCCGGGCCCTGGGTAATGCAGTAGTTCTCAGATCGGTGTTGGGGCTCCCCGCCCGAGTCTCTGATAGTCTCTAGCTTGCGCCCCCAACTCCGCTGCAGTTCAGCTCACCTCTCGCTCCCCAGACGTGTGGAAGGGAAAGGGACTCCTCCAATGAACGAACCTCGCGCTCGCGAAGCGGCGCGAATTGCCTGTGTGCAGCGGCGGGTGCCGCGGGCGGCTGTAAGCTTGCGGTCTCTTTCAGTCCGGGGGGGTCAGGTGGCGGATAACGTTGCGGATGCCCTTCCGGAACGGGTGGTTCGTCCTCCCTTCCCCGCACGATATGGCCCACTGCAGGGGGGGATTCCTTCCGTGCGTCGGGTGTTGCTCTTTGCTCCTGCCGTCCGTTCGATGTCTCTGTCCGCTGGGATTCTGAAGTGCGGACACTCTGCGGGGCCCAGGGGAGCGCTCTGGTCTTCGGTCGCAGTGTATCACGGGGGGGGGGGGGTCCGGTCAGCGTGTACTTCCGGTCACCCCTGCCCGCCTCGCCTTCACTTCCGCCCGGCCCTAGACCACACCAGAGCCTGGCGCTGCAGGATCTACGCAGACCCCTTGATGTCGGCGGTCATAAATCCGTCTCCCGGCCTCCGATTTCTTCCGCTTTTCTTCCAGGCGAGTCCCGCTCGTTCCTGTATCCGGGTTCCACCGAGTAGAGGTTTGAAGCATGCGGATTATTAATCGGATTGTAGTGGGGACACTGCCTCACTCACGGAGCCCTACAGCTATGCGACCGCCATGTTCGGCCGCCAAGCCACGCCCCTAAAAAACTTATCGTTTTTGAGTGAATTTCAAAGGTTTTTTAAAAGCTAATTCCTAACTATATAAGGCCTGAAACCTATGTTTATTTCAGTTAATTTGCAAGGTTTTTTAAATGCTAATTCCTAACTATATAAGGCCTGAAACCTATGGTTTTTTCAGTGAATTTGCAAGGTTTTGTAAATGCTAATTCATAACTATATAAGGCCTGAAACCTATGGTTTTTCAGTGAATTTCAAAGGTTTTTTTTTAATGCTAATTCCTAACTATATAAGGCCTGAAACCTATGATTTTGTAATGAATTTCAATGGTTTTTAAAATGCTAATTCCTAACTATATCAGGCCTGAAACCTATGGTTTTTTCATTTAATTTCGAAGGTTTTTTAAATGACAATTTTTAATGTATTAATTGTTGTTTTTTTTATATTGATTTACTAAATTTTTGCAGGCAGGTGTTCAGAGGGCACGCTCCCTTTTTACAACACTCTGCAGCGCAACCCCTGGCGCTTTTGCAGAGGAGAAAGTAATTCCCCTTGCATACTGGGGGTCCCTGGAGGGCAACTAGCCCACCAGGAGCCTCCAGTATAAGCCAGTGGGCTGCATTGCAGAGAGGTGTAATGAGGCCACACCCTTTTTTACACCTCTCTGCAACGCAGCCTCGGGCATGTTTGCAGAGGGGGAACTAATTCTCCTTGCATACTGAGGGTCCCTGGGGGGCAACTAACCCACCAGGAGCCTCCAGTGTGCGCCAGCAGGCTGCTTTGCTTTGACCCGGAGGGCGGCGGTCCCCGGGGCAGTGTGGGGGGGGGGGGATTGGGCACCCCCAACACTTCTTTATCACTATGCCCCCGCGATTTGGTCCCCCTTAGGGGTAATTTTTAAATAAACATACCGGGTTTTTAAAAAAAAAAACTTTTTGGCCTTGGGGGTCCTTGTGGAACCCCCTGAGCAGGCCTAGGGGGTCAGGGTGCTTCTACCCTGCCCCTTTTTTTCTACACATTTGTTTTTCTGCTTTCTTGTGCCTCGGTCTACCTAGCACAAGATGAATGCCAACACTTCCTGGTTAGAAGTGTTGACAGCCAATGAGCATGCTGCTTTCCTGTGAAAGGCATGCTGATTGGCTGCCACTGTCTGTCAACACTCCAAACCAGGAAGTGTTGGCAGCCATCTTGTGCCTCTGTAGAACCAAGACACAAGAAAGCAGTGAAGCAAAGGTTCAAAACACGCAAAGGGTGCAGGGTAGAAGCACCCTGACCCCCTAGGCATGCTCAGGGGATCCCACAAGGACCCCCCAGGCCCCCCCAATTTTTTTTTTTTTAAATCACGGTGTGCGCGGACCATACGCGCACCGTACGCGTATGGTGCACGCACCCCGCGATTTTAAAAAAAAACTTTTACAGCCTCTCACACACTTACTTTGAAAGGTTACAGGTTATGTCATTTGAGATGTCGTCAGTGATGTCCTCAGTAATGCCACTAACCATGTCATGAGTGATATAATATGGAAGGTCATAAGCAGTGATTTGCAGGGACGTAAGTTATAGTTAGCTCAGGTAACTATAACTGCTGCATTTCAGTGGTTTTGTACGAGAGAAATCTAAGCCTAACTATAGCGTCCCTGTAACCTTGTTTTGTCAGTAAATTTGTAAGATTTGTTAATTCTATTTCCTAACTATCACGTCACTGTAACCTTTGGTTTTTTTGTAGTGAATTTCAAAGGTTTTTTACATTTTATTTCCTAATTGTAACCTTTAACCTCTCAGAGTGGGTGTGTGAGTGAATATATATATTCACTGAAAAAAACAAAGGTTAAAGTAAGGTTTTAGTTAGGTGAAATATTCAGTAACATTTTAAACTTTAAAAACACAAAAAATCATCAGTTATATTTACAGTTATCTCAAGTAACTATAACTTGTGCCCTAAGGTAACTATAACTCGCTCCCTGCCATCCACAGTATTCTCATCAATAATTTCTTTGCAAATGTTACAGTGATATTATCAATGATAGAAGATGTCATGAGGTTTGTAATATGTGGGGTAATTAGTAATGCATGGTGAAGGCAAGAGTTATTCTTACCTTAGGGCACACGTAAATCTGTGCTCTTTTTCACAGAGAGCGTTGTAATGGCTTTTTTGTTTTCAGTGGTTTACTTGTCGGGTGCATGCCTTTTTGTAAATTTCAGTTTCAGGCCCAGATTCCCAAATTTAAATGCGTTATGAAAGTCAATTAGAGATGTTTGTGTCTCTGGCAACTTTACACAAGCCACAGAAATATCTGCAAACTTATTTCTATGTACCACCTGTAGAAAAAATGCAATATGATTGAATGTATTCGGCTTCATACTAAATATTCTGCTTGGTAATGCTGTGTAGTTGGTTAATTGTACAAAAACATGATGCATCACCTTATTTTGTATACTTAGAGCATACAAGCCCACCTTGGTGAGGACTTAATTCAAGACGTTATCAACTTTTGCCTGAGTTATATAGCCAAGATTAAACTACCAAAGAAAAGGTATGTAGACCATGTAATTGATGAACTATGGACATCATTGTAATGTGTATATATAACTTTTAGACTACTTTACCTAACACGTGTTTCTTTTTTTTGTTAAGCAATGTGTTGGGTAAAATTCATAAACAAAATAGCTTGGGTTGTGTTGGACATGTAGCGCTTTGTCTAAGTGTGTGTGTATTTGTTATCCATTGGTTTGGACACTATGAGAACACAAGGCATGGAACCACATCAAAGGAGGAAAAAAACACAATGTATCACCAATGTTGTTTAATCACATTGGAACAACACATTTTATGAACAAATTTCCAAAAAGACCTTAATCAGGTATCACATTAAAATGTGCGGTGTCAAAGAAAAGGGGGGGGGGGGGCAAGAATTGTTAGGTGGTGGACTGAGGGAAAGGTTGAGTGAAAAGTGACATAAAATCACAAACAGTTTTGGTATATATACATCATATACCAGAAAGTCAAAGTCAACAGTTTTTGTACATATTTGCCATATAGCACTTTAGGAACACAGCTAATTAATCACTGTCAATTCTGTTTTGGCAAATGTGGTGAAGTCGACGTTTCGACCGCTATGTCTGTAGGTATCTTGAACCTTGCTGCTGGGGTCTTCCTCAGGACAAGTGCTGGGTTGGGTGGGGGTTTTTTTGTGACACCAATAATGAAGCTGGGAAAGGGGATGTCTCTCACAGACCAGTTGTGAAGAGAAAGGGCTCAGAGGCTCTCCGAACTCATCAATACAGGGCAGGAGTGAGACGTCACTGTAATTAGTTGTTTTGTGAGCACGGTTCCTATTTTCCAAATGAGCCTCGTCAATGGGACTTATCACACGAGGTCCAAGGCTAGTCGGCCTGGCTGAATCAAGGGCCTGGACAAAAGATTACATCGCGTTCCTCTCCAACCTCTGATGTGGTTCCATGCCTTGTGTTCTCATAAAAATCTTTTTTCCCCATCACTAAGTCAGTAACACACTGGGACCACTATTTTACATATGGGCTTTCTCACCCTGGCATTGGGCTGTACACTCCCTCTCCTGACCCCCCAAAAAAAGCTCCAGTAGTCTTTCTCCCCCCTATGGGAGTGAATTTGCTGAGTTTATGCATCAATCTCAGAAGGGCAACAGAAAGCCCACTAGATACTCGGTTGAAAGTTTAAAAGTAAAAAAGAAGAGGTGGGGACGGGCCACACAGCTCACTAGATATGGAGGAGAAAGTTTAAAAATAAAATAGAAGGGGTGCAGAAGGCCCACTTTGGCATTAGTCCATGCCCCATCCAAAACCCCCCCCCAGCAGTTTTTCGGACTCCTATTGGAAGTCAGATTGGTAGACTTATCAGTAATTTGCCCTCCTAGTGGGGATGGGGAGGGGTCGAAAGCCTATTAGACACAATGGATTTTTTCCCACCTCATAATAGCACTCAGCAGTTTTTCTCACCCCTCCCCGTGCCAGAAAACCCATTAAACACCAGGGTAAAATTGGCAAAAAAGGAGTTGGGTGGCCCGCCCAGAAGATGCACAACTGTCCACCTGCCCCTATGGGGGCAGCCACCCCCAATCTGTCCCCCGAGGTGTAAGCACCCACTGGATTCCAGGGATTGTTAAAAAAAATGGGTTTGGGGATAGCCTGTCCTGATATCCAGCTGCACCTTTACTGATAAATCCCCAATAGTCTTGATCATCCCCATCCCTATCGACTAGGCCTAGTGCCTGTGACAAGAACAGACACTAGTCTCTAGTCTCAGATGTGCTAGTGGATTACCGTTTTTAACAGAAGAAGTGTGGAAATGCTGGGTACTTAGAATTTTGTGGTTTCCTAGAAATCCTCAACTTTCTTTCTCAGAAATGTGGGGAAAAGGCCTGTTTTTGTCCAATGTTTGAGGCTTGCAGGGTATTGTTGGTCGTCAAAACACAGCGGGATAGCCACACAAGTCACACCACCCAGGACTGCTCTCGTCATCTGGCTGTCAGAAATGTCTCTAGATGTCTCTAAGCAACGGCAGAGCCCCAGACCATATACCACTGTTACCCACCTTGCCAAAACTGGTTGATCATTTATGGCGAAAACTTGATGTTTCCACGTTGGTTTTTGGAACATTTGCTGTCAACTGCTCTAGGCCCAGACACACAAGTAGAGCATCATTTTGTTGACCCCTGCAGAAATGTGTGTTTAGCCAAAGTTTGAGGTCTGCAGCGTATTCTGGATAACAAAACGCAGTAGGATTAAAACAAGTAACACTACTGCCTTCCCCGGGAGTCTTTTTTTTCCCTGAGTTTTATATAGCGCAAACTTGACCCAAAGGTATTGGATAACAGAGTGCTTTACATGAGCACCAGTTGCTTACACAAGGACACATTCCTTTTTTTTTGTTAGGTACAGGGAGATTAAGTAATTTGCCCAGAATAACAGGATGTTAAGCGTCATTGCCAAGGCTCGAACCTGGTTCCCTAGATTTGTGATTGACCGCCCTAGCCATTAGGCTACATCCTGTATTCAGAAATGTCTGGTTTTAGTAAGTTTCCTTTTTTTGTAATTGAACCACGACCCAAATACCACTGGTCCCTATATTTCCAAATGGAATGATTTCGAAGATGAATATTTGATGTCTCCACCTTGCTTTATAGGCCTTTCCTGTCATGGGTGCTAGGCCACGCCACACAAGTAGGAAGAGGTTTCTTTTAACAGAAATACAAAATAGTACATTTTAATTTCTCACCAATTTTAGCTTCAAAATCTAAGTCACTGATCAAGAAAGAACATATTTTGCAATATGCCTTCTGAATCGCATAACAATAGATCCCTGGGCAGGCAGCTTTGAGTAACCTAAGCTAACCCATCAGCCTTATGGACCACACAGCACCGTGGGACAACCTTTCGATGCTTCAATTCCAGTTGGGTAGTTTTCCTCCATAACAGACCATGGACACCCAGTTCAATAGTAGAGCTCTTGCCTTTGAGGGCAGAGCGTCACCAGGGAAGTCCCTCGCTGCTGAGACTTGCAGCCAGAGGGACTAACTGGGCACCATCGCTTACATCCCAGAATATTGCTATAAAGACTCCTGGGTTTTGGCATAGAGCACCCCTGCTGTGCTCCTTGAGATGGTACACTTACGTACCAACATTTCCTCCTGATTGCCCTGTAACTCTGCCAATGCTTTGGATGTGGCAGCCATTGCACCTGGGGCTCTCCCGCACCATGGCAGTCTCAGTTATCACCTGCCTGCAGCGGTTCATGCAGGTCCAAAGGGAACAAGTCTATCCCAACCTCTAACAGGTGTACCCCATCCCTATCGAAGTACCCTGCGTTGCTTATATTTAATAAGCTGTCCCTAATGAAACAAAAAGCCCCTCTGTTCATTGAACATGCGCATGGCACTGTTTACTCTTCTGCATGAATGTTCAATGGCATCCCCAGACCTGGCTTTGTGCCAGACCTTGTACAGGATTATCTCAGACACCATAACTCTCAATGCCCCATGAACTTGCTGATTCCTCCTGTTGTAGACTTCATTCCTTTGATTAGCACACACCACTCCAGGAGGTGAGGTGAATTACCAAAATGTGAGGTTGAGAACCACCCCGCTAGTCTCTCATGCAGCTTGAGGAACAAACTGCACCAATTAATGTTGGAGACACCAAGCCATGCTATCAGTGCGAGGTCAAAGCCATGCTTCCAAATCATGATCTTTGACCATGTTGTTACCCTTGTGTTATCTTAGCAAAATAAAGAAATGTGCATTTTTGTTCTCAACAGATTTAGTTTGTTGCACCATCTGCTAGACACCCACACCTGAAAATTGTGCAGTGCAGGTCACACTAAGAACAAACAATTGTTGCTAAATGATAACACACGAAAACCCCACACCCAAACCTTTTTACACATAATGCTCCATACGTACATGATGGATTTGCAGTGCAGTGACCGCTCCTATGCACCACCTGACCCATCATGGTCGGATGTAGCGTCTGTAACAATCTGAAGCCCACTGGCCCAGCTTCTTAATACTGTCGGGGGATGAACCGCCATGTAAGCCGTGGTGGCTGTGTCTATCCGGAAGAAGTGTGTGGAGCAGCATTTTCACATGTCCCCAGACAGTTCCCATAAAGAATTTATGACTTTTCCAAAATGGTCTCTGATGAGGGGGGAATGGCCTGCATGAACTAGCAGGTAACCCTCCCTGCAAGGCATACAGCCAGATAGGCTGTGACCAGTGCAACAGGGCAGTAGGCTCTGATGCACAGGGGATGCAGTACTGTTGACTTCCCGAGCCCCTTCTAGTCAGTTTTGGACCCATGCAGCATTATGTTTAAGGTGCCCCTTCCACATTTACGTCCTGTATGCATAGTGTGTCCTTAATTTCATCTTTCTTTGAGTTGGCTACCAACTCGCTACCTCAGTAGACCCCAAAGAATGACAAGTTAAATGTTGCTGCAAATAGGGTGGCCTCGTAATAGGAGTTTGTGGCCTTGTGAACACAATCTATCAAAACCTTGAAAAATTTGGAATTCAATGGGTGACCTGTCATCTGGTACTTTCTCCTCTGGCCTATCCTTGAGGCACCACCCTAATGGGGAATGTCTGGCCGGATCTTGGTGGCCTCAAGGTTTTTCATGGTAACCGGCCCCTGCTAGGTGCCCTGTGATCCATGAATGGCTCTTTTTCTGACCGCTAGACCATAAAACAAAAGTGCTCCACCTTTCTCTCAAGGTTTGCTGCCCCGCTGCCACATGCCCCTCCCACTCCCCAGCATACAGAAACTCAGTTATCATGCCACCTCCTAGTCCTGGGGTCGAGCAATAGCACACCTTGTCCTATGAGGCCTGGCTGCAGTGCAGTAGGTGCCAAAACTGCGGAGAGAATGGGGTAATCTCTGCTGCCACTCGCAGCCAAGCCGCCCAGAAACGGAGCTACTGAAAACGAGAGAGAGCGCCTGCTGCCACTTTTTTAAACAATGCAAGTTGTTATCATTTCCCTTTTTGAACCACCTATTATTCACTTAGTTGTACACCTTGTCCTTTGTGGCCAATGGTGTGTGAGCTACATCAGATCACCACAAACAGATGCATTATCTGTGAAGTTCCATAGCGTCCAGCACCAGTGTCAGCTTAGAAAATAATACAATGTTCCCTATTGTGACATAGCATGTATTTTGTTTGTACTTTAGCTGATCCCTTTACCTGGAAGGGTGTGGTGTATCTCACAGTTAATAAACTATTGGTGTGCACAGAAACATGCATTGTAACATCTGAAACCCAAGCTGTTTAGCAGTCCCCTTCCACAAATTACACCTGGACAGGGTTATTCACTGGCAGTACTCTTTTGTGTCCTTTGGACGTTTCAATAGTCAGCGGCCGTCTCTGTTTCTCTGAACCTAAACCTCCCTAGGATACCATTTTATGATTATTTGTTTATTTACCTTTTTATTAACCTACCTATTGCGCCTATATTTAATAATAATAATTATTATTGTTGTTTTGTTGTCATAATTATTAATATTATTATTAATAATAATATTAGCATTAGCATTATTACCACCATTTTTTTAAATCCATCTTAACCCAAGGAAAGGCAACCTGCTTTAAACATGCCTTCAGTTAACCACAAGCAAGGTACTTTTCCGGTTGTTCAAAACTTTCCTCACATCTACATTTGCTTCCACATGGACTTCACCGTATCTGAAGTCTGTATTATTCTAGACCACAGGCCGCAAACGGATAATGCATAAGCTACTGGTAGCTTGCAAAGTCCTTTGAAGTGGCTCTCTAAATTGAATTTCAGGCCCGTTCGTCATTCAGAGGGTGTATGCACATTAAAGAAGACAGCACTGTTAATATCGAGACCTTCAAAGTAGATAGCAGCCGAACCAATGTGAGGCCCTCATTCTAGTCCACAAACACTACATGGCCAGTAATGTCACCATCTCTATCCCCAAAGAGATTAAACACGCTAAAGGCTCTATTTGATCAGTCAGACCAGGAGCTGGAATCAAAGCAGAGTCGTCTTAGTGTGGGCAAGAATGGAAGAGGTATTGAATGAATGATTTACATTTTCAGAAACTAGTATGCTGATAAAGACAAAATCGTTGCATTACCAAATATATTAAAAGCTAATGGCTGAATGTTAACTTGGGCTGAACTATAGAGATGTATTGATGTGGTTATGTCCTTTGTGCAGAAGGGCGCAGGCGATATTGTACAGTTGTGGCCGATATTGTACAGTTATGAAATGTATTAGTAGCTCCAGATGATTTACTTTGAGCCGAAGAAGCTCTCATTACAAAAGAAGTTGGAGACCCCTGCTCTAGATGATAACAGACTAGTGAATCTGCACCTTCCGCCCGTAGGGGAAGATTGTAAACCTGTCTACCTGTTATTGGTGGGACTGCTCGTCCAGGCTAGAGATGGTGTCACATGTAAATTTAACACATACTGCATTAAGTTTCTTTCACATGAAGCCAATTGCTTTGGTTTCTTGAGTATCCATGATACAGTAACTGCATTGACCAGCTCTTAGACACTAACTGTTAGACTTTTGCATGGTGTAGAAATGGGTTGCCGAAACTCCACTGCCCCCTTTAAGGCCTGTTGCTTCATAAGCTCCATGTTACCAGGCTTCTTTCATTGTAAAGCAAGGAAGCATGTGATAGGTTGAAAAGATGTGACTGACTGACTATGTGGCAATGAAGGAACAGACCAGGCTGCATGAAAAGCACATCATTTGCAGTGCACACAGTTCCCTTCTTGTAGCACACATCTGCTAGTTGGGATACCTAATATTGTCCCTGTTAGTGGTCATTTGTAGTAAGTCAATAATGTTTCCAACAGCGAGGGCCCTTGATGGACTATGTGCAAATTTTCACATGCAAGACATTTTATCCCCATCTGACCCGCAAACAGAAATCATTCCACACTACATGCCACCCAGATATAACCCTGGCTTATTATTCTAGATATTAAACCTAGTTCAATGTGTTTATCCTAGGAACTAATTGTGCCTTGTCTCTAAAATAATTTCTAGTAACATTGTATTTAAAGAAAATGTAACATATTACTCAGCATAAAAACTGCTCAGGCTTGCTTTGCCATGGCCATCACCCACCCTATGCACTTTTTTAAAATCACCACAGTTAACCTGCTCACGCAAGGGGCCATTTAGCTGAAAGCAAAGTGTCACCTGGAAATGGTGTTTAACCATCATAGCATCTGCACTGAGGGCAAGCAACGCCCACTCCTACAGAAGCCTTAGTGCACAGAGCTTCCTCTTGGCCGCATCGTGCCAATAAGGCTAGAAGAATCAAGAGTTCTATCCAGCCTGCCTTACTTTCCTCCCCTCCAGTTATCTCCGCATAGTGACTCGTTGGAGCAGATAAATAAGTCCCAACTGGCTGCAGGTAAAACATGGGCTATTTAACAGCTCCAATAAATCCTCATTCTTCAGCATTGTATACAATCTAAGGTCTCCAGTTAGTATAAAGTGTGCATCAATGTCTTGCTAAAGTAGACACAAAAGACAGTTATACGTTGGTGACTGTCCCCACTATGATACGCAACAGCCAACTTCTTACGAGATTAGAAGCACGTGGCCTTAAGCAATGGATGTATTTGTGTAATTGCAATATGTCCATCATTTGTTAAAAGAAATACACACATGCACAGTTTAATACTGTGATGTTTTTCACAGAATCTTACCATCCTGCTTAACTGCTAACCATGTAAAGTTTGACGACATTAATGTGGAAATCTAATAGTCACAGTTTCATATTTTAACGCAGACCATATTATTGTAGGGCCTCTTGGAACACCTCTTCTTCAATGTAAGTAAATTAGGTACTTGATTTAATTGTTATTTCTTGGAAAATATTCATTAAATGTTCCCAGCTGTCCGCAAACCAGCTCATGGCAACGTGCCTAGTGATATGAAATTAAAACTGGCTCGCATTCAAAGCAAATGTACTTTCAAAAACCTATTACCTTATGTACTTCCTGCAAACATGTTCCCATGATATAGAATACGAGGTAAATGTTAAGCATTGATGAGGCTAATGTACTCGAATGCTATGGTCTGATGTAGCCTGTAAAACAGTATATCTTACTGGAGTCACTGAGACTGGAAAGACCGAAGTTGAGTGAACAGTGGAAGTGCGCCACGTTAAACCATGGAACATACGACACTTGAGGGATGAACCTGAACAAAATGCATCGTACACAAATTTTTTACGGTGACATCATAACAGGAAAATCATGAAGCATCATTTGTATATAATACGAACAGTAATATAAACAGGAACCTGTACATCCTATCCTGACGAGATAGTAGTGGGATGCTTTTGCCTGATAGTCTCAATGCAATAAAGTTCACCTGTGTAATCGATGTTTTGATGTTGATAGAACAGTGCTTAATTTGAGGCGGTGGTTTTCCGGCTTGGCACCGGCCCTTAATTCGTTTCTGGTGCTCGGCACCGGCACTTAATTGTCAACACCGCACTTATGACAGTTTACCACATGGTGACCCTGCTTATCAGATTTAGAGATGAGCAGAACAACTGTTGTTTATACATACAATATACATAAACATTTACTAATACCTGCCTCCCCAGCCATTTCTTTAACTTTGGGACCTGGAATAATCTGACGAGAGAGATGGTTAGTAGTTGTTTTGGCAGCGATGACAAGGGCGATGTGTTGTGCAAGCTGCAGTGGCCTCCTGGTCAAAGCTCTGGCACTTATCATTTTACAAATTAAGAACTGGGACAGAATATTAGAAGAAATATATTGATTTATCTGCAATGAAAGCAGCCAACTGTAGAAATTAAAGTGCCCTGTGGAAAGGTAAACTATTTCGCAGCTTCAAAAGTAATAAATAAGTGGGACTGTAACGGTGAAGCGGGAATTGACACTGATTTAACAATGAAAAAAAGTGTGGGGGGAGCATTGTATACATGCCCAACTTCATCTCGTGGTGCTGAAAGTAGCCATATGCTGAATTATTCACAAAGTAAAATGCAGATAAAGTCAAAGCGATCGCCAATAGAAAATGTAAATCTTCCTCGTTGAACCATACAAATATGACAGTCAAAGAATGCAAATACATGAAGGAGCCATACCCCAATAGTGAAAGGCTATGTCACAAGACAAACAGTCCAATGTGAGCTAGAAAAGGGGACTTTATGTAGCAAAAATAGTGGTTATAAAGGTAACAAAAACAAACGTTAGTGCTAGTTAATTGTGCTAGGAGAATTTGCCTTAATCGTTTCTACTATAGCAAATTTGAAAGTTAGCGTCTTGCACCAAAATACCCAGTAATCACACGTTTCATTGGCCAACTTGTTGTTCAGGTGCAATTATACAGTGCGAGATAAGCAGTCAAATTGCAGTGTGCACTGCAATCGATGAGGTTTTCTCCAGTCACAACATTCATGCAATCCTGTAGTTGCTGGGCTTCTGCCCTAGTACACAGGAGAGGTGAACCCCCAACTTTGGAAAGGCAGTCATTTCCACTGTACAACAAATAAACATTTCAACACTTTTTTTGTTTAAGAATGCATCTTAAGAGAGTACCGAAGACAAACTTGAACGCAGATATAAAAATTGCTCCAAAAGTTGCAAATGAACGTAAGCTTATAGCTACTAGTTTAGATCATCAATCTTATGCGATGCGCGAGGCTCACCTTGCCTCCATGCTGGGTGTTTGGTAGGGTGTGGTGTCTTCTTGGCCGCCCTTCGCCCACTTCCAGAAGGATTATCAATCAATCAATCAATCAGACCATTTGTAAAGCGCACTACTTACCCATGAGGGTCACAAGGCGCCGGGGTGGGGGGGGGGGGTGGGGAATGCTGCTACTGTTCGAAAAGCCAGGTCTTGAGGAGTCTTCTGAAGGTCAGCAGGTCTTGGGTCTGCCGTAGGAGGATTGGGAGGGTGTTCCAGGTCTTGGCGGCAAGGTGGGAGAACGATCTGCCGCCGGAGGTCGCTCTTCGGATGCGGGGAACTGTGGCGAGGGCGAGGTTGGCGCAGCGAAGCTGGCGGTTGGGGGTGTAAAAGCTTAGTCATCTGTTGAGGTATGCTGGTCCTGTATTGTGGAGTGCCTTGTGTGCGTGGGTGAGGAGCTTGACGGTGATCCTCTTGTTGACGGAGCCAGTGCAGTTCTCTCAGGTGGGGTGTGATGTGGCTGCAGCGAGGGATGTCGAGGATCAGGCATGCAGAGGCGTTCTGAATGCTTTGAAGTCGTTTCAGGAGTTTGGCCGAGGCTCCTGCATAGAGGGCGTTTCCGTAGTCCAACATGCTGCTGACGAGGGCCTGGGTGACTGTTCTTCTCGTTTCAGTGGGGATCCACGTGTAGATCTAGCGGACCAAGTGGAGGATGTTGAAGTAGGAGGATGAGACTGCGTTGACCTGCTTTGTCATGGAGAGGGTGGAGTCAAGGATGAACCCTAAGTTGCGTGCGTGGTCGGTGGGTGTTGGAGCTGTTTCCAGTGCGGTAGGCCACCAGGGTTCGTCCCAGGCCGAGGGGGTGGATCCGAGGATGAGAACTTCCGTCTTGTCCGAGTTTAGCTTCAGTCGGCTGTTCGTCACCCACTCAGCGACGGCTTTCATTCCTCCGTGGAGGTTGATTTTGGCGGTGTGGGGGCCCTTGTTGAGGGAGAGGATCAGTTGGGTGTCGTCGGCGTAGGAGATGATGTTGAGGTCATGCAGTCAGGCGACGTGGGCAAGCGGTGCCATGTAGATGTTAAACAGTGTTGGGCTGAGGGATGAGCCCTGGGGTACGCCGCAGATGATCTCAATGGCTTCGGAGCGGAAAGTGGGGAGGTGGATGCTCTGGGTTCTGCCGGAGAGGAAGGAGGTGGTGCAGTCCTGGACCTTCTCTTGGATCCCAGCATCGTAGAGGCGTGTGCGTAGGGTGCGGTGGCAGACCGTGTCAAAGGCGGCTGACAAGTCCAGCAGTATGAGGTCCGTGGTTGCTCCGTTATCTAGCAGGGCCCTGATGTCATCGGTGAGGGCGATGAGGGCAGTTTCGGTGCTGTGGTTGCTGCAGAACCCGGACTGAGACGGGTCCAGGATGCTGTTCTCCTCGAGGTAGCGGGTCAGTTGTTTGTTGACGGCCTTCTCGATGACCTTCGCCAGGAACGGGAGCAGGGAAATGGGCCGGAGGTTCTTGAGGTCCTTGGGGTTAGCCTTGTTTTTTTTTTAGTAAGGCGTTCATTTTGGCGTGCTTCCAGCTCTCAGGGAAGGTTGCTGTCTCGAAGGAGATGTTGATGGCTTTCCGAAGTTGGAGTGCGATGGTGGTGCTGGTTTTGTTGAAGATGTGGTGTGGGCATGGGTCTGACGGAGATCCGGAGTGGATGGTGTTCATGATTTTGATGGTGTTCTTGTCATTTATGTTGGTCCAGGAGAGCAGGCGGTCGGTGCGGATGGTGGTCGTGGGGGCGGAGGTCTCAGTGGTTGTCGGTGCAGTCATGGCGTTGAAGCTGTTGTGGATGTCTGCGATCTTGCACTGGAAGAAGGTGGCAAGGGAGTCGCACAGGTCTTGCGAAGGTGAGATGTCGTTGGTGTTGGAGCTGGAGTTGGAGAGTTCCTTCACGATGTTGAAGAGCTCTTTGCTGTTGTGTGCGTTGTTGTCTAGGTGGTCAAGGAGGCCCTTTTGGTGGATCTGATGAGGTGATGGTATCTGCGGGTGGTGTTTTTGTGGACTGCGTAGCTGTTCGGTGTTCGTTCACTGTGCCATTTCTTCTCTAGCTTTCAGCAGGTTTGCTTGGAGGCCTGGAGGACTTCAGTGAACCAGCTGGCTTTCTTGCTGGTGTAACTGTTGGAGGGTTTCTTGATCGGGGCGACAGTGTTGGCGCAGTCGTCAATCCACTGTCTGAGGTTGCGGGCGGCGCTGTCTGGGTCGGTGGGGTTGGCGGGTGGGCTCCGGGCAAGGGTGGTGGTTAGCTGGTCTTCGGTGACTTTGCTCCAGCAACAGTGGGGGATCTGTTGGGTGCAGTGTGGGTTTCTGAAAGGTTAAGTGGATGCAGCGATGGTCGGTCCAGTGGAGTTTGGTGGTGTGTTTGAACGAGACATGGGAGCTTGCAGAGAAAATGGGGTCAAGCGTGTGTCCCGCGGAGTGGGTGGGTGTTGTGACGAGTTGTTTGAGTCAGAGATTGGCGAGGTTGTGGATCAGGGTTGTGGAGTTGGTGTCGTTGTTGTTCTTGAAGTGGAAGTTCAGGTCCCCGAGGAGGATGTAGTCTGTGGAGGTGAGGGCGCGTGTGCTGATGAAGTCGGCGATGGAGTCGCTGAACTCTGGTCGGGAAACCAGGGGGTCTGTAGATGAGGGTCCCTCTGAGTGTGGTGTTAGGATCGGTGTGGATCTGGAAGTGCAAGTGTTCGGCGGTGCTGAGGGTGTCGTTGGTGTTGGTCGAGACTGAGAGTTTTCCTGTGGACGATGGCGATTCCTTCTCCTACTTCGTTGGTGCGGTCCCTGCGGGAGATCTTGTAGCGGTCCGGGATGGCTATGGCGATGTCCGGTGCCGAGGAGGGGTTCAGCCAGGTCTCCGTCAGGAAGGCGACAAATGGGGAGGTTAAGTCGAGTAGGTCCAGAGTTCAACAGCGTGTTTGCAGGCGGAGCGGGTGTTGAGAAGAATGCATCTGAGGTAGCTGGGTTCGTTCCTGGTGGGTGGGTAGGCCGGTCGGCTGCTGGTGAAGCTGCAGTTCCGGCAGGAGAAGGGTCCTTGGGTGCGCTTTGGGGCGGCCAGGAAGCAGGTGTGTGATCGTCCGGTGTTGAGAGCGTGGAGGGTGCTGGCATTGTAGCAAAAGACACACAATTGATGGACGGAATGCAGAACAAATCAAAACATTCACCCCCAGTCAAGAGATCTGTGTTTAATCCATCATTCATTTGCTCACCATGCCACCCCAGTAGACCTGGCCATATGCAATTCAGTCTTGACCTTGTGCCTCATGGGAACAGTCCAGCCCGAACTGTCAGTCCAGGTCCTCCCTGGACCGGAAACAAGCATCTTAGGACCGGTTTCGGGGTTTCACCCCTCTTCAGCCAGGATAGCTTGATTCCAGTGGCACAGTGAGCCCAGGACCCACGTCTGGGCATACTTATTTTCATGGGAACAGTCCAGCCCGAACTGCCAGGCCTGCCTGAGCTCCATTCTCCAGTGAGGAGTTGCACCCCCCAGTAAATTAAATTCAATGCCCTTTAATATCGGAATGATTGCATTATTCTCTGCTCTTTTGTACACCATGCTTTAGATTTAGTAACTACAGGTGTCGCCAGCTAATGTCTGTTTATAATTGGTAATTTGATGAGGGTTGAACTGTTGCCTGAAATGCCCTTGCTCTGAACACGTTACCCGAAAAATTATCCGTTCTTTTTTTTGTGCTTGTTTCATTTACTAATCCAACAAAATGAATTGAATATGCAGAAGCGGATGCAATTTAAATGAATTATTTGGGAAGGGTGCTATGAATGATGTGGGAAGAGCGCTGGGGAGGAGAGAAGATGTCCCATAGATGCACTTGTATGGAGTGCTAGACGCTAAATAAAATTAAGTGCGTTTCAAAGTGCATAGCCAGTGGAAGGACACTGGTCACTAGCCACTAGCCAGAGACTAGATGCTGTGTTTGGGCCATTCTCCATGGCATAGGCTGGCAAAGCAGGAAGACTTGCAAAGCGAAAGCAGACAACATGCTGACCAATCAGAAACATGGAAATGTGAGCAATGTTGATGCCTCCGAATGGTACATATCGGTAAATAATGGGCAGGTTCTAAGCATCTTTTAAGATTTTTTTTCAATAAAAGAGATTTCGCAAGAACGGTGCAAGAGCTGAAAACTGAAAAGAACACACGTCTGATCTTTAACAGAGAGAAGTTATGAAGGCTTAAGCACTCATAGCTCCTACAAATAACAAGAAATGCTCATCACTGTGGCAGAAGGGGTTAACTCCTAACTAAAGTCCTGCTCATAAACCATCATTTGTAAGGCAGTTCCAAACCCTAAGATGTGCCCTTCGACATTACTAAACTAACTCTGTATATGTTGGTGGAAAATGCACTTAAGGATGACTCTTGGTGCTCTGCAAAATACCTAAATAAATTAAGTATGAATTCTACTTTTAATACCTGTGATTGTATAAGTTGTATCACATTTCCGTGGTCTAGAATGACTCACTTGGCAGTTTTTTCCAGGGGCACCTTTATTGAATTCCGAAATGGTATGCTGAACGTTTCTCCAATTGGAAGAAGTTGCAGTCAAGAGGAGCGAATTGAATTCCATGAACTAGACAAGGTATCTATGTAGATAATTATGTATTATTTACCTCATTGAGCATCAGCAGGTCAATAAGGGAGATTCAAATTGTATATTTGATGGCATTTGTGGCTGTAGATAAACATGCTTAGTATAAGTCTGCCATCTAATATTGAGCTCAGATGTGAGCAAGTTTTTTGTTTGTTCAAGAAGTGTTTTTAGTCGAGAGGTGTGGTCAATCCTCTTGCTTGCAATTTTCATGGTCCTCGACTCCATTGTTAGATTGTTTTTTTTTTCTCTGTCGGCTTCGGACAATTGCTCCTCTGCTCTGGTTCGATACCATTGTCAGGCTCTATCTGATACCGTCAATATTGTTTTCAATTGTGGTTCGATCACTACTTCCCTCCTTATACCAATGACTTTGAATTCATCCAGGGGATCCAAATCCACTGTGGCCCACTTGTGCCTTCACCCTGCGGGGCACAAGGAGTAGTTTCTGTCCTGTAACTCCAGTTCTGTAGTAGGGGTATCTCTGTTATAGTCATAATCTAGTGAATAGTCCCGCCCATGTGCGTGGACCCCGGCAATCAAAAATAATCTCTTAAGTTGTCAAAATAATGCAGAAACTGCAAAGACACTTAAGAGAAAACTTAAAGACAAATAATGCAGCCTATATCCACAGGCTACACTGTCCAGTACTTCAACTAGAAATTCCACCAAAAAACACCACACACAAAACAGCCTGCCAGTTTCTACCATAAAGAAACTTGCCTCCCCCAGTCAAAAGACTCTGGAATGATAGAGAGGAAGGTAGGGACAGACAAGCCCCATAGGCTGCCATTATGTGGCTTAAATAGGATACTGTGCCTTTAAGAGAACTTTCCAGATCTTCTCCCAGTATCCCAGAATGCATAGCAGGTTCCTCTACTTTCAGTTCTTTTTGAAGGCGAAGCACGCCAGACCTGTCGCATTCCGTACATGATCAAATATCTCCACCGGGGAGGAGGGCGGGCGCTTATGACTATAAAAGAGATACCCCTACTACAGAACTGGGTTCCAGGACAGAAACTACTCGTTCTGTAGTAGGGGATCTCTGTGTATAGTCACAATCTAGTGAATAGAATGGCAAGCCCATCCCCCACACCAAAGCGGCGGTGGAGAATAATTACACAACGCCACTACTGTGCGAACAAATTCCGCAGCGAAGCCTGCCCAACCTGAGCGTCTGCCCTGGCGTCAGTGTCCAGGCAGTAATGCTTAGCAAAGGTATGAACCGACTTCCAAGTGGCTACCTTGCAGATTTCAGCAATCGGCACGTTATGGAGCACAGCCGTCGTGGCAGCTTTGCCCCTGGTGGAATGAGCCTTAGGCTTACCTCCTAAGGTCTTATTAGCCTTTTGGTAACACAATTGTATGCAGGACACAATCCACCTAGAGATGGACTGCTTAGAGGTCGCAAGACCCGTCCTGACCGATCCATAATTGATGAACAACTGGTCAGACCTACGAATATCTTTGGTTTTATCCAGATAAAATTTCAACACCCTCCTAACATCCAGGGAATGGAGAGACCTCTCCGCTGGGGATGAAGGGTTCTAAAAAAACGTAGGCAAAGTTATGGTCTGGTTGACATGAAAATCAGAAATAACCTTGGGAAGAAATTTAGGGTGAGTACGCATAACAACCTTAGCAGTATGAAACACAGTATAAGGTTCAGTACAACACAACGCCTGAATTTCACTCACCCTGCGGGCCGATGTAATGGCCATGAGGAACGCCGCCTTCCAGGACAGGTGCTGCAACGAAGCCTTATGAATAGGTTCAAAAGGCTCCTTCATCAATCTGGACAGCACCACATTCAATTCCCATGAAGGCGAAGGAAGCCTGACAGGAGGGAATACTTTCTTCAATCCTTCCAGAAAATCTTTGATCACAGGGATCTGGAAAAAGGAAGTCTGTGAAGGGCATTTCCTGTAGGCAGTCAAAGCTGCAATATGAACCTTAATGGAATGCACATTAAGGCCAGACTGCGCCAAATGTAAAAGGTAAGGAAGGATGACATCTTCCTTACAGGTCGTAGGGTCATGGTTCTTAGACTGGCACCAGATACAAAACCTCGTCCACTTGTAAGCATATGAAGTTCGAGTGGAAGGTCTCTTAGACTCCTTCAGTATGTCCATGCAATCGTCGGGCAGATTCAGATGGCCATACTGCACTATCTCAGGAGCCATGCCGCCAAACTCAAAGACGAGAGGTTGGGGTGTAACATCTGTCCCCCTAACTTCGTGAGAAGGTCCGGCCTGCACGGCAACCGAATGTGAGGAAGGAGAGACCGGTGAAGTAGGTCCGTGAACCACCACTGCCTGGGCCACTCCGGGGCAATGAGTATCATCCGAGCCCTGGACCGGGCCAGCTTGATGAGCACTGCCGGAATCAGGGGAATGGGAGGAAAGGTGTACAGAAAGCTGTTCGTCCAGTTGATCCATAACGCATTCCCCAGCGTCCCTTGCTGGAAGTACCTGGAGGCGAAGTTTCTGCACTTGCTGTTTTCGGCGGTGGCGAACAAATCTACGTCTGGAGTTCCCCACCTTGCGAAGACTTCTCCTAGTACTTCGTCGTTTATGACCCATTCGTGGTTTTCCTGAACCAGTCTGCTCAGTGCGTCTGCCTGAACATTCTGCACACCTGGTAGATGGGTGGCCGTTATCGTTAGTCCTCTGGCTAGGAGCCAGTGCCAGATCGTCTGCGCCTCCTGTGACAGAGTGCGTGATCTCGAGCCCCCCTGCTTGTTGAGGTAATACATCGTGGTGGTATTGTCCGTCTGTACAAGCAGAGAGTTGGTCTGGAAGGACGGAAGAAAGGCCTTCAGTGCCAAGTGAACAGCCCCGAGGTCCAGGAAATTGATGTGATACGTGGCCTCCATCGGCGACCACGTTCCTTGAATCTGCAGAGTCCCGGAGTGCGCTCCCCATCCCAGGAGAGAAGCATCCGTCACGACAGTCTGCGTGGGAATGTCCTTGTGAAAGGGAACCCCTCTGAGGAGATTCTCCGCCGAACACCACCACTTCAGAGACTGAAGAGCATGCAGCGACAGTCGAATCTTGTCGTCCCAAGATCCTTTCCTCTGATCCCACTGGTCCTCCAAGCACTCCTGCAGCGGTCTCATGTGCAGCCGTGCTTGTGGCGTCAGGAAGATACAAGAGGCCATCGATCGCAGTAGAGAAGACACCGTCCTCACTGTTGTAGATGGAGTTGTCATAAGAGCCTGAGCCTTCCGAAGGAGTGATAATCGTCGCTCTTCCGAAGGAGACACGCTTGCTGACAGCGTATTGATGGAGGCTCCCAAGTACTGTATGCATTGGACCGGAGTCGGGACAGACTTGGCCATGTTGATGTGCAGCCCCAGCTTGTTCAAGAGAACGCACGTCTTCTGGAAGTGTGCTCGCGCTTCCGAGAAGGAGGATGCCTTGATCAACCAATCGTCCAGGTACGGGTAGACAAACACCTTGTTCTTCCTCAGGTGTGCTGCTACCACCGCCATGCACTTCGAGAATGTTCTCGGCGCAGACTTCAGTCCGAATGGGAGTACTGTGTATTGATAGTGATTGGTGCCGACTTGGAACCGCAGGAACTTCCTGTGTTTGTGTGCAATGGGCACATGGAAGTAAGCATCCTTTAGGTCTATAGCGCAGAGCCAGTCTCCCTGTTGCAACTGAGGGTAAATCTGATGCAACGACAGCATGCAAAACTTTTCCCTGCGAATCCATTTGTTTGCCTGCCGCAAGTCCAGAATGGGCCTGAACTCGTTCTTGTCCTTCTTGCGAACCAGAAAGAACCTGGAGTACAGACCTCTTCCTCTCTGAGACAGAGGTACGTCTTCTATTGCCCTTTTCCTCAACAGGATATCCGCTTCCGCCTGAAGCTCGCGCAGCTGAAACTGCGAGCTGACCGGGGGAATTGCTGGAGGAGGGCTGGTGAACCGAAGACTGTATCCATTGCAAACAATATTCAGCACCCACTTGTCCTGAGTAATTTTTATCCACTCTGCCAGAAAAAATTGAATGCTTCCCCCTACCGGAGTGGGTAACAGATCCGGGGGAAGTAGGTTCCTAGGGCCTAGACCCAGCCTGGCCCTTGAGCGCCGGGGCCGACTGCTGGCCTCCTCTGCCCTTCTGGCGCTTCTGGAATGGCTTACGGAACTGGTGTTGCTGTTGCGATTGCCCCGAAACCTGGCCTCGTCCTCGGCCTTGCCCGCCGAACCGCCGTTGGAAAGGGCGGTACGTCTTCTTGGTCTCTTTAGGCTTCTCCAGGCCCACAGCTGTTAGCGTCTCGGCCTCCGCCTTCATGCGGGCCATCTCATCGTCCGCATGCTTCCCGAAGAGAGTCTCACCGGAGAATGGTAGGTTGGCCACCCTCTGCCATGCGTGGCGTCGTTGGTTGACTCCGTGGCAAAATCCGTGAGCAGCCAACAGGGAAGAGTCCGCCGCAGCGCTGATAATCTGGTTCGCCACCAGCATCCCCTCATTCAGCACTTCCATGAAGTCCTCACGCTTCTCCCGAGGTAAATGCTCTGCAAACCGCTCGAGGGAGTCCCA
The DNA here is from genome assembly GCF_964263255.1 of Lissotriton vulgaris. Taxonomy (NCBI): domain Eukaryota; kingdom Metazoa; phylum Chordata; class Amphibia; order Caudata; family Salamandridae; genus Lissotriton; species Lissotriton vulgaris. The sequence continues at coordinate 420,028,736 of NC_141698.1, forward strand.
GAGGGCGCGGTCGTATCGGCCCAACAGCGCCGTGGCACTCGCAGCTTTCATGGAGGTAGCGGAAGTTCCACAGACTTTCCTCCCCGCCGAATCCATCCACCTGGACTCCTTATCCGGGGGAACCGTGGAGGACGGAGTGGTGGCATGTTGCTTGCGGGCCGCCGTCACAATGACAGAGTCAGGAGGGGGTTCCGTTCTCAGAAAGGCCGGATCCGAATCGGGAGCCCGGTACTTCTTCAGCAACCTCGATGGAGCCGCCCTCGTCACCGCAGGGGTGAGAAACAGGGCCATAGCCGGTTCCTCCAGGCCCGGCACCAGAGGTAGGAGAGGACGAGACAGGTGTTTTTGATGCAATGTCTCAAAAATGACGGAAGTTTTCGGAGTAGGCACCGTCAGGGATATGCCCAACTTCGCAGCTCCCCTTAAAAGGGCGTCATGGAACGCCACCAGGTCATCAATCGGGGACACCCTCGTGTCCGGTGACCCCGACAGGGTAGAAGAATAGTCCTGGGTCCCAGAGGACCTTGTGTGTGAGCGAGATTCGTGCCTCCTATGGCGGCGTCTCGACCTCGTGGATGATCTGCGTCGCGATCTCTCCCTTCTCCCAGAGCGAGAGCGAGACCTGCCAGCCCGTGGCCGCTCCGCCGGCTTTCGTAGCGGGGTCTTCCTTGGCTCCTCACGGGGTTTCGGTTTTGGGGTCCCCTTAGGAGGAACAGGCAAAGACGGCAGGGAAGTGGACCTCGGCGGAGGAACCTTCGGCTGCGGGGTGGGCCCATGCGGAGGGACAGGAGGTGGTGGTGGGTCGCCTGAAGGAAGTGGAGGTTTGGGTGGAGGATCCTCTTTAGGAGGAGGAGTCGGAGTCCGAGGCCGAGATGGCGTGTACACCTCTGAGTACACCGAGCCCGGTGACCCCTTAGGCGAAGGGGGCGGAGAGCCAGCCCCATCAGCAGGTGATCGCTTCCTCTTGCGTCCTCCACTAGAAGCAGCGTGACTTCTGGGACTAGAATCCCTCTTGCGCCGTTTCGGAGAGGCTGAACGACTCCTAGACGCCGACCGCTTTCTGCTAGACGCAGAGCGTCGCTTTTCTGGCGTCGAACGACGCTTCCTTGACTCCGGCGTCGAACGCCGCCTCCGCGACGTCGACCCTCTTTTCCTCGACGTCGAACGCCGATCCCTCGACGTCGACCTCTTCCTCCGCGACGTCGTACGCCGCCTCCGCGACGTCGAGCGTTCCGTCTTCGACGACGAGCGTCGCCGTCTTCTCGATGCTCTCGACGTCGAGGAGCCCCTCGACGTCGACCGGTGCTTCGACGGCGATCGACAGTGTCGCCTCGACGGCGATCGACGATGTCGCCTCGACGGCGAGCGTCGATGCTTGTCACTTTGCCTTCGGCGTCGATAGGCAGACCTTAACGTCGACGAAGACGATGACGTCGACGGTGGCTTCGACGGCGACTTCTCCATGATCTTCGACGTCGAGCCGTCACGCCGTCTCGACCCGGAGCCCCGGGGAGAAGGGGAGCACACCGCCGTCATCCCTCTCGACGTCGTCGATGCAATCGACGTCAACGGAGACCGGGACCGTTTGCTGGACTTCCTGCCCCTGGGGAGCCCCCCAGAGGCCTCAGCAGAGGCAGAGGGAACCTTCCCAGCCTGCCCAGACCCACCTGCAGCCTGCAGACGCCTCTCCTCAAGGCCAGAAAGCCTGATCTTCAGTCTGTCCCTCAGAGTCCAAGCAGTAAACTGCTGGCAGATGACACAATCCTCAGGGACATGATCTTCAGGGAGGCAGACGATGCAGACATCATGGGGATCACTCTTGGCCTTCTTCCTCCCACATGCTGGGCACTTATCAAAAAGGCCAGGCATTTTAGAGCCCTAAAACGCCTGAAACAGCACAAAAAAGAGAAAGAGAACACCAAGAAAGTAAACTGAAACACTTTTAGAACACAAAAGTGCCAAAATATCCAATAAACCCTTGAAACAAGGGAGAGCTCAATGCCAGGGTCCTGTAAGCAGGAGCCGGAAAAAAGAACTGAAAGTAGAGGGACCTGCTATGCATTCTGGGATACTGGGAGAAGTTCTGGAAAGTTCTCTTAAAGGCACAGTATCCTATTTAAGCCACATAATGGCAGCCTATGGGGCTTGTCTGTCCCTACCTTCCTCTCTATCATTCCAGAGTCTTTTGATTGGGGGAGGCAAGTTTCTCTATGGTAGAAACTGGCAGGCTGTTTTGTGTGTGGTGTTTTTTGGTGGAATTTCTAGTTGAAGTACTGGACAGTGTAGCCTGTGGATATAGGCTGCATTATTTGTCTTTAAATTTTCTCTTAAGTGTCTTTGCAGTTTCTGCATTATTTTGACAATTTAAGAGATTATTTTTGATTGCCGGGGTCCACGCACATGGGCGGGACTATTCACTAGATTATGACTATACACAGAGATCCCCTACTACAGAACTTTTCTTCAACATTCACTCCAATGGATGTCCAATTAGAGATGGAATGGATGCCCTTTTGATTTTACCCTTCTCGTCATGCCAAGTTTCCCCGCAGCAACCTACACCAGGTGGGTAACTTGTGTTCATCTTCGGAACACCAGGAGGCAACCTGAGAGACCTGCAGGTGTTTTTGATGTAAAAAGACACTGAGAGATCGAAGGACTAATATAATGAAAATTTCTTAACGAGGAGTAGACGATACGGCTCGTCAAGAAATTCGAGGTAGAGGCACACCCATTGGCTGCAGATGAAGGTAACATCTCTCCAGGCGATAGCTCCAGGTCTAATTTGGAGTCACACAACATCTTTCCAGGACAGCACTCTGTGAGTACTGTTCCTCCTATACCTCCACAAAAACAGCCGGCACCTGGAAAGCCTCACTAGTCTCACAAGACTGTCATTGGGCCTCCACTACATTTGGGACATGGTTGGCACCGGCCGGCTGCTACCAAAACATCCAGCCATGGCTCGGTGTCAAATAACAACCTCAACAGCAGGTCTTCGATCCGAAGGCCCCCACATTGGAGTTGAACCATTCTTGGGAGCTGAAACCCTCCACATTGGACTCGATACAAACTTAAGCGCCAAAACCTTTCGAGACAAAACAACACCCCACCAGGCACTGAAAAAATCAGCCTCTGAGCGAAAGCTTTTGGCACTGAAAATGCCTGTGTATAAACCGTCATCAGAGCAGAAAAACCAAACCGCTTTGCGTCATTCTCCAGACACTGCGCAGCCATTACTAGAGACACTCCATCAAAAACTGGGCTCTCGGCAAAAACATTTGTTAATCCCTACAGATACATGACGTATCTTGACCAGGCCCCACATTCAACAGTACAGCCTACTAAAAGGCAACTATCTTTTGAGGAGGAAAGCAATATTCCAGTTCCTTCAAAGAAAAAGAAGATGGAGGATAAATCCACCAGTCTGATGCACAACAGTCCACCATCATTGCCCTAAACGTAATTTTGTGCCCCATGTAGATACCCTTTTAGAAAAGATAGAGAAAGATAACGAGACATCAAAAGTGATGGGAACATTGAAAACACATCATAATGTGGCTCCTTTCGCCGCTTATACTAATGTGGAGGGTCCAAAACAACCTCCCCTGAGGCATCTACCTCTTATAATAAAAAGCACACTCAGACATCCTCCCCAAAAGGATACTATAGGGGTTCATATAGGGGAAATCATTTTCGAGGCAGAGGTACAGGAGGTTTTATCAAACTTGTACCTCCACTTCCAAGCCTTGACTTGCCCACCATTTCCCCTGGTCACAATACACCTGTCACGGACAGACTACAGCAGTTGCTTTTCTCGCATAGCAGAATATAACATCTGACCAGTGGATGTTTGATATTATCCAGCATGTTTATTTCCTGGAGTTCACTTCAACACCTCAAAACTTTTCACCTCACACCCACAAACTGTCAACAGACCATCAACAACTGCTCAAAGAAGTTCAAGCTCTTCTACAAAAGTGAGCAATAGAACTTGTGCCATTACATCAACAAGGCACAACTGTCTATTCACTTTACTCATCAAAACTGTAACACACTCAAAATAACATAAACCTACTTCACCAACTAGGTTTCACAGTCAATGCAGTCAAATGTCATCTGCAACCCCTTCAGATACAACCTTCCCTAGGTGCCATACTTAACTCACATGTGGGGATAGCTTACCTAAATGCTGCAAGGATTCAGTCCTTCAAAACCCTTTTATCACAATGTCAGCCTCATCAGCACATAACAGTCAATACTGTCATGCACCTCCTAGGCACCTTGGCATCATGCATAGCCATAAAACCGTATGCCAGACTCAATGTGCGCCTGCTGCAAGACTGCTTAGAGCATCACAGGACTCTAGTGAAAGGTCAGCTGGAAGATCTAGTGTTTATCAGCCATCAAGTTTACCCCTCTTCGCAGTGGTGGAATTCCAGCAATCTACTAAAGGGACGGTCTTTTCCAGACCCAATCCCGCAGGGAACCATAACAACAGACGCATCACTCACTGGTTGTGGAGCTCACTCACAGGAATTGACTGTACTTGGCCACTGGACACCCTGTCAAATTCATCCCCATATCAGACACCTAGAGTTGCTCGCTGTTCATCTAGTGCCAAAATCCTTCCTTCCCCGCCTCAAAAGCAAAGTGGTTCTCAGCAAAACAGACAAAATGACTGCTGTGTATTATCTGCAAAAACAGGGGTGGGGGGGGGCTTGGTCACCTCGGTTATCTCATCTAGCCCAGACCATCCCAACATATAATCTCCCAAACAACATTTACCTCTTAGTGGAGCACCTACCGGGGGTGGACAACGACTTTGCAAATCTCCTCAGCAGGGGACATCAAGTCCATGAGTGGGAACTCAACCCACAAGTCCTCCACCCATTCTTCCAAAAATGGGTTCACTCAGACATAGACCTGTTCACCAGAGCAGAAATCGACAAATACCCAAAATTCGTCTTCAGACTCCCACACCCACAGTCCAAGGGCAACGCACTATGGATGGGTTGGTCAAGCATATATGCTTACGTTTTTACACCTCTCCCACTGCTTCTGTTTGTGATTTGCAAACTTTGACAGAAGGCACTGACACTCATCCTGACAGCTCTCACATGGGCCAGACCCCTTGGTTCACCACACAACTAGAACTCTAAGTAGTTCCACACCAGGAACTTTCCAACTGGCAGTACATTCCAACCGGAAAGCAGGGAGCAGAAAGATATCCAAATCCCATCACAGATATCTCAATCTTGCAATCTGGCTTTTGAGGTCTTAGAATTCGGACATTTGAATCTACCTCAACAGTATAGGGATATTTTTTAAAGAAGCGTGAAGACCCACTATTAGAGCCTGTTATGCAGCGAAATAGAAACACTTTGTTCACTATTGTCATTCAAAGAATATTAACTCCTTAACAGCAAAGCCTCAAGACCTTGTCTATTACCTTCTCCATTTACAAACCTCTGGGTTAGCCTTCACTTCCATAAGATTTCACCTAGAGGTAATCACACCATATCTTCAAAACGGGAAACACACATCTTTGTTCAGAATTCTATCATTAAAGCTTTTCTAGAGGTCCACAAAAGAGTTATCCCGCCTAGGGTTCCTCCAACACTAGCTTGGAACCTCAGTGTTGTGTTAACAAGGTTAATGGGTCCACCATTTGAACCTTTATATTTGTGCCCTCCCAGTTTCTGTCCTGGAAAGTTACTTTTCTCATTGCAATCACTTTACTTAGACGTGTCAATGAGCTTCAGGCAACAACTCTAGAAGAACAATTCTTCTAACTTCATGGAGACAAAGTGGTACTATGTACCAACCCTACGTTCCTTCCAAAAGTGGTCTCACAATTCCACTTAAATCAATCTATTGAGTTGCCAGTATTCTTTCCAAAACCTGATTCAGTTGCGGAAAGAGCTTTACACACACTAGATGTAAAAAGAGCTCTCATGTATTATGTTGACAGAACTCAATTATTCAGATAGGCACACATCTATTTGTTGTATTTTTAATACCACATAAAGGAAGGGCCATCTCTAAAGCAAGCATTTCATGTTGGATTGTAAAATGCACCCAAACGTGTTATACAAAGGCTAAACAAACTCTACCTATCCCTCAAAAGGCTCACTCTACTTGCAAAAAGGGGGCCTTCATGGCCTTTTTAGGAAATATGCCCATAGCTGACATATGTAAGGCAGCTACAGAAGCCTTTGGGGTGGACAGAATTAATTAACAAATGGATAAACAACGTAAGAGATGAAAGGGAGGTGAAGTACTACAATTTTCTTTTTAAAGAAGAGGAGGCCGAAGACATATCTTAAATAAGTATGGAGAAGGAACAAGAACATGGGCAGTGCCACAATACAATTCAATACTGTGCACATGCAGTGATTTTAAGTATGAAGGCAACACTTTTGGCATCTCTATTTGTTACATGGACCCTGACCTATGTCCTTCAATGATGGCCAGCAAATGTAAGGAATTATGTGTGAGTATGGTTGGCAAATGAAATGAGAAAACTTCCATGTATAGCTAAAACTTCCATGTATAGCTTTCACAATCTTTATTTTGTTGGAGGTGATCAGGACTTCCATTTGTAGATCTGCTAACAATATGGTGCCCACTGGCTTATAAATGTTCGTATGCTTCTTCCATTTCCATGATGGTATTGAATGTCTAATTTTCTTCATCAGTTTCCCGTCTCAGCCATGCTTAAGCTGACATCATGTATACAGACAATAGGCAACGCCATGGCAAAAGAAAACTGTCATTCTCGAGGAGTGGTTGCTGACTTTTTGAGTAGTCCCCAACGTTCCCATGTACCAGGCTTTTCAGTGAAACAGCAAATACAAACATTATTAGTTTGTGGAAATGATCTTAGTTCAATTGTCCTTCCAATGAACTGGACATTACAGATTACCTCACATGGAGCAAATGACTCATGACATTACCCGATTACTTGACCTACACACTGGACTATTTCTACAGGAACAATGGAGCTTATCTGACATAGTTCTCATGAATATTCTGAATGGCACAAAGGTAGGTCCTTGAAGTTCGGACAGTGTGGTCTCATCATGACATTATATTAAGTAATATTATAAAAACAGTACATTTTCACTGTATGCTAATTACTTTACTGTGAAATTGACTTACGAATTAACCGCAGCCAAGTTGAAGGAATTAAGATATTGGATTCTGATCTTACATTTATTCTGCTAACTGTCATTCTTCTTGTTTGAACATTTTGAAACACTTCAGAAAGTTTTAGAATCCTATATTGTTGGCAAAATTAAAACAGTTTAGGTCCAGGTAACATTTAAAGTTTTTCTCCACAATATCGAAATGTACACTTAGTTGATATTAAATAGCCAAGACTTTAATAGGAAAGAATGATTCTGTTCCTAAGAAATTAGATACTTAAGAAATTAGAAACGTGTGAGGTGTTTAATCTAAATAATGCATTGTGTTTCTTAAGGGTCTGCACCTCAATCATTTATTTTGTTGAGAGTGTAAATGTGTTTTGCTCAGAGAGTGACAGACTAGAGCAACAGATGGGACATATTTTGATAATGCATGGCCGAAGTACGTAGAAATAGAGGGTTGCCTCCTACGCTACCAATACATTTCTTTTGAAAATGTCCTTCCATACAATACATGTTAATTTTGTGTATTTGTATATTGATATAATGAGTGATGCCTTGATCTGGCATTGCTGAATGTTAGCTGATTTTTTATTTTTTTCATCCAGAAGGATTGATATGATTGTATTATGTCTAGCAATACATGTGGTATTCCATAGCATAAGCGCAAAGGTTGCATTTGAAGCCAAATCCTCTAGAACACATTTTGACCAAATTGAGAGTGATTTACCAGCAACATCTCTCACAGATTGTATGATCTGGTGTGGTCTCAAGATAGCCAAACAAATGTACTGTTTACAGTTTATTGGTAAATACTGGGTGATATAATTCATGACATTTGTATACATCTCAAAATATGAGCTTTGTATGGAACCCTAGTGGTAGTCTTCTTTATGTCATTGCTTGCTGTAACTTACAAGTTATCTGAGATTCTAGGTACCCTTTTGGACAGGATGCAACTTTTTTTTACTGAGGTGCACTCTTTTATTTTTCACAGAAGGAACATATCCGAACGAAGTTTGTTGATGAACTACGAAAAGAATTTGCGGGAAAGGGACTCACATTTTCTATAGGTATTTACTGTTTTAGTGTGTGCGTGTTCTTGAATAATAGTAAGTGCATTGGGTAGGTTGCCTGATATTTCCTAAACTAATATGGCTACGTTTCACAAGGATTTTATTATATTATCGCTACTTTGTAAATTTCTAAAAATGTGAAAATACCCCCAATGAGATAGGTTAATCTCATTATATCATACACAGATTTCCAAGTAGGATTGGGTAGAATATAGGCTTTGGGGTCTGTCTTCACCAGGAAATATTTTCTGCTTGTAAATACAGCTCAGAAAAGGGTTACAGCTACATTTTAAAAACATTGTTTAGTATAAGGTGCATCCCTTAGGGAAGAGCACCCCCTTTTTTCCTCCTGAGACAGTCTGACTAACCACAGCAAATTGTGGTATAATGGATTCATGTTGTTCTATGTTGCGTAATTACACTGATGAAACAATATTTTTAAATACTTTTTGCATTTTCAAAATCAATTTTGAAGCGAAGAAGAAAAGGCAAAAGAAGTAAAAAATTAGCACCTTCCAGGAACATCAGTATTGCACTTGGATTGTTTGTAATGCCATATGACGTCTGGGATAAAAGCAACATTTCCATCCACCACTGTCAACCTCCCAACATCTCAATCCATATTTTGACTCCAGGCTTCACTGTACCATCATATTTTCCATAATCCATATTGTGAGGATCGAGGTGCTTTATATGGTGTGGTTGTGAGACCTTACTGTGTTATACACTCACAAAATCATCTTGGGTCCAGTCAGGCTCGTTTACAAAACCTCTTGCTCAACCCTTCGAGCACCAAGACTTAACCAAAGGAACTAGTACAAAGCATTTAGAATTACCAAACAATAGAATAAGAAAGTCACACAGCTCAAAAGAAATCGGATATCCATTTATACCAAATGGATTATATTTTATGAATTCTTATTATTATCATTTATAATCACACTTGTAACTGTAACATATTTTATGAATTTTTAGACCCCAAGATGAGCAAAATCCACCAGAGAGCTCCGGAGATATAGATTTTTCACTAAAACGCAAATCTCTGCTCTTTAGAACAAAACACAAACCAGCATTGGTAACAGAAATAATTGAAAACTTTTGAAAAGTTTGGAAGAATTTTTTTTGGGCTACTCCCGGTCTGGACTGGGTGACCAATTCAGACAGGGAGAAGGTCAGGAAGGCCAGTGAGACATATTTGGACATATACCTGGTCACCAAAGCAGTTTCAAGTCCAGTTACACACTTTACATCAAAGGAGCTTGGTAGCCCACCCTAGAATTGTGGCTACGTATGGGCTAAATACACATGGAAAAACGGTTTGGCAACTGGTTCCCCTCTCTGTTCCCACTGCAAGCTTGTCTAAAGGGGTGTGTAATCACCATTTGTTTACCAAAGGCGGCTTCTTCTTTGAAGCTATCCTTTTGGCCAACATCCTGTGTGGCTTCCTGCAAGTGGGTGGTAACACCTCCCTCTCTGTTAGGTCTGTATTGTTCACGAGCCTGGGAGTCGTTCACATTACTTCCCAAGAGGGCAGAAGACTTTCTACTGGCCCAGCAACTGCAACTGCCCACTGGATAAACTGGGCAACACAGTGGCAACTTTATAAAAGTTTCTGTTCCTTAAAAGTGACTGAAATTCGACTTGGGCGTCAAATCTGGTTTAATGCCACAATTATTTGATACCTTGAAGTACCCGTTTTAGTAGTCTCATTCAAAAGTTAGCAGTGATGAGTTGTCAGCCTGTACCTGTGCACTTGCCAATGGGGCGTCTAAGTTTTCCACATTAAAAAGACAAATAGTTAGTTTTACTGTTAGGATATTTCAAAGTACTTCCCACTTAATAATATACCGCTCCTTGCCTTAGAGTTCGAAATGTCTTCCTTAAGGGAGCTGCATATATATTGTTAAGGGAGGTAGGAACTTTGCCATTGGTATAAATGGCAAAATCGAACTTGCAGTTTAAACGGTTCTTTCAGGATGCAGTGGTAGACTGAGAGACTTTTTGTAGTTTGTCACTCTCAGGGTGGCACAACCAGTGCTGCAGCCCTGGGTGGACACTTTAACTTACATTCCCTGGGTACCCTTGAGATCATATACGAGGGATTTATAAGAAAGTTCACATATGCCAATTGTAGGATGCACTTAGCAATGTGTTAGAACACTGATACTGAGGTCTGATTGACAGGCCTCAGAACACTCTCTCAGTAAAAAAAAAACAGCAGCATCAGTCCAAAACATTGGGGGTGATCATGCAAAAAGAGTTATTTCCTTACACATATTCATGTACATATTTTGTACGACGTCTTCCTACCCAGGGATCCCTCAGTGAAAGTTAATGTTAATGAGTATTTGTAGAGCCCAATGTTCACCTGTGGGTCTGTTGGTGCTATAAACCTCAGAGAGTAGCACAGAAGTAAAAGTTGTGCATAATCATCAAAAGTCTGCTTAAAAAGCCAGGTTTTTCAGGCTTTCCTAAACGTACGTAGTTCGACGATGGGAGAGTATTCCATTCCTTCGGGGCCAGGGTCAAAAGCCTTCGGCCTCCAATCCTTAGCTTTAGAAACTGAGGAACGACAAGTAAATTTGCAGAGGCAGAGCGAAGAGCTCTCCTGGGAACATATCTCAGCAGGCGATTAGTTAAAAAGTGTGGGGTCAGTCTGTGCAATGCCTTGAAAGTTAGGCAGCGATTTTGAATTTAATGTGTTTTCTGACTGGTAGCCAATGCAGTCTCTTCAGATATGGTGTTGTTTGTATCCTGAGTGAGATCCCAAAGGCCAATCTGGCCACTGGATTCGGAGTCATTTGGAACCTACTAAGGTCACATTTAGGGAGGCCAAGATAAATACTGTTAGTATAATCCACCTAGCACCAATAACCGCTATCATAACGACCTTTACTGCTTCAAAGGAAAGGAATGGTTGGATCTTCTTAGTAGTTCTTAGAATTAAGACACATTTTTAGACCACTGAGGTCTCAGTGAGAGCTGATGGCCATTTTGAACTCGACAGTGTGCTCATCTCTAGAGCTCACTGAAGGCTGAAGGGATTATGCTTTGAAGCCACAACTTCCGTTTTCTCAGCATTCAGTTTCAAATGATTGTACCCCATCCAGTTATTGATAAGGTGCATCATATGTATCTTGAAAATTATTATGTGCCGGGCCAAGGTGTCAAGTCATAGTAAAATCTGACAAGCATCAGCATAGTTGAAAATCTGACACAGCTTCTTTTAAGGGGCTGAATGTAAATGTTAAAAATGTGCTGATCCATCTGGACTGTACTCAAACAAATAAATTCAGCCGCAACTACTCGACCACATCCCCCGTAAATGTGAACACAATCAATTTCAGACACTTTGATGAGGTCTAGTATGACGTGCCTTTGCACATCAAGCTACATGGCCCACTTCTGGGCACCCCCATCCTACTTAAGGCAACTACAACTAGGAAGTTATTATTATAACACTACCTTCATTGTCACTTATGCATGCATTTGTGGGGGTCCACAGTTCTCTGTGACAATGGAAATCGAGCTGCACAAATCCCAACAAATCCCACAAAATATGTTTGTGTTTGGTTGTTGTTCAAAATGGATGTGGACTACCGTTTGCCCTTGCTGCCTCTTTATGGGCTCTGTCACAATGAGGAAAATACCATTGAATGGGATGTGCCATGAGTATATGTTGGTTAAAAGTATTTCCAGGCATCACTTTTTGTTTTCCTTAAATGTGAGTGAGAAGTTGCGACCAATTGATTCAAACTCAGGCCCTGTAGTTCCTAAGTATGTGCAGAATTGCACCTTTGTCATCATTAGCTTAAAGTACAATTTAGAAATTGCTTGTTTTGGCTTTTTTATGTCTGGTTGGAGACAGTTTAAGCTGTCTAGCAAGAGTTTATACTGTCTATACTGAGAAAAGGACACAAGATCAGTCTTCTCCCCCAGCAGCCCATGCTTTTTCAAGAGTTCACATGTAGATCAGTCATTGGTTAATTGTTAATTCTGGTCATGATACATGGAGTATGTTCTCTTCATCATCATACAGCCATTTCTTTGGAATAAGAACTGTACTGGTCTGCATAGTAAGTGCTTCCTCTATAACATTTTGCTGAACTTGCACTCTGATGGGTGAGGCTGCCTTGCATGAGTAGGATGACTCCGCAACCGCCCTACTCTTGAAATGACGTATGAACAGGGAACGTGAGGATCAAAACAAGCATGTTGAGTCCTAGGAGCAGCATTGAGTCTCCTGGAACCACGCTGACCTGCATTGCGTGCACCTGTAACGAAACACCTCATCACTATGACTCACTCCTGCAGAAAGTCAGTAGAGCCCCAGGCTGGTGTGGGAGGCAGGCAGACAGACAGACCCTAAACGCAGCATTCCTGAATATCCGATGTTTAGGCAGCTCCCTCTCAGCAGCTTAAGACACCATCCTAACTTGTGCGTTTTGGTGCAGTTTTATAAAGGAATATGCATGTAAGGGGGATTGTCTTTAAAGTGTCCGTCTACAAAGCACATTCTGACTTTGCAGCTAACTTGGCAACTAGTAATCCTACATTATCCCAAATATTGTAAGCCTGGCAACTCCTGCCATTATGGTGTTGGACAATAGTACCTGCAAATCCTTGAACGGTGCGGAAAGATTTTTGCACTTGACGCTTGAATCTGCAGCAAGTGATAATGGTCACATACAGGATGGAAAATGAATAGTCTTCTTAAAAATGGATCGCAAGAAGGGCAATGTGGAGACAGGAGGGACCTAAAGGGGGGTTTAATGGGCTGGGCAGACCTGGCCATTTTGTACCGGTCACCCCTTGCTTCCAAGTGGTCCTTGTATAGATAGCACTTCTCCCCTTAAGCATATGAAGCCTAACTTGTGGTTACTCTTGACCTGGGCGGCCTGCTCACTGATGTCAGCAGAGCCTCTTTTGGGGAGTCACTCCTCTGTGTATACATGAACTCCAAAAGTATACCTCCGCCCCTTTGTGACACATAAAAAAACATGAACATCTTTACCTCTTTGTTTCCTTACAAGAGATTACCTCTTCCTTAACCCCTTCGCTGCTAAGCCTTTCCGCCCGTGTTAAGCCTTTTTTGGCTATTTCTGGTAGCTCTTGCTTAGGCCTCTGTAACGTTTTGACCACATAAGGTATCTACCCCAAATTACCGTCCCTGTCTTCCAACACCATGGGGATTCTAAAGGTATCTAGGGTTTGTGGATTTCCCTGGAGGGAACCCAGAAATTACCCAAAATACAGCAACATTTCTTTCTCTTTTTTTAAATGGTAAAAAAGGGATACAGATGAAAGCGTCTGTTTTTACCCTGCAAATGATATAAAAAAAGCGTTGTGATGCTGAAATCCCCATCTTCCCAGCTTTCAGGGACTAGCAGACTTTTGTCAGAAAACATTATTTTACACAGTTTTAGCATTTTTCAGGGACATAGCCTATTTTTGCTGTTTTTGCTTGTGCTTTCAACCTCCTTCCAGTTAAGGGTAGAAATGGGTATAAAAAAAGTAATGGATCCTAGAAAGCTATACATTTTGGAAACATAGACACAATTCTGAATTCAGCAAGGGGTCATTTGTGTAGATCCTTCAAGGTTTCTTTATCAACACTAACGGTTGAATATAGGAATAATTGAAAATGAGTTAAAACAAACAGCAATTTGTGTCAACGTTTTCACCTGTAACTTCTTCTAAGTATGACAGCTGTAAACAGTAGATACTTGCACATTTCCGAAATTGTGAGTATCCATACTAGCATGAGAATTATAAGTCATTTTTCAAAATGACTTCTTTTTTACACATTGTCTTTCTTTTGGAAGGCAGAAATGCATCGAAAGTCAATAGGTAATAACAGTTGCTCTACAATTCTGTGTTACCCTAAGTCTCCCGATAACAATGGTACCTCACTTGTGTGGGTAGGCCTAGTGCCCACGACATGAAACTGCTCAAACGCAATGTGGACACACTTTATTTTTACAGTGAAAACTGACCCTTTTTAGGTCGAGCCTATGGCAGTGCGCATGCGTTGCATAGGAAATCGACCTCCTGGAATCACTTCAGCTTCAGGAGAAGCTCGTGCATGTGGTGCTCATACGCCATTGGCCTTTGCGTCTGGCTTCAGCACGCAATTGGCCAAAGGCATGTGGATGTTCCAGCTTTTCCTGAAATGTTCACTCCCAGAGCGTTTTGCTCTCGGGAGCCAGCAGCAGCGCGCAGGAGCCATCTGGTTTGTGTTAGGTTTCGATGGCAGCTGTATCAGCTGCATTCCTTACAGCACGCCCACGTACCACTCCCGGTCTTGTGTGCTTGATTATTTACAATTAAGCGAGGTCGCGGATAAGCAAGCTTTTTTTAAATGAAGGAACCATCCAGAAGGATTATAAATGAGTCTTGTAAGTATTCGAGCATCTGCTCTGGTTTGTGACTCCGTGTTTACGTGTCCTGTGATCAGTGTGATGCTGACACAAAAAGTGTCCTTCTGTTTCTGAATCCTGGCTCTGCCTCATGCTCTCAGTGTGCTACAGCGTAGCTAGCATGGAAAGGAAAGAAATCGACAAATAAATTACTTTTTTATGTTTATTTTCGCAGCATTACAGCGACTAATTTTCTGCCTTTTGGCCAATGTTATTGATAGAAAAGTGATCCGTTCTGAAGACTCTTTGGGGCTTTCTCTATATTCTCACTTCTGACTGCAGTTTCTAAGTGCCTGCAAGCCACCAAGAACGCACTAGTCTAGTCTTGGGTTTACATTGAACAACCTAAGGTATTCTGGGAATCGTAGTCTTCGTTTTTATTGTTGAATAAAAGAAAACCTCTGATGCTGCAACATTGTGTTCTTGTGACAGGTAGTCACCTGATATGTGATGCCCACTCACTCCAAGCGCACCACTCCCGGTCTTGTGTGCTTAATTATCTACAATTAGGCGAGGTCGTGGAGCAGTGAGATTTTTTTAAATTTAGGAACCGCAAGAGGGATTGTAAATGAGACTTGTAAGTATTCGAGCATCTGCTCAGGTTTGTGACTCCGTGTTTTCATGTCCTGTGATCAGTGTGCTCCTGACACAGAAAGTGTCCTGCTGTTTCTGAATCCTAGCTCTGCCTCATGCTCTCAGTGTGGGTCAGCGTAGCTAGCATGGAAAGGAAAGATATCGACAAATAAATGACTTTTCGATGTTTAATTTCTCAGGCATTACATCAACGATGTTCTGCCTTTCGGACAATGTTATTGATAGAAAAGTGATCCGTTCTGAAGACTCTGGTAGTTTTCTCTATATTGTCCCTTCTAACTGCAGTTTCTAGGTGCCTGCTTGCCACTAAGGACGTGCTAGTCTAGTCCTGGGTTTATATTGAACAACCTAAGACATTCTGGGAGTCGTAGTCTTCGTTTTTTAATTTTGAATAAAAGTAAACCTCAGATGCTGCAGCATTGTGTTCTTGTGACAGGAAGTCACCTGATATCAAATGCCCATTCACTCCAGGAGAAGCTTTCGGGAGGCTCTCTTAAGCTCCGAACAGCTTCACCTGGAGCACCCGGTAGGCAAAATGACGATTACACGTTTGCACACTCGTGCAAGGCGCAGGAGCATTCGCCCAGTGTTTGGATGCGCCAGACTGCCGAGGCTTGTCCCTTCATTACACCTGCCCCTAGTTGGCTGGTATTTCGGCATCACTTGGTAATTACCGGGTGTGACATATTCCACTCATAATTCCAAGCCCTGCGGACCCAGGGCTTGGTGAAGAGACTTTAAGCCTGAAAGCTAAAACAAGCATAGGCATAGCCAATAGGCCTCGCCTTTGGGACCTATAATTATAATTTTTTTTAAATCCCTGCTTTCTAGTGGGCTTTCTGCCCCCCGGTGTCTAAATATATCTATCTATATGTCATATAGATGCATTTTTTTAACATGATATACATATGGAAAATAATCAGGAGATATAAAATTGTAGTAGATAAAATCCCATATGCACATGCCTGGATATATATTTACAAACTCAGGCTTTCTATGTGTGCTGTAACACCACTAACCACATCTTATGGTTCATGGGGAGTGTGAGACTCGCCGAAAAGCGCTTCAGCACCTCATCAGGGGTATTTAGTGCTACATGATTACAATTACATTGGGAGGTGACTGTGCTCCACATTTCCGTGCTGTACTGTTTGCCACCCATGTGCTTAATCATGATATTTATGTATTTTGCAGTTTTTATATAGCTCAAACTTGACCCAAAGGTATTTGAGCGCTTTACATGAGCACCAGTTATTAATGTGACCGCACATGCATTGCAGTAAGCAAGATTTTTTGTAAAGAAAGGCTGTTAAAGGTTACTGCACACCTCCCTTCTGCGTGGTGCAGATCCTGAGGCCTTAAAACACACTTCTCACCACTTTTCTGTTGTGTAAAATGGGTCTGAGCATTAACATCAGATGAGTTTATTCATGGATTACGGTTGTTCTGTCTTCATTTATGACTCTTTCAAAATGATTTATAAGCAGCACTTGTTGCCTATTGTTCACAATCCATTGTACCCTTGTGCAAAAATCTTAATTTTAAGCAGTACAAAAACAGTTTTGCACAAAGGCTTACGCAAACAGCAAAAAGAGTGCAAATTGATCGGACGTGTTTTTTGGGCCAGTGCCAAACTTCTCCGCACATTAACAGCAGGTTGGAGGTGCCATAGGCTGAACCTCTATCTAAATATTTTCAAAAAGTTGTCCAAATGTGCCCTATCCTTTAACAGGGTTTGCAGCGCACAGGGACAGATCATTAGTGGTCAGCATGTCCTTTGGGTCTGGCTCAGCAGAACATTAATTGTCTTCTTTTCCATATACCTGATGTGGAACAATCAGAGACCTGTACACCGGCCTGACACAGCAGTTATGATACTAACATTGACTGGAAATGGCACACAACTCATTAACATGTCCGAATGAAAAATATCTTGTGTAGTCGTTACCTACAAAATACGAAAGTCACCCTCACCCGTAGTCGGGGCTGTGAAATGCACACACATGCTTGCAAATGTGGTAAAACAGAAAAGAGAAGTCCAGAAGTAGTCACAGGTGGGTTGTGGACCTATGTGGCTGATCACACATGCATGCAGAAATTATCCTGGGAGAATCAGTGACCAATTCACTCACTGAAGCTTTAGCTGGCAGTGCAGAGCTATTATGGGTAGGGATGGCTCCTATTTAAGTATTGTGGGCACGCAACACATCCAGTATAAGGGCTGCATATAACATTTGCAACACAACTCCTATATGGCGTTTCATATTTTTAAGAGACAGTGTAAGCTAGCAAGCTAATCAAACAGACCAAAGTTAATAGTACAATCTCACCGGAGGACGGTAATTCTTGCTGAGAACATCAAAGAGAGGAATGAAGGGATACGCTCCGCAACCAGCCCAATATACCGGAGGTTTGCAGATGGGGAGTGCATCCTAAAGCTTGGAGCATTGTGGAACTGTAGTAAAATATAGGCATTCACCTTGTTGGGCTGAGGCTTTGCTGACAGACATCGTAGAAAACAGAGGCTAGTTCCAGCCAACTCCTCGCCGCACCCGCTTCGCGGGTGCCGCGTCGCACGGGAGTGCACAGACTATCACCTACCGGCAGCAGGAGCAGGAAGGCAGAGGTAAGGGTGAGAGGCTCGGCGGGGCTGCGAGCGTGCGGGGACTCCAGCAACCAGGAGTCCCTGCGAGACCACGGAGACAGCATCCGGTCCGCTCTCCCCGCTGGCCCGCCCCACGCCCTCCTTGAGTTACTAAAGGCGACTCCTACCATCACCTGTTGGGGCATTCACCTTGTTGGGCTGAGGCTTTGCTGACAGACATCGTAGAACACAGAGGCTAGTTCCAGCCAACTCCTCGCCGCATCCGCTTCGCGGGTGCCGCGTCGCACGGGAGTGCACAGACTATCACCTACCGGCAGCAGGAGCAGGAAGGCAGAGGTAAGGGTGAGAGGCTCGGCGGGGCTGCGAGCGTGCGGGGACTCCAGCAACCAGGAGTCCCTGCGAGACCACGGACACAGCATCCGGTCCACTCTCCCCGCTGGCCCGCCCCCCGCCCTCCTTGAGTTACTAAAGGCGACTCCTACCATCACCTGTTGGGGCATTCACCTTGTTGGGCTGAGGCTTTGCTGACAGACATCGTAGAACACAGAGGCTAGTTCCAGCCAACTCCTCGCACAGACACAGCATCCGGTCCGCTCTCCCCGCTGGCCCGCCCATCACGCCCCCTATATCACATCATTAGACTCCCGCAGCGCGGGACGCAGCTCGGGGCGAAGACCGGGCTAAGAGCGGGCCGTTTGAGGCCGTTCGAGGACTGAGCGGACTGGACTGGCCCACCCTCTTTCGCCATTTTTCTACGTTCCCCTTACTATGCCTAACTAGGTAAACTGTTGCTATTATTATCCCATTTCGTCTGCTAGATTGGCGATTGCCCCCTTGTACTAAAGCTATGAGTACCAGGTTAACACGGAGTAAGGCTTCCAAAGGTGGCCCACAAATTAGTGGCCCCATGGATGACTTCATTACCCGTACCAATCTAGCTATTGACCAAGAAATATCTAAACTTCAAACTCGGGTCTCCTTAGAATTGGTAGCTGCTAGAAGGCTGTCTCAGGTCATCGCAATTTCTAAAAAATCTTCCCTAGGCCACATAGCTACTTCGGTTACTCCGGAGCGACCTGCCATTCCCCATTGTGTAGTTACGCAGGTTGATGTTCACCAGACCCCGATCCCCTCCATCTTCTCCTCGCCTTTAGAGCAATCATCTAATGCAGACGAAGCAAACCTACCCGCTGCTTCTCGCAACCAGATTCCTATTTTCAACCCACCCCCCCAGGCATCCTCGATCACTACTAGTGGCAAACAACCCAAAAGAAAACGCCATTCCCGCTCTGCCTACTCCCGTAAGAAGGCGAAAATTGCGGTTTCACAACATCTGGTACTGAGTAGTGTCCCGGCATCTAACGCAAAAGCAGAGCGTACCCCTAGGAAGCAGCCACTAAGGGAGGGAGGGGGAGAGGGGTCAGTTGCTGCTTCACCCACCACTATTCTAGAGGATGAGGGCTTACAGGCAGAGGGGTTGGGCAAGAATGAAAGGGAATTTATAGACCTGGTTTGGGAAACCCTCAAAAAACTTCTTTCCCCCCTCGACCTCAGACTCTCACGGATTGAAAACAACTTGCTCGAGATGGAAAAGAGCATTATTGCTCTGGCCACGCTCGGCCTGAGAAGTCTTGAAAATCAGGGTCTTCCCGTAGCCGATCTAACATCATTAGCTTCTACATCCCAAGCTCAGCAACTTCCCCCCCCAGCACCAGCCATTGTACGGCCAGTTCCTAAACCGAGGACCGTGGCTGTGGACCAAACTTCCGCTGTCACCAAACCTAAGGCTCCTAAACGGACTTCCTCGCACAAACCAGCAAACCCTAATCCTGGAGTGCTTCCTAGACCCAATCCTAGTAAAGTTCAGGGCCCTCCTGTAAAGGATAATTTTAGAGGGGGATATATTGATCTTCCCCCAGAGGCCAACGATTACGTAGTTGTGCTGACGGGTGTCCCTCAGATCGGTAATGGCCAATACGAGAACCATTGGTCGCTGAAAAACAAGATAATGTATTGGCTTAACGTGAACAGACCGATTCCTAATGGCCGGAGAAGCAGAGTCCTGATGGTTCGTAGAACTCCCTGGGTGGGTCCCACAAAGAAAACCAGTCCTGGGGACTGCATAGTGGTGATCTTTGAGGATCCACATACGGCACAGCATATCTGTTCTTGGCCCAGCAGTGAAGGGTCTTCTGTTATACCTAGGCCGCTGTCCTTCTTCTACCCACCTCGACCCAGACATACCCAGGTGGATGACTGGTCATTGGTACATCATCATTCATGGAAGAACCATCCCAATAACCACAAGGAATTCCTCTCACATTGGAATGGCCTCCCAACCTCAAATAGATTTGGTGGTTTGGAGGAGGTAGATTGACTCCCTAGGCAACCTGTTCAACAACAAATGGGAAAAGCACCGCCACCACAGGTCCTAGGGCTTCTAGAAATTCCCTGTTTGTTAACTGAACCCTTAGCTCCTGTCCCCCCAGTAGGTCCAGTAGGGACATCAAATAGTTTGCTTATCGATGGGGGGTTGATTGCTTCAAACACTTTAGATCTTCAAGGTGTGGAAGAACGGCAGGATTCACCCTGTATGATTCCCCTCTCACTCATTCAAACTGATTTAGCAGGGAGGAATCTGTCCGGTGCAGTTATGGCTCCTAATTTCCATCAGATTGAGCCACCACTAAGGACATCTAGAGTGGCTGTGACCAACCCACCCTCACCTATTTATCTCCCTAAGCAGTCTACTTCTGGTGAACCCTTGCTAAAGATTTTAAGCTGGAATGTGGCAGGGATTGCCCGCATCTTTGAAATTCCTGAATGGAATGCTTTCCTAGAACCCTACAACATCTGCCTCCTACAGGAAACCTGGTGCCAAGAACCCAGACACAGAGTAGGCTTCTCAACCTACTTTGTCCCAGCTGTCCAACAACATGGATCCAAAGGTCGCCCGTCCGGCGGCCTCCTCATATGGGTCAGCATTGCACTAGGTTTAACTGTAAGTGAAAGGACCACTCAATGTCTTGACCTCCAGTGGATAACATTACATTGTAAAGGGGAAAGGAATTTAGAAGTATTTAATCTCTATCTGAGGGGCGCCAGGGCTGGGGCATCATGTCTAACCTCAACAGGCCTAAGCTGCGATCTAGCTGCCTGTAATATTGACTCTTATGTTCTTCTTGCAGGCAACTTTAATTGCTGTTTTGAGCCACTGGCCAGGGAAGACATTTTGGATACCTTCGATGAGGATACAAGGAGAGGTATCCCTATCCTGACCTTAGATCCGATTCCTAAATGGACACAAAGCGCGATAGACATTAATGCTCTTTGTATGGAACACAATCTGAGACCAACAAATGGTTGCTCCAAATCGGATTCTATGGGTGCTCATACATATAACAGGACGGGTCACTCCTCCAGAATTGACTTCATCATGCTCAACTATAATCTTTGGCCATTCCACCAAGACATGGAGGTTTTAGTGTCTTGTGACAGTGACCACAACCCTCTTTCCTTAACCCTTACTCCTCCCCGGCAGGTTGGGAACCAAGGCATGACTGACCACAAGTGGAAAGCATCCCATGAAATTGTTCCCTCAAACTGTGGCAGACGCCTAAAGTGGGCAAAAGTATCAGCGGACGAAGCAAGGATGGCGCAAGCCGGGACCATCTTGTCAGGGGTGGAGCCTCGGCTTGATGCCTTAAGCCCCACTAGTAAAAAGGTCCTACCATTATTCACAGAGACTATAGTGGCATTGAGTGACTTGTTTATTATTCCCCAATCCAGTGCCAGGGTTCTTTCGAAAGGTGTTTCCAAGGCTAGAGATAAGTGGTACTCCTCCAAATGTCGAGCTGCTAAGGGGGAACTTATCTCTGCAGTAAAGAACAAAGACCCAGCTAGTATTAGAACCGCGAGGAAAGTCTATAAAAAAAAACTGTGGCTGAGGCAAAGGAGGCTCATGATTCCAATTTTTGGTGGGAGTTAGCAGAGGCAAGTACTAGGAAAGATTCCAAGGGGTTTTGGGATTTGCTAAGAGCCAGGGATAAGCCTATTGATCAACAGATAACTTGCAATATCCCTGGCGACGTCTGGCTTGCCCACTTCTCTAAGTTATATTCTGCTCCTCTGGGGGCACTTTATCCAAATCTGGACCCTTTGCCCAGTCCCACAGTTGACCTTCCATGTAATGACGGTTTATTTTCTAGCCAGGAAGTAGAAAGGGCAATTAGGTGTATTGTACCCAATAAGGCTGCAGGCCCTGATGAGATTCCGGGCGATTTGCTGAAGAACTACCCATTATTGTGGAGCAGATTAATTGCTTCACTCTTAAATGAGGTTTTGCTGGGAGGTTCTTTCCCTGATTCATGGAGGGGTGCTGAAGTCGTCCCTATTTTTAAGAAAGGCTGTAGGGACGACCCAGCAAATTATCGCCCTATCAGTTTGCTGGATTCAACCCAAAAGGTTGCAGGCAAAGTGGTACTGGGTAGGATTTTGCAGTGGGCAGAAGAAAACCAGATCCTGTCAGATTTCCAAGCAGGCTTTAGAACTGGGACAGGTACCATCGAGCAGACATTTCGCCTTCTAATGATTTATTGGAAAGTGGTGGTGCTGGGAGGGGGCAGTTTGTATTTAGTCTTTATAGACTTGCGAACAGCCTTCGACCTGGTCCCACGCACCCTATTGTGGAATGTCCTCGATGGGTTAGGTCTACCCCCTTACTTCCTGGCCTTGCTCATAAAATTTCATGATAGCAATTTTGCCCAAATTAGATGGGGTGTCCAGGGGGAAAAAACATCTCGTATCCCTGTAGACAGGGGCGTCCGCCAGGGGTGTGTGCTTGCCCCCACTCTGTTCTCTCTTTACGTTAACGGAGTGGTGGAGCATCTCCTTCAACATCCTTCGGACGCACCCTCCCTGGCTGGAAGGAAAGTTCCGACGCTCCTATTTGCGGATGACACCCTTCTAATCTCGAAATCACCAGTGGGCATTCAAAAATTGCTTTCTAGTTTCAAGGCCTTTTGTGACACTAAGGGTCTGGCTATAATTATAGGTAAGACCAAATTCCTTGTCCTTAACCCCCCCAAGAAATCTGTTGCCCCTCCTGCTGTAGACTCTGTTCCACTCGAAAGAGTCAAAGAATTTGACTACTTGGGCATACGTCTTTGCGACACTATGAGTTGGAAGGCACACCACCAAAAGGTGTTTCTGACTCATAAGAGGGTCGCAGGTGCCCTGCTCAAAGAATAGCGTGCCTCATCTATAAAACCAATTGGGGCACTACTAGACATTTATAGGGCAAGGGTTGTGAGCGCAGCACTGTACGGCGCAGAACTGTGGGGCATTCAGAGAGCTGACACTTTGGCCCACCTCGAAAACAATTTTCACAAAGATCTTATGAGGCTACCCCACAGTACGCCCACAATCCCCCTTTTGCTAGATGCAGGCACCCGCCCAATATGTGAGCAAGCTAAACTACGTCCCCTTTTATTATGGTCCAGAATATGGAATGTCCCTGAACTCCGTAGCTACGCAGATGCCCTAAATGATCTTTTGTCCCTTCCGGGTTGTTATAAGGTAACCTGGCTCAGGGAGGTTAAGCGGCTTCTCTATGAGCTGGGTTTAGGAGATGCTTGGGTCAATAAATCAGCACCTTCAAAACAACTGCTAAAGAAGGCTTATTGGTTATGGGTGGACAACAAGAGAATGTGCAACTCAAATCATTGTAAATCTGTTGCCCAGTTTTTGTTAGTCAAGGAGCTCCCTTATAGGGAACCCTATTTGGATTTAATCCATAACTCGGGCGACAGATCACTGTACTTCAAATTCAGGGTGGGGGTACTCCCTTTAGGTCAGTTCACTTCCACCTGGAAACCACCTCTACAAACTGTACCATATTGCCCCTTCTGTGACTCAAGGATCGAGTCCGTTGCACACTTGTTGTTCGAGTGCAACGCTTATGCGGTGCCTAGACTGAGGTGGTTGAAGCCTCTATGTAGGAGTTTGGGAACGAGATCACATTTGGAAGCCCTACGCATTTTGCGTACAGATGCCAGACACTTTTTTGCCTGCTGTATGGCAAAATTCCTAGGCTGGGCTTGGCGTATAAGAACTGCAAAGAAGTTGTTGATCCAGTAATGTGTTCTTCCCCTGTATTGTCCTTTCAAAATTAATGATTGTTTTTTAAATCTCTATGTGGATCTTGTAGGACATTTTATACTGAGTATTGCTGAACTGCTTTTTAATGATGTAATGTGCTGCTTTTATAATATGTTTTTTATCGAAATAAAGCTTATTCATCATCATCACATTCATTTAAAGTCTGAAATTGACATTTCGTTTAAAAACTGGGGTGGAAAAAAGGTCTTCACTATACATAAGATTACATGGACATTTTAAATAAGAGGATCAGTTTCAGGCAAAGCCAATCTGTTTGGCTATCTTAATGAATGTACTTCCATTATTACCGATTTTTTTATGTATGGTTGTGTAGATTGTTGAGTAGGTGAAAGTGAGAATGAGTTAGATTGTGAATAAATTGATAGGTGAGTGCATGGATGACTACAAGAGTAAATGAGTGGACGAGTGATTATGTGAGTGAATACATGGAGCAATAGTTGCATAAATAATCAGTTCATGGATAGATGCTTGATGAGGTCAGGCATGGGTGGTTGAAGGAATGATGCTGATATGGGAAGGGTGCTATTGTCAGGAGAAGGATGTTGTCCTCTTAATCCACCCTTGTTCACTCTTTCATTCATACACCAATTGATCCACCCATACACCTCCACTGAACATTGATCTAGCCGTACCTACAGACACTTGCCCATTCACAAATCCAGTCACTCGTCCATCCACCCAACCAGCTAAAGTTCCATTCTCATCCCGACTCCCCACGCACACACTTTCACACCACTGCATAAACACGCCGCTCAAGGAAGCACTTTCATTTATAAAAATGCAGGCCTTTCTCCTTTGTTTAGGCATTTTTAATGCTGCTGCTAAGGCTATTCTTTCAAGACTGCATCCAACTAATGGGAGGGTTAACATGTTCTGTTGGAGTTTGTTTTGTATCTGTGGTAGATGTAATACTTTAAGGCCTGATGGATCTAAGGGTTTTTCCTGTTCTGTGTATATGGAAAATGTGTTGTGGTTTGTTGATTTTCAATGTATAATATATGCGAGTAGTCAAATGATATTTAAATGAACCTCTTGCAGTTGGTTAAAAGTTTGAACCTGGGAGGGCCCCTGCTCTCTCTTCCCCAAGGGAAAATCAATAATGTCTCCAAAATTCATTATATATGGTTCCATTATATATGGTTCCTAAATTTCATTTCAGGTCCTGTAGTTACTTTTAACATTCATTGCATCATTCTGATATGTCCCAAGTGTAAATCTTCACATCCATAAATGAGACAAATACTTAAAAAAGCGTATGTACTCTTTATTTTTTTGATCAAGAGTTAAAATAGTTTTTACATCCACGATCATCGATTTTTAGTGAATTACCTCCCCTTTGCCACACTGAAAACTGGATTTATTCAGTACATCTTCAGGGTCAGGAACTACTTGAAAAAAGTTTGTGAACACAATTAGATGTCCCTTTTTTCCTACCCTGAAATGCCCACAAATTTTTGCCATGGTAATCTTTACTCGCACATGGCTTCCGCAATAGTGGCAGAATTTTAAGTGTGAATAATTATATTTGGTTGTGCAAAATGTCTCCTTTCCTGATTCGGCAATCGCAAACGCCGATTATTCGTAGCTGTACAAATAACTTTGTGAATCGCACCCTGATTTGGATCTGGAAGTAACCTGCGGCAGCTACATTTATTGCCTGCATTCTGGAAATTAGAATGTTATTCTCACAGGATCTTGTGTGTATTTCAAATACATCCGGGTGAATACATGGCAATGGAAAGGAACCCTACATTTGGATGTTGGTTCTTCTCAAATGGTTTGTAAAGATTCAAGTTTCCTATTTTTTTCATCCAGTGTTTTTCGTTTGCAGGTGGCCAGATCAGCATTGACGTCTTCCCAGAAGGCTGGGATAAAAGATACTGTTTGGGACTTCTTGCTGAGGAACGACACAAGATGATCTATTTCTTTGGTGATAAAACAATGCCAGTAGGTATCTCCCTGCCAATATATTAAGAATATCGCATTTTTTCGGCACTATTTCACCAGATGTACTGGATAATAGCATATCAATTGTCTGTTTTTTTTTTTACCTTACAGAGGTTATCAAGCTATTTATAAACCTCGATCTGCTGCTCCATTAATTATTTCTTATTTGGGGCAGATGACCAGTGATCTTCCAGATGCGGGTTGGTGTTGGTCGTATTATGTGATTATGGGCTCTAAATGCCAAGCGGACCTACCACACCCACTGCAGACGAGGAAAGACCATCAAGTTTGTTAAGTTAATATGTAATTGCTGGATTACTTACAGTCATTTACAAAGAGAAAGAAGCCGGGATAGTGCCCTGGCCATTGATCTTAAACAAATTTGAAAAATGTGGTTAATATCAAAGTCTATGCCACATCTGCTGTCGGCACGTTTACCACAAGACCAACATATTACTAATTGATACAGAAGTTCTGGAGCTTCTTGCCTTTCTAAAACCTCATACTCCTGAGTGGCTTAATTAATCTAGCTCCGGATCCCAAAACGACGATGATCAAATAATACCTGAGGCAAGTCTGTTTTAAGGGTTAAACCACAATCACAGAAACAACCTTTTCATCAGCAATCTGCCAATCTCCAGGGAGCTTTAGAGGGCAACTTGATGTAGGCACACACCTAACATTTGTATCATAAAAGTAGGCATGAAAGTCATAGTAAAGTTTGAAACTCAACCTTTTCCGCATGCATATTGTAGAGGACTGAGTTAATCTTACCCCACTCTGGTTAGAAGTGACTACCAGAAACCACATTTTCAGCTTTATTTAGATTTTTTGCCCACCTTGCACTACTCCATCGAATGAGGGAACCAGATGGTGTTTGGTCATTATCTTCTCTAGGGTGTCCTAACCTTCACCCTTCTAGATCAGGCACTAGCTCCCTGCTGATTTGCTTAAATCTAGTCGGAAGCAAATATAAGATCTGTCACAATACTTGTGGTGACCTGGCTTCCAAAACTCTGCACTGTCATGTGTTTTTTCCACTCCCAAGGTACCGACTTGCAGTTCAGTTATTAATAGGCATGCATGTCATACCGGTTTCCCTCTTAACCTTTGATGTAGCATGCCCATTTCCAGTCCAATAAATTCACTACCATTCATGTCCTGTAGCCTTTATTTCTACCCACCTGCCCCTTTATCCTTTATCCATCACCACTGACTTTTTTACTGAGCTTTGGATCAAATATATAGATTTTTCTTAATCATAACAACATGTTTGGACAGTGATCACAATACTTCCAAAAAGGTCCGACTTAAAGTAATGCTAGCCATTGAGGTGACTCCATGCCCATCCTAGTGACTTTAGCAAGTACATGAAATTTAAATATAACATTTTAGATGCTCACTATGCCAGAGTACCTGTTTGCTACTGAGCAGTGCTCTCTTGTTAAAGGTATTGCACCCCTGGTGGGAAGTGCTGGTAAGCTACCTCTAAAATTAAAGAAGTGCAGGTACTCAGTAAATGACCATAGGCCAGATGTACAACCATGGAATTTGCGACTCGCAAATTACGTCGCAATAGCGACTCGCAATTTGCCAGTCACAAATTGGTATGTACTACATAATCTGCGACACTGATTGCGATTCCCAAAAGTGTCGCAAATTGCATGCCTCATGCATATGTAATGTAATGTAATGTAATGCAATGTATTCATGAGGCACTTGCAATTTGCGACCCCATTGGGAATCGCTGGCCCTCCCACGTATGTTGGCCTGCTGGGCTCAGCAGACCTCCATGTCTGGGACTGTTTTTAAATAAAGTAGTTTTTTTTAAAAAATGCAGCCCGTTTTCCTTAAAGGAAAACGGGCTGCATTAAAAAAAAAGAATAATGAAACGTTTTCGTTTAAATTTTTAAGGGCATGTAGTGGTCCCTGAGACCACTGCCTGTCAATAAAAAATATTTCTAGAGCCAGTCACGAAGGCGTTCCCTGGAGTCCCCTTCCTGTTTGCGAGTGGTTTGCCACACTTCTGTGAAGGGCGGTAAAATGCAGCTATTTTGCTACTGAGACTGTTTTGCGACTGCAATTGCAGTTGCAAAACAGTCAGACATGGCATTTGGGGTTGCTATTAGGAAGGGAGCACCCCTTCCTAATAGCAAGGCGCAAATCCTATTTAGTGAGTCACAAATAAATTGTGACTCACTAAATAGGATTTGTTCATGGCCCTGTAGGTTTTTGCATGCGCTCCCATACCGGACAGCAGCATGCCATTAACGCATTTTGGCCCTGATCGCACATTTGTCAAACTAAAGTAATCCAAACATAGTCTGTGATAGTAGAAACACAAGTGCTAAGTGCAGTGTGATACAGTAGTAAAAAATCTATCTTCTCATTAGGCTACGGTTGGGACCCAAAACTCTGAACGGTTACATTGTATGCATACCCATACATTTGTTTTGTTTAAGATGCAAACTTAAATATTACAAGCATTGACATAGCTAATAGGTCTCGCCTTTGGGACCTTATAGGTGATTAGCTATGCAACCGTTGATGTTGTTGCACCAAGGATATTGTACTGCATGGTATTGTCGGCCCTTCTCTTCAGTGGTTCCGCTCCTTTCTTGCTGACCGATCTTTTTGCGTGGCTGTCCCGCCCTATCAGTCTAAATTCTATCCTCTGGATCTTGGGGTGCCTCAGGGATCCTCGCTGAGCCCTACGCTTTTTAATCTTTACGTGAGACCGCTGGCTGAGGTCGTCAAGCGGTGGGGTATGACCATGGTGTCATACGCTGACGACACCCAGCTGGCGGTCATGCTCAGCGGGGATTCAGCGTTGGATGCCCCAAGATTCCAGAATGGACTACGGGCGGTTGCCAGCTGGATGACGTCCAACTGTCTCCAGCTGAACGCAAAAAAGACGGAGGTTATGATCTTCGGTAAGCAAGCGGAACTCTGGGGCGACTCGTGGTGGCCTTCAGAGCTTGGTCCCACCCCGACTCCGGTTTCGGAGTTAAAAAATCTCGGGGTGTGGTTAGATCCCACTCTCAGCTTTGTCTGCCACACTAAGCGCACTGCTGCCTGCTGCTTTGGCGTCCTGCGTAGCTTAAGATCTGTGTTAAAATTTTTCGATCCATCGACCAGGCAGCTTATTGTGCAGGCGACGGTGATCTCTCGACTTGACTATGCCAGCTCCCTTTTGGAAGGGTTAAATCAGGCCGAAATCACTCGTCTTCAACGCGTGCAAAATGCGGCCGCCCGAGCAGTTGTGGGGCTGCCCAGGTTCTGCCCTGTCGCGAACACCTTGTGTTCTCTCCATTGGCTGCCGATTAAGCAGAGGATCCATTTCAAAGTACTTTGCATGTCTTACAAGATCCTCAAGGGTTCCCCTGCTCAGATTCTTTTGAATCTTCTGTCTCCTTATGTCCCAGTCCGCTGTCTACGCTCTTCAGATCTGGAACTGGCAGTTGTCCCCCGGTTTAAGCACAGCCGTGCTGGCGGCCGCTCCTTTCGAGTACGTGCCGCGGCTTTGTGGAATTCCCTTCCTGCAGAGATACGCACCCTTGGTGATCTGTTGTCGTTCCGTAGAGCCGTTAAGACTTTCTTATTTCCCTAATCTGTTTTTCCTCTGGTCTTCCCTTTTAGCTGTGTTATGTTGGTACCTTGTCAGGCACCAGGACGCTCCTTTGCTGGAGCTGCTGTGCGCGTAATAAATAACTATAACATAACATAACATAACATAACGAAATACTTATAGGGTCCCAAAGGCGAGAGCTATTGGCTATGCCAATGCTTTGTTTAATGTGCCTCCCTCCTGGTATTTAACATCTTATCAAGCCCTTTCCTGTCCCCCTTACCTCTTTCTCATGCCCTACCTTCACACACCAACAAACAACGTGTCCCCACCCTGACGGAGCTAAGCTGGTGGTGATTCAGATGAGGTGGGGGAGAGAAGAGGTATTTGTGTTCAGAGGCAAGTCACTCATGTAGGCGGCCAGGGACTGACCTGTGACGAGGAACACAAGTTGTAGCGAGGGGGCCAAATTCTTTCCGCCCAGGGCGCTACTGAGCAAGGGTGTGTAGTACATCCATGGCCCGATTTAGCCAAATGACAGCAGAGCGCCATACATCGGTGGGACTGCTGCCCTATAAAAACCACAGGTCACATCCTAAGGGGAACATGGAGCATCCGTCCTCTCCGCCTGGGGAAAAGCTTCACCACCAGCCTCTTTGCTCTGGGCCACCAGCTTAAGACCACTAGAAGGCCAGCATAGTTTAGGGGGGCTAAAGGGTGGGTCTTCGAATGTTTGTTTCCCTTATCCACTGCGGCTACGATAGGCACAGCTGTCGTGTCAAGGAAAACAATACAATGGCCCCAGAGCACAGGGAAACTCCTTGCCTATCAGAGCTATTGATTTTTTTGTGTTGCATAAAAAAATACAGCTCGTTGTTTGGTTCTGCAAAAGAAAAAAAAATGAGACCGGCTTGAAATTCTTTCTGATTACCTATTGTTTTTCCACAGGATGCATGCTCCTAAGTAAATCTGTCATTAAAAGATTTATAACCTCTCCATTCTCATGCCGCCTTTCAGCCACTTGGTAGCGCCATGCATACATTGAAATATTAAGTATGAGGTGGCTGCTGGCTGTATGGTTATGGTTGATGTGGTACGGGCTGTTATTAGAATAACAACTGGCCAGCTGCATACTTGTTTTGATATTCATTGTGCACTTGCTAAGGCTGGAGGCCCTTAATAGAGAGGCTTTGGGGAGAACCTGGTAAGTTAAAGGGTACAGATTGTCTTAGTCACTCACTGCAGGAGTCCCGCCGTTCCACGTTCAAAGCCACTTACGGACTCTAGCGAGTCTGCGGCTCGCGATACTGACGCTGGGGATTTTCTCTAAATATTGAGCAGTAGAGAAATGGATTATCCAACAGCAAATAAAGCTGCTTGAAACAGGGCATGTGGCCATAATTTGTTGTGTTAAACCCCTCATGGTATCCGCGTCCCTGGTTGGTTTGCACGTGTGATGAGCGCTTTCTGGAAAAACAAGTAACGTGACACAAAAGTAAAAGTTAAGGAAAGCGTGGCGAAAGGCACAGCCGCCAAATTTACAGATAAAGCACTGCTGACGCAGCCACTGTAATTACAGATAAAGCGCTGCTTGACACAAAAATGAAGTTAACAAGGGCAAAAAGTGACGGGCAGGTGAGCGGCTGGGAAGAGGGTGGAACAAATGGGCTGGGAGTTTAGCGAGGTGGGAGGGAACGAAGCGCAAGGAAAAAAAGTAGCGCGACACAAGAATAAAAGTTAAGCAGAGCATAATGAAAAGCGCAGCCGCCCTATTTACAGACAAGAATAAAAGTTAAGCAAAGTATGATGAAAGGCGCAGCCACCATAATTACAGATAAAGTGCTGCACAACAAGCCCGCAAGTGGTGCGCACGCTGCACGGAATGTAAGGAATGTCGCTGGCACACTGCGGGCCGCTGCTCGCTCCCGAAACCACTAGGCCATGGGAGTGATAGTTTAGAGGAAAGGCGGGACATTCACCCGCCTTTGGCCATTTGCGTGCTTTCATTATTGAAAGCCACACGCAAAGGCCAATGCAATGTCCAACTCACATGGAGAAGTCTCTTGGAAGTCTGGAGTGATTCCAAGAGGCCCTCTCCTAGAGCAGCGAATGCTCGCTGCTCTAGGCTCGACCTAAAAAATAACACTTTATTTTTCTTTAGTATCTTTAGTATCAGATCATAATTGGTTCATCCTACTAAATATGTCTTCCTTTAAAAAATAAGAAAATGTATATCAATCATTCTATACCCTCATATAATGCAATCCTGCAACAGTCCACCAACAGTGATAGTCTAATTGTTGTTTCTCAATAGTTATAAATTACAGAGTTCTTACAGCATTATCAATTTTTAACTGAATGCAGTTATTACCTCTGCCATCTAAGTAGTCTAGTCCTTTTTATATCGATGGTGAAGGTTAATCTGCAGTTCAAGTGGGCATTCTTCAAAAAGGTCTAATATTAATAAGATTAAACTGTCTGTAATAGACAACTGCATCCATAATGTTAAGAAGTAGATTTGCTCCAGATAGATGGCCTTGTGAAAAAATACACTAGTTTTAGAATAAATTGTCTAGCCAAAATCAGAATTGCACTTCTACTATTTTCCAATCGTCTGAAGAACAACAATGCAGTATTGATTGTGCGGAAGGATGAGAAAAAGACAAATTGTAAACTTTACTATTGTGAATCAAATTAAGATTAGGGAAAAAAGTGTATACATGGAAAAAATGTTCATTACAGAGTGAGAGGGGCAAATGTCAGTTGTGTCTGGTTAGGTAACACATGGAGATGATTGTTGCAAAATCAAATCTATGTTCAAGGCTGAGTCTATATTGAGGCAAAGTTCAAATGTACACTGATTTCCTCGTCTAGTTTGAAAGGACTAGGTTCCAAAAACACTAGCACTTCAGATTTCAATGTTTCCAGTTTTAAAGACAGAGGGCCGATTCATGATTGGCCTCAGCACTCGTGGGCGAGGCCCCGCAATTGTGGCAAGGACCCCACACTCATGGCGGGACCTCCTGAATAAGAAACTGCATTACGGAGGCCCCGCCACAAGGGCGGGCCCCCTGCCATGAATGCAGAGCCCCCGCCACGAGTGCAGAGGCCCTTTGTGAATCGAGCCCTCTATTTCTACCGCTTGTCATTTTCGATAGACCCCAGAGGGTCGGCATATCCAGTGAAACAGCAATGATCAGTAATTATCACATGCTACTACAGATAGCACACACTCTAGTTACTCTTGTAGGCCTCTAATTCGAACTGCTCAATGAAGCTCCCTGTCCGGTTCTCTTGACTTATATAGCTCTAGCTGCCATTCTTCTCCAAAGTAAAAACTCAACATGCTAAAAGTACCACAACATCGCTTTGGAAACCATTTTGCCAAACATCTGGTATTAGTCCATGAATAAATTAATTTTCAGGGGTAGGCACCACCCTTCACCACATTAACATCTCCACAGTGTATATGCTAAAATTGTGCTGAAAATTAAGAGAGTTGCATAAGATTAAGCTCTTTTGCTATGTAAACTCTGGCTGCATCATAATGTTTTCAAGGGCAGACTCCAGGGTGGGGGCATTCCAAACTTGAGCACTATCACTTTAGGTCAGTACTGGCTGCATTGTGCTGCTGAGCACCTCGTACACACCCTCCTTGCTGTTAAAAAGTTGTCAGTATCAGTACCTGGTAACAGTGGATATTTTAGTGTTTGAAAATCCGCAGAAAACACCAGTGCGTGCCCGACGCATAATTACTTCCATTGTCGATGCATTTGTTTGTCTCTGGTATCTTACCCCCCTCTGTTAAACCATCATCTGCCCTAGAGCATAGATTTCACACTACCTGTTCCCAAAACAAGTACCAAAGGTCACCTATGGCTCTACCAGTTTCAACCAGTTCTTCATTACTTATCTCCTGTGCATGCTCTCACCAACCCACTTTACAGCTTTTGTTACCCCATCAGACAACACATCCAGCACCACTGGTATCTAGCAAAACCTCAGTTACCCACCTCTAGCTCTCCACAACACGGACGTCAAAATAGAGCTTTTACAACTGTTCAAATTAGTTCTGCTTTGACTTTTTCACTTCCCCTCTTAGGCTTGTTTAAGGATTCAAGATTTGGAAAGCCAGCCAAGGCATCTTAGTCGCCCCAGAAATAATAATTTGGCTTTGTGTACCCGACGCTAGGATTGCAACACTTTGCTGATATTTCACAGCAATTCAAAGACAGACACCCTCTCAACATCGGTGTTTGCCCTGTAGTAATCATTTGTTTTTACGGTTGTGCCCCACATCCCCCCGAATCTCTAGCCCCGTATCTGTGCACTCTTAAGGACCTTATTACCTCTAGGCTGTTTAAAACAGCAATTGAAAGACCGTCCACCCAAAAATAGCAACATTTTGAGCAATTGGCCCAATTGTAAAACGTTTTAGCAAAGTATTACTGGAAATTTGAATGTTGCAACATAGTTTGCATGTCGCAGCGAAACAGTACCCAAATGTGGGCCTTAGGAGGTTCCCTGGTATGTCGTTGAAGGTTCATGACAGAGAGGGGAGAGCAAAGGGGGGAGATTGTATGGTTTGATTTCTATCTGTGAGCATGACACCTTTCAGCCTTAAACACATCTGCTCAGAAAAAAAGCTGCCCGTACATCTGGTCTATGATTCAACCAGGGGACCATCCCAGTAAGCGAAGGGCTTTCCGTATTTTTTATACCATCACTTTGTGCGTTATGCATACCCACCACTGTGCGAAATCTTGCTCATTCTTTCCCAGGCATCAGAATTTCATTGGGGCACATTCTACACACCATGTCATGTGCTGGTGTGCAAATGTGTGAACACTACCTATACAAGAAGATGTGGGTCATCAGCTAATAATTCATAATAGAAGCCAAAGGAGGAGATAATGTTGCCAGGGAGGTGTTACTGAGATGGAAAATAGAAAACAAAATGGTTCAAAGAGTAAACTTGGGAGGACACCCACTGGTAGAATAAGGGCAGGGAGTGCGAGGAGTACCAAGAGAAAAAAACCGAGCCAAATGCAGATATATGGAGAACTAATTCAGTATTGCACCGATCATACTCATGGAGGTAAATAAAGCCAATATGAAGCGGTAGTAAAAAATCCAGAATGATGCTCAAAGATCACAAAGGGTGAGAATGGGTTGGAAATTGGCAAGCGTGCTGAGTGGAAAATATTGCTTGAATGCAATCATGTCATGTAGATTTGTAGAGTACACTATCACCTGGGAGGGTATCCTGGCCCTGAGGAGGTGTGAGCGTATACAAACATAGAGCCTAGTGGGACCACTCAAAAAACCAGATCGTCAGCTTCTTGTGGAACTCAAGACGTGAGGAGGAGGAGGCTCTTTGGTGTAGTGGCAGGTCGTTCCACGCTTTAGCAGCAATGTAGGAGAGGGCTTCACCACTGGATCTGGATTTCAATATTCGTGGGATTGTGCAAATAAGGAATCTGGATGAGCAGGGTTGTCTGGAAGTTTTGTGAAAATAGATACAGTTATTGAGGTATGGTGGGCCAGTGTCATGTTGTTGGAGTGATGAAATTCTTTACAATGGCAAAGAGTTCTTTGCTTCTTTTGGTGCGGACATCAATGCGGTCCGCCAACGCAGCAAGTTTGGTGGTCTCATTCATTTGGTGTAAGCATCTCAGGGAGGATTTTAGTAAGAATGAATTTGACAGTGAATTATGAAGCAAAGTTGCATGTTGGTCTGTACAGTTGATGAAGGGGATCAGAGTAAAGGGTCTAGTGTGTGGGACAGCTTGCCAAAGTGAGATGCTGAGACCATCTTGACCCACGGGCAGTCGTATGAGTGTCAAGGTCCTGGGCATAGAGCTCTGAGCATATGGGTTGTATATGACATCCCTTATCTGCGGAATTTAAGGTGCATTTGTAATTTTTTATAATCTCGTCAGACAATAAAGAGAACGAAAAAGATGTAATTAAGAATATAAGCTAGACTTACAAACCACAATAACAAGGTTTGGCAACATGAACGGGAATATTTAAAAGATAATTCCCTTAAGACATGATTGAAAAAATCTTAGAGCATTTATTCTGATCCTGAAATTGATACTTTACAAACAGAATCATTACTCACTTGTGGACTGATTTGAAATTCACTGCATTACAAGTGCATTATATCAATTGGCACTTGTAATACGGCAGATGGGATGTCCGTCGTTTTTGTGATAGAGTAACCTATCCGCCGAACTCTAAATTAGGCCCTTAGTCACGGTTCCTCATTTTACAACAATAAATTCTGTTGTTTCTTTTTGCAGGGAGGCAATGACTACGAGATCTACGCTGATCCAAGAACAGTGGGCTATTCTGTAACATCGCCAGACGACACAAAACGAACCTGTGAAGAGCTTTTTTTCAAATGAATTCCTACATTTAACTTGAAAATGAAGCTGAAAAGAAATGAAATGGAGGAATAGAAACACACATCTGTACTTAAATATCATATTGAAATATATATATATATATATATATATATATATATATATATATATATATATATATATACAGGTACATAATGGGATTCTACCACCAGGATGGGGAATTACTGGAACACAAACAATCATGATTTTCATTGGTCTTCCTAACAAGTTGCCTCTGCGCTATCTTGATATTTATATGTCTCAAAGCCCAGTATTGCTCTTTTTACAACATTATTTGTAAGACTGTATGTATATTTTAAACACATAGTATCCTCTACTTAAGATTGCTTATAATTAAAAATATTGCCTTTTCACTTATGGTCTTGTATGTTGTGGATTTTAGGTCTCGCCTGGCGTTGCAGTGCAAAGCGCTGCTCCCTGGGCGAGAGATATTGTAAGAGAGCAGATTTGAGAAGGGGACTTGAAGCCCTGCCCCTCATTTTCATTGGCTGGTGTCACTGTTTATGCTAAACGGTGGCCTGCCATTGGAAATTAGATTTTTAGGCCACTGCCCTTTCTCCCTTTAGTCCGGCTGACCCGGACGGGGTTGTCTGCTTTGCTTCTGTCACAAAGCAATTTCTTATATATATGGGGGGCATCTGTTTTCACTCAGCCCGTGTTTATTTTTGCATCTTAAAGTGAAAGCGCGATGCAAATATAAACAAGCGTCTCAGTGAAAACAGACGGAGAGCGCTTTTTTTTATGAACTTTGACAGCTGCCTCAGTTATTGTTCTGTACTCTAGAAATACCACCGATATCGGGACTAAAGTTTATACATTCTACCTGGGTTACAACTGTCCTCTGCGTCCTGCTTGCTGTGGGAAGCTGGCCTCTGCCCTGAAAGCATCAGCAGAGGCTCCCGGCTCTCTTTCCCTGTGAGTGGTGCATGTTGTGCCTCTCTGGATGGCAGCCCTGGTAAATTGCACTAATTTTGCGCTGCAAGGTTTCGCTTTCCTTGGAGTAAAGTTTTCCATTTCGACAGCGCACCGTTGTAATTCTATCTGTGCGCCGAGGCCTCTGTGGCGTTCTCTTAGCAGCCGCGTGAGCAGCAGCAGCAGCAGCAGCGGCGGCGGCAGGCCCTGGGATCCTAGCAGCCATGCGTCCATGGCCCTGCTCTATCGGCTGCTGAGGGGGAAACTCCTGTGAGGTCCCTGCCTGCTGGCGCCGCAGCGTGACTGAAGCCCAGGATTAACTTTTCCGAGACACAAGACTCATTTAATTATATCCTTCGTGGGGTTTGTTGTGTAGTTAAGTTAGTGTATAATTCCAAATATACTAGCCTACCAGAAGTGAATGTGCCATTGAACTGTTGTTCAAGGGCACCTTGTTACTGGTGCTCATGTAATGCGCACCAACACCTTTGGGTCACTTTCGCGCTAAATAAAAGTGCAAAAGAAAAAAGACGTTAAGTCGCTGAGGCAAGAACTAAAAGAAACCTCAAAATGCAACGTTTTAACAAAAGCTATATAAAAATACAGAAAAAATGAAATATAGTACATGTGCAAACATGTACTATATTTAATTTTTCCTGAATTGGAGCAGGGTTACAGCTTATAGTCCATTATATTACGTTGGTTATTTGTAAATTTTACAGAACACTTCAAGCGCTGGACTGATGCACATGGGAGACCAGGAGAGAAGGTGTGGGGTTTCCGGGACGACTGTATCTCTCCGGAAGTGTGTGGTGGGTGCCCTGCCCCAGGCGTCGGACCAGCCTGTAAACCAGACTAGTAACGCCCTTGGGATCCAGGGAGACGCAAGTGGGGAGGCCACGACCCTCGCGGTTATCAGTCACAATACGCCCTTCTACCATTAGTTAGAGCAGGGGATACGTTATAACTGGCTTCCGGCAATTTATTGTTTAGTAAGCAATTAGCAGAGGAACCTGCGGTTTAAAGCAGTTCTTACAATGCAGTCTGTAGCCTTTAGGCTAACTGCAAAAACTCCTAGGAACAGGAACTACACGCTGTAAAATGTACGGGCTTCCTCATTGGATGATTCTATGCTGCATACTTACACGTTTGGAGAATTTTTACTTTGCTAGGAACAGATGTGTAACTCGGAACAATATGCAAGGAATGTCTCTGTACAGATATGGACAATTAATTGCCCTTAAATCTGAAATCTACCCCTACAAGTCAGTGTCATTTTAAGGTTTTTGGGGGCCCTCAGCGAGACATCGCATGCTATTTTAAAAACACCCGATGCCAGCGAATTCTTAGATAATTTATTAAACTGTAACAGGATCACACAAAAACAGTTGAAATATGTCTTGTTTGGGACCCAAAAATTCTTATGCTGACGCCGGGTAGTGTAAGGAACAACACAAGACTGGTGTCTTGAAGAACAAGCATTTGCAATGCAATAGGTCTCACATTCAGCGAGTTTCAGCTATTGACATTGCAAATAATAATGCCTTTTGATTTTGTTTTCCTTTTTGAAACATAAATAAAATGCATTGTCATTTACAATGCTAATAGCTTAAACTTGCGTGAATGCGAGACCTATTGCATTGCAAATGCTTGTTAGAATTCAGTGGAGAAGAAAGCCAGGTTCACTAATTTACTAAATGTGTTTTTAAATATCTGCTTAATAATCCATCCCCAGAGTGTGAATTGCATTTCTGCAAATGTGTTCTTTATATTATCAAAATGTAATCTTCAGACAAACAATTCATTGAAATAGTGCCTTTTTATCTCAACGTCATGTCTATTTGCTGTGGAGTCTTCAGTTGTGTCAGATTTTCTTTTGTGCCCAATACAATGATGGTGTTCCTTTACAATGTACCATTTCCTTACTGCTTCATGCTATTGTTGTGGTCGCTGAAGAGCTCTCCTGGGTTGTTTAGCATGACGAATACCCTGTGTTTGTTGTGTATGATTTGGAAGAGTCTATTTAGTTGTGGTTAGACATTTTAATTTTTTTCGACCTATTGTTCCAATATATAAAGGGTCGGTTTGGGTTCGTAAGTCTATAGCCACTGGCTGGTTTGGGCCACCTTTGCTGTAACACTTTTCCAGTCACATCTTGGATAAACCCGGTAGGACGTTTAGCTATTTCCTTCATGTTACTGGCCGTTGGGTGCATCATTTGGAGTTACAGGGAGTGCTTCCATTGAAATGAATGACGCGCATTATTTTCAGGAGCAGCTTGCAGCAACAAGTATGGAAGCCATCTAGCACTTCAGCTTTCCTTATTAAAAAGCAATACTTTTTGCAAGCTATACTTGACATATGATGTAATTATCTGTGTACCAGCACTATATGGCTTGACTGTTTTCTGTGCCTACTTTGTATTTGTTCTGTTTTCCAAATAGACTGTAAGCACTTTCATTGGGTGTTGGTGTTCAGTCCCCAGGAGAACTGTGTTGCGAGCATGGACATAGTGCTGTTATTTCGAATTTTACTTTCCAGTGCCTACTGAAAATAAGGCATGGTTGGATACACTTTACGTCACTGAGTTTACATCTTACATCAGAGAATTTACAAGAGGGTGGAGGAGAAGAAATGAACTGAGCCAGGAACCCATAAATGTATTCGAGTATGTACTATGAGTCTGCAGAATTTTTTATTTCAGCGGTGGAATTAATTTAGTAATTGCGCATTACTCATGTAACGCAGAATGAATAATTATAAGTATGTAAGGGCAGCGAGGGGTATCCACTCTGGTGCCTAGTGTAAGGGAAACAAGGAGTATCCGCTGCACTGTAGTTCCTACCCCTCGTTGCCCTTACATTAATATGTAAGGGCATCGAGGGGTATGCAGTGCACATTGCGGTGCCCACTCTTCCCCTTCGTGGATTTCCATGGAATTTTAATTTAATTCCATGCTTTGAACCTTGGCAATTCCCCCCACCTCTAATATGTACTCTGGCTTTGAGTGCAATGTGTGCAGCAAATGTTTCAGCCACTTTTGATGTGTAGTTTCAGTAGTGGTTTTGATTGAACTAAATTAATTACTTTTTTCAGTTTGAAAATATTTGATGTGCTTTTATACTTAGTATAGTTCAGTTAATCTAAACATAATTATATCAATAACAATATATATTTTTAAATGTTTACAGTTTGTAAACGTACATAATAATGAATGAGCTATGAATATTGAAGTCTGGACCTCTTGGACACCATAGCACTGGCAGACTGAAAGCTGCATTGAAAATATAATGAAGAACTACAACAGCTCTATTGGGAAAGAACAATTTCTTCACAAAAAGTAGATACATCATAAAGTATCATACATCTTCAGTACGGTAGGAACACAAAAACACAGACAAGTATGCGCTTCTCAAAAAATGTACTTATTGTTAAGTAGAGCAATCTTAATATGCATTTGCAAGGCTGTCAATAATCAAAGCAAAATCGTACTGACATATAATCAAGGGGAAAGAATGCACAGTGACTGTGGTGCTGTGAGTGTCATATATACATATATACAAGTGTGAGGGTAAATTATGTACAAATTAGCAAGAGAGAATAAGATGAAAAAAGTGGTCCGAACAACGTAAAAGTCAATGGGCCAGATGTAGGTGGCCCAATACCGGCCGGTAACGGCCGAAATTACCGAATTTCGGCTGTTACCGACCGGTATTGGGCATTTGGGATGTAGGTGGCCTAAATTGCAAATTCGGTAATTTACCGATTCGGTATTTTAAGGAATCGGAAAATTACCCATTCCTTAAAATACCGAATCGGTAAATTACCAAATTTGCAATGCAGGGAGCACTCAAATGAGTTCCTTTCCCATTTTAGGATTCGTTATTTACCACCAACTATAAATTGGTGGTAAATAAGGAATGCCTTTGAAAAAGTAAATCTGTGCATTTTCAACTGTGCCATGTGGCAGACATACATGCACTTAGGGCATGTCTGTGTGCCACATCTGCACACATTAATTGCCATTCATTCCTATGGGCCTCCAGGCCCATAGGAATGAATGGCAATTACCGAATCGGTAAATACCGATTCTGTAAATACTGAATCTTACCGATTCGGTAATTGTTACTGAAAATTTATCTACATCCCATTTACCTATTCTTAAATACAGAATCAGTAAAATTCGGCATTTAAGAATAGGTAAATTGGGATTACTACATCTGGCCCTAGGTCTCTGGTACAAAGCTTAATTGCTTATTGTTTTAAGACCGAAAGACTTGGTAAAGCTGAGCCATATCCAATCGTTGACCTTTCAACCCTGACAACAGCTTTGTTAAGCAAAAGTCAAAGCGGGTCTTCTTCATGACTAGGGAAATTGACAGCCCATCGTGGGGGTGAATTCCCT
The DNA here is from genome assembly GCF_964263255.1 of Lissotriton vulgaris. Lineage (NCBI taxonomy): Eukaryota > Metazoa > Chordata > Amphibia > Caudata > Salamandridae > Lissotriton > Lissotriton vulgaris. The sequence continues at coordinate 420,070,024 of NC_141698.1, forward strand.
TGGAATGGCCTTGTTGGATGAAGGCTTCCAGTGATCTGGTGAATTCAGGAAGGCACTAGGAACATGAACCAATGTAGTTGCCAAGGTGCCTCAAGGAAGGTTATTCATCACAGTTCAACAAGTCGTTTGAGTCTCAACCATGTAGTCACAAGGATGGCTGTCATTGATTGAACAGCCGATGGGTGAAGCAAAACCAAATTGAGTTCCCCAAACGTGTGGCGCTCAAAGATCCAGACAGAGTGTCTTCACACAGCAGCAGTCTTGTAGCTCTTTATTATAGATACCCAGGTTCTGAGGGACACAGGGATACCCCATTGTAATTATGCATGCAAAATATGGCCAGATTTATTTCCTCCAGGGCCAGAGCATAACGCCAAGCTCTTCTTCTGATTCTTGCTGCACACTGTCTAATCCACAAGAGTACAGGAGAAAGGCTACTTTTTACCATGACCTCGTCCATGAAGGGGAGGTTTGAAAGTTTCCTAGCATGACTGCCCAAAGAACAAGGTAAACAAAACTAACCTCAGCTCATGAGCAAGCATTGGCAATGCCAATAACTTAATGAACGTGTTTTTTGTGTCATTGATGAGTTTAGGCACTCGATAAGCCATCATACATGCACTCGGTTATCCATCTTTGCATTCATGCATCCATTCATCCATCTCTGACTCACTTCTTGCATTCACCCACTGATGCAACCGCAATAGTACACCTTACTCAATAGCATATGGAAGATAGTTCAGAAGAATACAAGTAGAAAAAAAGAAATGTGCTGCAGTCTAATCATGGTGTACATATGTTTGCAATAACTTTACATAGCAAAAGGTGTTGCAGAGGTAATGTACATAATCTTTTGTTTTAATTTCACCACATGGCTACCACACGTAGAAACAACATATTGCCCATCGTCAAATGGTCAAAGATACACTACGAACAACTCTATTCCATAACAGTGACCTGGTTTAGAGGAAGTGGCAGCATTGGATGCGATGCACTGCAGATCAAATGAACCGCAAGCAAGCGATCTATTAGCACTGTCTTGCGAGCTGTAGTATCCTCTTAAGAAAAAATTAAAATAGTAAGAGGAGAAGCAAACACCTTAATAGGGGCTGTAAAGGGTTACGTTTCAAAACTAAAAGACTACCATCCAGCCCTGAAGTGCACTCATCTTCAAGTGAATGTGCATATCTGATCAGAAAATGTCATCATTCACTGGGCAAGAGAGTCAAGGATTGATATGGACTGAACAGTTACCTCAGGCAGTTCACTGTTGTGGATGGAAGTAGTGTATCAATGACAGTCAATCAGACCAATGGCAGAAGAGGGCTGATCCAAAGGCACTCTATAAATCTATGTGGCTATATATTTGGCTCTATCTATTATTTCATGATTTTGTTATTACAAGCTCCTGGCAGGCAGCTAGAGCCTGTCAGTCCTTCCAAAGAGATTCTAGCAAGAATTACTACAGTGCAAGACTTCTACCTCTAAGGTTTGTCAGAGGGAGTAACCAACACCAAAATCTTTCCCTACAAAGGTATCATGTGAGATTTCAGGTTCCAATATACTTATCTGTAGTCTTTAATACAGGGCACTAACAATTCGCCCTTACATACCTATGGACTTTAACTTATGCTTTTCAAATATGTCAGGCCTATTGCCTTTATCATATCTTTTCACATTAAACAGTCTGGTTTGTCCTCATAACCAACTCAGACCTATTTTATTGGGCATAAGCTTTCTCGCAATGCAGCCATTAGGCATATGTAATATCATTTCAATTATGTACAAATTACAGTTGGCTAAACAATATAAAATACTTTCCAATGGAGCCTATTAAGGATTACCATAGTGCCACTCTTCTATTCCAATGGGTGGTATGGTGTGTCAGAAACACTAAAACCCTTTGCCTACTACTGTAATCTGAAAGATTCTGTGTAACAAAATGCCTGCCAGCCGGCTTGGCAGACTTAAGCATAATATAATAACAATCCACCCGTAAAAGCCTAAGACCTTTGACAAATGCTTGTGTCAATAAGTAGGTCATGCAATGTTATAACGTTTCATAATGAGTAGATGAAACCTATGCAATCGGGCAAGACTTTTTCCAATGAACTGACAAAGCCTATAGCTTTAACCATTGGCTTTACACCGTAACCAAAACAGGTCAATTGACAAAACCCTTGCTTACAGTGGTAATCTGTGAAATTACATGTAACAAAATACTCGTTTTTGCCTATAATAGGTTGTTACCAGCTGACTTTTTAATGTCGACTCGCTTTAACAAATGATTTTCACTATAAATAAGCTAAACCTACTGCTTTTGCCATAACTTTTCATAATAAGCAGATCAGAGCGATGGCATCGGCCATAATGTTTCCCAGCGCATCAATGAGACCTGTAGTTTGTAGTGGCTGCTCCTCTGCAATGGCAGAGGAGCGTCACCCCACTGCCTGGTTCAGAGGAAGCAGATGAAAATTAAAATGATGTACTTGCATCGTTTTATTTTGCATTTGCCAGCTCTGAGCCAGTGCTGTAGGGAGGGGTGGGGCCGAGGCATGGGGGGGAGAGAGTGGTACGTGTACTCCCTAAGTGCCCATGTGTGTTTGGCCGGCAGTCTCGGGAGGAGTGCTACAGGTACTCCCTAAGTGCTCATGTGTGTTTGGCCGGTAGTCTCGGGAGAAGTGCTATGTGTGCTCCATAAGTGCTCGTGTGTTCGGCCTGCAGTCTCAGGCCAACCAAAACACACATGCGCACTTAGGTTTACACCAGTCCAGCTGCATTGAACAGCCGGGCTGGAGAAAACCCACAGACTCCCTGGTGTGAGCGAGGCGTCTTTCCTTCCTGGTCAGACCAATCCTCGTGCTGCTCTGCAGCATGGGTTTGGATGGCAGTGTGTCCCAGGGGCTGCTGGGACCAGGCAGGAAGAGGAGAGGCAGCCCAAAGTTGGAGGCAGCCGGTGGCTAAAGGTACATTTTTTTAAAATATTGTATTTTAAACCTCCCCCCTGCACAACCTCTCTCCCGTTCCTCCAACCACCCCACCACCCTATGTTTATGGCGACCGCCGCTGGTAGTTTGCAACCAACACTAAGTCTGTCCGGCTGTGTTAAGTATAGGCTTTGCCAGAAGACAAAACAATTGGTTATCGTGAAATGGGATGCAGAGCTTAGCAGTGTGATGGAGGAAAAGATGTGTGAGAATGGCATTCAGGTTATGGTTTTCAATGGTCCTTCAGCTTTGAGCAGCTCAGCAGGCCCATTTAAGATCATTTTTATTTGTAACAATTGCTCGTTGTCCAATTTAGAAGAATGTCAGTTTTCGTGCACCAACACTTACCTCAAAACCTTTCATGAAAGGAGACCTGCTTTAATCTTCAGTTGTTAATCTTCAGAAGTTCCCTTCAAGAGCCAATTTACAAAAAGCATGTTGAACCTGTCACATGCAAGCCTTGTCATTTCTGGACCAAAAAGAGCAATTTCAATATGCATATTATTCACATTCAGCCTACAGGCTTAATTAACCAAAGAGCAGGTATTGTGTGATTGGTTCCCATCCAAATAGAGCATATGTGGCAATGAAGTAGTCATTCACTCACAAATCCATTTTTTCGACCTCAAACAAATTGTATTTAAATGTAAACTTTATTACAGTTAATAAAGAGATCTGAGCATTAAAAAAGGATCATTAAATAAAAAGGTTATACATTCCAAATACAATGAACAAGCCTCATGGTGGATTGGTCTATATCCATGATAGCAGATTCTCTGCTGCAATGTAAATATAAGGTGTGAGCAGAAGATGGCCTGCTTTGATCAGCACTATGAAGAGAATGTGGACAAAAACTCATTCCATGTTCTCAGTGCTATACCCTTTCCCAGACACTCACTCTTGAACAAAACATCGGCACATGACTCGAAACTTTGTGAAAACATTAAAAAATGTAAGAAAATTAGCATAGGATACTTACCATTAGTCACCACCAATTCCCAAAAGTTTGCATAATTTGAGCCATTAATGCCTCGCTCTTCCATATATTGCATTGAATTTTACATTAATGCTGTTGGGTCCAAACGAAAGCATAAGAGGTGGACGTTTCTTGTACGAGTCTTTGAAGCGGGTATGATTTCCCGTCTAGTCCACAACATGATTTTGAAATCACTCACACTGTCATTAAAAGAAGAATTCTGAGGATGGCAGATACCTCACACAAGGAAAAACTTGTAAGGTTATACTTGGATATGTTTGATTGATGTTTTAGATAAGTAATTAATGTGGGTCTCTGGCAAGCTCTTTACTCGCCTTGTTGGTCATAGTCGGCAAGCAGTAGAAACAGCTGCCTCACCTAACCCATGGGCATGAAGCAGACTCAGCGCTCTTTCCTATTTCAAATTGTCAACAATTCAGAGAAGGGCTTCAACATCCATGGCCACCAAGAACGTTCGTTGTCGGCCCCGGTTAACCTCTTTGCCTAAGGGTCTGTTTTATGGTTTGACGGGTGGTACCCTCTCCATCAGAGTGCTGGAGAAAATGTCCTCCATCAAGCACCCCAAAAACTGTTGTTCACCAAATGGAGGGGATAACCACTAGGCCCATTGGTCCTCTCTTTAATTAACAGGGGACACAGTCAACATCAACTTTACATGTGCCCATCTCTAAATGAAGAGGGCAAACCTAGGGTTTGGCTGACAGGGTAGTGCGTTGTTCTTGCCTAAATCAGGCCAAGTGCAACACAAAAAGACCTTGGATACCTGCTCATCATTAAAGGAGCTTGGTGCTGCCCTCTGTTAAACACATCTGCATTGCAGCAGCAACAGTGGCCCCAAGCAGAACAATAAAGCATTGATTTTGTTTTATCTTAAACTCTAGGGTGCTAAGGACATGACCTTCACGTACAAAGTGCTCCCCACTGTGCTTAAACCAGCCTGAGTTCTACACACTCGCAGGGAATTGCTCCAGTAGGGAGGTTTCATTGGAAAGCTGAGAAACTCATGTTTCCTGTGCTTTTCCCCATCCCCTGATAAAATCAGTGTTTCTTCCCTCTCTGAGCTAAGGGCAGATGGGTTGATTCCCACAAAGAGCAAAACAGTCTTTCTACTAACCCCTGGGTGCTGGTTGGGGGGCAGAAATTCCACTAGACACCAGTCAGTGATAGAAAATAAACAAATGAATGGTAAGAGCCCAGTATGGGCAGGGCCGTGCCCCTATCCCTGAAAAGAGCACAACAGTCTTTCTGCAACCCTGGGGTGCAGATGGGGGTGTTTTCCCTAAAGCTGCCTTCATGGGCCAGAAAGCCCACTAAATACCATGGAAAATAACAAAAACGGTTGTGGGCAGCCTGCCAGGCGCAATGTCTTGCCCTGAATCCAAACAGGGCACAGCAGTCTTTATGCCCTGAGGGTGGAGATTATGGGGTTTGCCCCTGCTCTGTCTCCTGGGGGTCATAGACTCTGTGTCGCGACATACCTAACTACCTTGAGAGCGAAGAGGAGAGTGAGTAAGCATTTCCTCCTTATGTCTCTCCTAACATCTGTTTCCAGTCTCCCTTAGATACGGCGCTGGATATTGTGGACGATACCTTTAAAGATGCCAACTTCCTGGAGACGGAGGTCCACCACGTGATGACATCACGTGGACCTACTGGAGCCCCGGATGGAACAGCTGAGGCCTTCATATCCAGTTCCCTAGCGGACAGATGGTTTGCACGGAAGAGCCGCCACTCCGAGATCCTTTTGTCAGGGACTTTCTTGTCACAGTATTACCCAAGAAGGCACAGGAATGGAATGGCCGACGCAGCAGCCGAACAGAAGAATAAAGGCGGGAGCTAGACCCCTTGCGGAAAATCGGGAATTAGAGCCACAGTCCTGGAGGAGCGTGGCTTACTAAAGTACCCAACCGTCTCCGTACCTTCTTTTTCAAATGGGATTCACATGCCGTGACCCCCGACATAGATATAGAAAGGAGGAGTGGAGTGGGCATTTGGGGGAAAACATTCAGCACAACAATACTGATACCCCAAGAAAAACGCTAATAGACCTGCCTGACATTGGTGGTGGTGCATTTGCGTGATTGTAACCAACCCCCTTACGCCTATACCAAAAAGGCCATATCTTAAGGCGGCTGAACGCCTTAAGCCTTATTTTTTATTTTTTTTTTATCTTCTGAGGGTGTTTTTCATAAAAGTTCCAAACAGAGAAGTGCGGAATCCCAGAAACCACGGGAAACTTCTGCTGGTCTGTAGACTTAAAGACCTCATGAACACGGGAACTGAGTTATAAGAAGGGAACATTGTAGTCTATGTATACCTACTGGAGAAATAAAACCTAAGTTGTGAAGTATAATACCCAGCATAGTCATACTTCCTACTACACACTCCTACACACCAGGATAATATTAAAAGAGGAGGTGATGACAGCCTATTGTAGACCAAGCCATGTACCCACTTCAAAAAGGTATACAACAGCCTCTCTGCGCACCCCCGACGGCAGTTTTGTGGGGTTTGCCTGCAGCCTGCTCCCCCCCCCCCACATAGGTAACAGAAAGTCCATCAGACAAAGAAGGGATGTTGGCAGCCCATTGTGCGCAGTCGTGCCTCCACCCCAAAAAGCAAAAAACACAGTTGATGGACAGAATGCAGAACAATGTCTTACATTCACCCCAGTACAAAGAGCTGGGCCTAAATCCATAGTTTTTTTGCACTCCACACCACCCTAGGTCAGACAATGGCTATATACAAATCAGCCTTGACCCTGTGCCTCATGGGAATAGTCCAGCCCGAACTACCAAGCCATGTCTTTCCTAGACAGGAATCAAGCATCCAAGGACCGGTTTCTGGCTATCAGCCTTCTTCAGCCTGGCTAGCTAGACTCCAGTGATGTGGAGAGCCTGGGACTCACGTCTGAGCATACCCAGCCCACTCGGGGTGAAAATTGCAAAAAACACAGTTGATGGACAGAATGCAGAACAATGTCTTACATTCACCCCAGTACAAAGATCTGGGCCTAAATCCATAGTTTTTTTGCACTCCACACCACCCTAGGTCAGACACTGGCTATATGCAAATCAGCCTTGACCCTGTGAGCCAGAAACCGGTCCTTGGATGTTTGATTCCGGTCTAGGGAAGACATGGCTTGGTAGTTCGGGCTGGACTGTTCCCATGAGGCACAGGGTCAAGGCTGATTTGCATATACCCGACCCCTGTCCATCAACTGTTTTTTTTGCAATTTCCACCCCAAAAAGGGCACAATAATTTGTATCCATCCTTCATGGGGTATGGGGGGGGGGGTCATTAGGCGGAAAAAAAGAAAAAAAATGTTTGTTGTGGCACAGCACAATCTAGGGTGATGCCCTCACCCTAAGGGGTGGCAATACAGTCCACTCATTGAGGAAAGATGGTGGGGCAGAAAGCCCCTTAGACTCCAGGATTTTTGCATGCAGGATACATAAAGGGGCGCAGGCGTCTTAGCCTGGCATTGAGACTTGCTGTGCCCCAAAAGGGACAAACCAGTCTTTTTGCCCACTGTGTTAAAGAGAGGGGTCGTGCCCCTATTTTGCTTCTGGTGGTGGTAGAAAACCCATTAAACACCAGGGATTTTAAAATGGCTCCAAAACATACAATGGCTGGGGCGGCCAGCCCTGCCATCAAGCCTTACCCCCTGTAAAAGGGGCAATAGTGTCTTTCTACCCAGTTGGGACAAATTGGATGTTTGCTCTAATTGGGTAGGGTGCCCCAAATCTGCCCCCATGTGAGCAAAAAGAGCAATAGCCACAACAGATTTAATGTTTAGGCAAAAGAAAGGGGTGCAGGTGTCTCACCTTGAAATTGTGCCATACCTCAACCTTAAAAGGGACAAATGAGTCTTCCCGCTCCGGGGGGGCTAACCAGGGGTATTTCCACCAATTTTCATTGGGGGTGGGGGGACAGAAAGCCCACAAGACAAGAGGAATTTCATTGTGGCACCCAAACAAACAAAAGGATGGGACCAGCCTGCCCTGCATCTCCTCTACTCAAAAGTGACAATAGAGTCTTTCTACCCTCCCGGGGCAGATGGGGGATTTGTCCCAATTCAGGAGGAGTCCACTAATCTGTCCAATACCCTACTGCAGCAGGTAAGGGATTTAGCAAGATCCAGGAGGATTCCCCTAATCTGTCCGATGAGTGAAGGGGTGAAGTAGAAAGACCACTAGACACCAGGGAATTTACATTAGGGAAAAAGTGTGAGTGTGCTACCCTGGCATTGAGCTATACCCCCACCCTAAAAGGGCAAACCGGCTATCTACAATTGTCTGCCACCTAGGGAAACATACTACATACAGACATTTCTGAAACTTAAACACCTAGGGCAATCTAGGAACAGTTGCCTCATGTGGATTCCATGACATGTTCTTCTCTACAATGTCTTGCAAACCTCAAAGTTTGCCTATAATCATGCATTTTACGTTTATATATGTGTGGCATAAGCTTCTGGAATTTACACAATTGCTACCATCCAGGGTTCTCCAACTTATTCCGCTAAAAACACCACCGCACTTGTGTGTAAGCAAACGTTATGGGATCCATGTAACACACACCATGCTGGACTCCCTTGGATGTCTAGTTTTCAGAAATATCTGGGTTTGTTAGGTTTTCCATGCTGCAGCACACTCTGGGCTTAATTTCTGCAGCTGTCCCTATTGTCGATGTCTCCACATTGTGTTTTGGGGCCTTTTGTTTTGCAGTAGCTAGGTCCACATACACAAGTGGGTACCATTGTTATCTGTAGATGTGTGGGAGCACTGGGTGGTAGGAAAACTGTCTATCCTCAAAGATTCCCATTACTTCCCTTTCAGAAATGTCAGGAAAATGTGCGATTTTCAGCAAAAATTTGAGGTTTGCAAGGGCTTCTGGGTGCCGAAACAGTGTAGGATCCATCATGCAAATCACCCCACCCAGACTCCCCCTGGTGTCTAGTTTTCAGAAATGTTTATGGTTGGTAGATTTCCCTTGGTGCAGACTGAGGTCGGGCCCAAATCCACATCTACCTAAAATGCAAAACAAAGGGTTGGTTTTGAGTGTCTATGTTGCATTTTGGGCACTTTACGATTGTGGTTGCTAGGCTGTCCTAGACTAGTGGGGTATCATTTTTAATGGGAGACATGAGGGAGTGCTGCATGGTTGGGAATCTGCGAATTCTTGCAGATTCCAGGTTGATCCGCTTCAGAAATATAAAGAGAATGAGTGTTTTTAGCCAAAGTTTGGGTTTGCAAGAATTTCTGGGTAAGAAAACCATGTGAGATCCACGCAAGTCAAACCACCCTGGGCTCACACAGGTGTCTAGTTTTTAGAAAGTTTCGGATTTGTTGGATTTCCCTGAAACTGAAAAAAAACGGTTGGTTTTAAGTGGAAAAAATATGTGTCCATGTTGTGGCTTGAGCCCTTTCCAATCCCAGGCACTGGGACCATCCACACAAGTGGGTACCATTTTCATCTGGAAATATGTGGAAACGCTCAGTGGTAGGAAATGTGTATATCTCACAGATTCTGGATACTTTCCTCACAAAAATGTAAGGAAAATGTGTGTTTTTAAGCCAATGTTTGAGGTTGACAAGGGCTCCCTTGGGTGTCTAGTTGTCTAAAGTGTCTGGGTATGGTAGGTTTCCCTGGGTAGCGGCAGAGCTGGAGCCCACATTGAGCAGCTACCCACATTATACAGGTCACATTTGGGACATTTTGGGACTTTTTGTTGCAGGCACTAAGCTCAGCCATGCATACGGAGTACTGTTTCATAAGTTTCCTTCATACCTATTTTTCATTCTTTATATTTTACTACATGAATTGCTGTATAGTCTGTATACTGTACAAATGTTTTTACAGTGTAACTAGTTTGTTGGCTCAGGGTAGCACGTGTTTTTGGAGAACCTACAAAGGCTATATATTTTTGTAACTAGAGGGTCTGTTCGACATAACGTATTTCGTTTTTGTAAATCAGCCATCCTGAGAATAAGTTAGAGATTGAAAATTTAGAACAAATGGTTTTTCCTGCTTATTTTCATTATTTATTTATTTCAAGGATTAGTTTATTTGAGAAAACCTTAAAGGATTCACACAAATTACCCCTTACAGAATTCAGACGTTTGTCAACTTTTCAGAAATGTATAGATTTACAGGATCACCCATGGGTTTTACTCTTTTTTCCACCACAAACTGTCAGCAGGCTGACGCCACATAAAAAAGTAAAAATGGACTACATCTTACAAAAATAGAAAAAGTGGGATAGTAAAAAATAGTTTTTGATACAACTCTGCTTGTTTCTGAAAGCTGAGAATATGGTAATCCCAGCACAGCAAAGCTCTCAGTGATGCAATTTTTAGAAAAAACATACACTTTCTTGCACAGCACTTTTCCCATTTTTTTCCACCAACAACAAAAAAAGAGTTATATTGGGTGATTCATTCAATTCCTTCCAGGGCAATCTACAAACCCTGGAAACCCTTAGTTCGCCCAGGATGCTGGGGTAAAAAAGGACTAAAATTTGTACTACAGGCTGCAATGGCAGGCCTGACACAGGTTTTAATAGTGCTGCTTAAGGAGGTGGCACAAAAGGTTTTGCAGGCCCACTAGTGGCATTTAATTTACGGGCTCTGGGTACATGTGGTACCATATACAAGGACTTATAAGTACATTAAATATGCCAATAAGGTATAAACCGATTGTACCATGTTTTAGGGAGAGAACACAAGGTCAGGCTAGCAGTGGTAAAGCGCGCAGAGTTCAAATGCCAACAATGAAATTCAGAAAACTGGGGATGAAGACAAAAAGATTGGAGGTGCCCCTTCCGAGAGAGCCTAGTCTAACACAACATTATCTTACCCAGAATGCCCTGTAAATTTGTACCTTCTGATAAAAACAGTACACCACATGTGTGGCTGAGCCCATCAACTGTGACATAGTAGAGCCCAAAATGCTAGATGGTGACATGACATTTTCACCATGAAATTTGACCCATTTTGCAATGTGGGTATCTGCAGTATTAGGGCACAGGGGAAGGCTAATAAACCTAGGTATTTCATAAAACTAGATCCTAGAGGAGTCTATGGTGTGTGACTTGTGTGGATCCTACTACATTTTCGCACCAAGAAGGCTGTTAAAACTTGAAGCTTTTTCTAAAAGCACACATTTTATGCACATATCAATGGAGGGAATTTCTGGAATCTGTTGACAAATGTTCTACAACTCATAATTCCCACCCTTCTCCTGGTTAAAGCAGTCCTTCACTTGTATGGATTAACCTATTACCTGCAACTCTAAACACACCAAAACACAATTTGGCAACATCAATGTTCACCATTAAAATTGAAGAATTTTGACGATCTTTGCAGTTGTGGTATTTGAGCCCAGGCTCATCCGTTAACCAGTGAGCCCTGCTACTTACATTTTCTGGAAAGATGACACCCAGGAGTAATGAGAATGGTGTGACTTGTCTGGAACCCATGTAGATTCTCACCCAGAATTCCCTGCAAACCTTAAACTTTGGCTAAAATCACTCATTTTGCTCACATTTATATTAAAGAAAGTTCTACAGTGCGCATGGATCCGCTGAATTCCTAACAATCAACATTCCCACACTTCACCCAATGAAAATGGTACCCCACTTGTATAGTGGACACATTCACAGTGACACAACATTTGTACCATGAAAACTAACCCATTTCGGGTAGCTGCAACATTTGGGCCAGGGCTCGGCTCTCACCCAGGGAATCCTAATAAAGCTAAACATTTCTGAAAACTAAACTCCCAGGAGAGTCCAGGGTAGTGTGACATGTGTAGATTCCATGATATTTCTTACCCAGGATGCCTAGCAAACCTACAATTTTGACTAAAATCACACACTTTCCTCACATTTTTGTGATGGAAATTTCCAGAATCTGCAGGCATCCACAATCTACCCTACATACAACTTTCAAGTATACCCTACTATTTGGCCTTGGTTCCCTTGAAAATCAGGTTTGAGTAATTGGCAGTTCAGCGAGCTGTGTGTATTGGCTGCTTCTTGCGATCCAGGCACTACTTGCCTGAATGTTGCCCAGATAACCCTTAGTCTTATAGACCAGAGCAAGGTAGCCTCATAATTGCTCATGGGCAAAGAGCACGCCCCTAAAGATTCCTTCTACATACCCATGCAAAAATCTCTCAAGTTAGTAAAGACAAGGCTAGCAAAATCATGTATTTCGAAATTGCCTAGGTGGCTTCCTATTGTTAAAAGTATAATGAATTTGAATCTAAGTTTGAGAGTGACCTTGCTCTCAATGTAATACCTGATGCTAGCACAAGGGTTGCTGTTCCACTTCCCATGTGTCAAAATCTAGGATTACCTCATCATATTATATCATTGTGAACACTCTCTCCCCTCTAGTGGAAAACAGTAACACAGTACTCGTATAGCCTGGAGAAACGATCTGCTTGGGCATGGGAGGTGCTGGTCCCTGAGACTCCAAAGTGCCACAGAAGGGGCATCTGCAAATCCCCCCTCTATATTATATATCAAGGTCCGACGAGGTGGTGGTCCACAGGGCTCCATTGAGCTCATGGAGGGCGTTCCCGACTGGCCCCCTCCAATATATTAAAGAAACACCAGTAGATGGCGGTCCCCAGTGCTCAAAAGAGTCCTAGGAGGTCTTCTGTGCCCCCTACTTTTGTTTTGTATTCCCACATGTCCCCAGGACCTGGCCTCCCGGGGGCTATACCATAAACAAGTGCTGGAGACCACACTTTTTTTTGCGCAAATTTGCTAATCCGTCACTATTTTCACGACAAATTTGTTTAAAAAAATACTTTTCGCCCTGGTTAGATCCAAATACGGGGCCTGAGGGGTTAGAGTATTCCTACCCTGCCCCTTTCTCTTTTTAAAAAAAAACATTTTACTTCGGGACTCAGATGAGGCGAGTCCCATGATGCTGCCAACACTTCCTGGTAGAAGTGTTGGCAGCTAATTATATCTCTACATGAGACCAGGAGGATTTGTGGAAGGATCGCGTTTCTATATATATACAAATTTGATTTTCTTTTAATAACTCTAAAACTACTGCATGGATGTACACCAAAAACACAAAAAGCACTCTTTCTGGACCAAGATTTAGCATTCTGACAAATTTTGTGTAATTCCGTCCAGCAGTTCGGGCTGTAGTCATGTCCGAAATTCCCATGGAAATTAACATGGTAACGCACATTTTTGGAACCTCCCTATGTCCCCCCCCCCCCCTTGATGGATCACCCTGAAACTTTTTATGTGCAATAAGACCCACCAGCACACTGTTTTAAAAATTTTGTGAAGATTTGTCAAATGGAGCCACAGATCTGGCAAGTCAAACAATGCTTTTCCTATCTAAGGCCATACCTATTGGCGACCACCAATATGTTTTATATATATAGGTTATAAGTTACTTCACTGCAATAAATTATGTATGTACAGCCAAGGTTATGTATATATTATCAATAGTGTATGGTGTTGTACTTGTATTCCACAAACTGGATGCCTTGAACCTCTGAAGCAAATCTAAGGAATCTCAAACATTGAACTGTTGTCAGGCAGTAGACTTCTGGGAATTCATTATTATTCCCTCTGCATAGGACTTTAGCAGAGGTAAAGAACGGTTACTGCCAAACTGCATATGGGCAATAAGGTTAGTATTGCATGACACCCTACTCCCATATGGCACAGGCAAGTAAACAGTCTCACTTTCTCTGTTTTGTCCTGTCTTGGTCACTGAATCCGAAAAGCTGACTCGCAACAGGAGTTAGTGCAATGATTCTAATAAGTCTGATTATCTGAACCAACCTCCGCTTTACAGAAAAATGCTGATATGTTATATATATGATATGTTAGCAGATGGATGAAGATGCATAATGTGATGAAATACACATATTCCCATCTTCTTGTTCCTCATCCAAAGTAGAAATGTCATCTCAGCACCCTCAAGAAGAGATCATTAATTTCACTTTCAAAGAGATTCAGCCACTAGCCAAGTGCCTTAAACCCAGAGACATGTCTACACACAAGTGCAGAACTGGGCATGGGATTAACTTAAAAATGGGAAACATTACAGTGTCCTCTAAACCTGATGTGCTCTGCTTTGTGCTGTCACCAACTAGAACATCTCAAATACACATTATATATTAATTTACCAGGAACACCATAAATATGTTTGTGGTTTAAATATTGTGTCAGTTATTGCTCTTTTTGTATTCACAACGTGCTTAACCAAAGGTATGTTGTATTATTTTGAAAAGGCATACAGAACATATATATATATATATATATATATCTATCACTGAAAAAAAACACAGGTTTCAGGGATGTTATAGTGAGCCTGACATTTCACTCGCACAAAACCAAAGAAATTCAGCTGTTATAGTTAGCTGAGCTAACTATAACTCGAGCCCCCTCAATGCACTGCAAATGATGTCACATATTACATCACTCATGACATGGTCAGTGGCATTACTGATGACATCTCAAATGACATCACTGATGACATCATCCAGTGACTGAGTGTTTCTAAAAAGTTTAAGAATGTTATATATATATATACACCAAGGTGTATTAGAAGAATGAGTGGGTGTATGCGTGTCTGTATGGATGATTTAGTGGGTGCGTGACTGGCTGTATGAGTGAGTGATTTAACGAGTCTTACTGAATGCATGGGTTAGTGACTAAACTGTGAATGTCTGTATCAGTCTGTCAGTTGGTATGTAAACAGCTACATGGGTTGGAGATTAGCTACATGAGTGTCTATATGGGTGATTGGTTGGTTGTCTAAGTATATGAATGGATGCCTGAGTGTCTATGTGGGTGGGTTGGGTATGTGTGACTCTGTGCATAGATGTGTGAGTGGGTGATTCACTAGATGTATGGGTTCAAGAGTGCATCTGTGAAGGGTTGTATGGGTGGGTGAGTGTGTGTATGGGTGTATTGGTGAGTGAACAGATGTCTCTGGTACATGTGTGAGTAACTACATATGTGAAAGGCAGTATATGTGAGTGCTGGAGTATATAAATGACTAAATGTGAGAGTGAGTGATTGTGAGAGTAGCTGTATGGATGAGTGTGTGCTTTTATCAGTGCTTGTATAAGAGAGTACATATGTGTTAGTATCTGTATGAGTAAGTGAGGTGGTGTGTGTATAACTGTATATGTGAGTAAATAGAAGTGTGATTGATTCTTTGCATGACTGTCTAGCTGTGTGAATGAATGAATGAATGAATGAATACCCTCTTGTAGAGCGCATGGCTACCCTCGAGCATCCCAGCGCTGTAAGACCGGAGGACGTTAGAAAGACGCTATTGAAACAAGAATGTCTTTAATCGCTTCCTGAAAGCCAGATGGTTAGATTCATGCCTGATGTTGTCTGGGAGTTTGTTCCATCCTTTGGCTGCTTGTACAGAAAGCCGGCGGCCACCCATCCGAGCCAACTTCACCCTTGGTACTACCAGCAGATTGCGCTGGTTAGATCTAAGAGATCTCACCGATTGATGGCGGCGAAACAGGGGATCAAGAATGGAAGGGCCAGCACTATGGATGGACTTATGCGCCAAACACAAGGTTTTAAACATAATCCTTTCCTGAATAGGTAGCCAATGAAGCGACCGAAGTGAGGCCTTAGCCGAACATCGTTTGGGGACTTTCATGAGCAGACGAGCTGCACAGTTCTGCACAGATTGCAGAGTTTTTAAGGTACTAGCTGGGGCCCCCATGTAGACGGCGTTTGCATAGTCCAGCCGCGAAAGGATCAGCGACTGGACCAGCATTCGTCTAGCTTCGAATGGAAGGAGATCTAGAACTTTTTTAAGGACTCTCAGCAATCCATAACAAGTCGCGGCCACCTTCTTGGCCTGGTATTGGAATCCTAGCGAGGAGTCCAACCAAATCCCCAAGCTTTTTATTTGGGTCTTAGGCACCGGAGGGGGTCCCAGACAATGCGGCCACCAGGGGTCCAAGTTGATTGGGGCTTTATAGCCCAAAAGCATAATGTCCATTTTGGCCCCATTTAACTTTAAAAAAGAAGAGGTTATCCATTCCAGGACTTTGGTGAGACAAGGGGTCAAATTATTGATCCCATGATCTAAGGCATCGTCCCTCACCAAAGAAACGACCAGCTGCGTGTCATCGGCGTAGGTGACAAGTTGGATTCCCCAGGGAAGCACTACCTCAGCCAAAGGTCTCATATAAATGTTAAACAAGGTAGGGCTGAGTGATGATCCCTGGGGAATGCCGTGATTCAATTGCAGCTGGCTCGATGACACCTCTTCCTCAAAAACAGAGAAGCATCTGTCTGATAGAAAGGAATGGAACCATTTAAAGGCCAGTCCGGAAACCCCTGCAAGACGTAGCCGGTGCAGCAGGAGAGAGTGGTTTACAGTATCGAAGGCTGCGCTGAGGTCCAACAGGACCACCGCAGCGCAGCCTCCCGCATCCACAATGCCTCTGACTGCCTCCACCACCACCACCACCAAAGCTGTCTCTGTTCCTTGCTTGGCTCTAAAACCTGTCTGGGTGGAATGTAGTGCACCTGTGGACTCAATAAAAGAAGAAAGGGCCTGGTTCACGTGTTTTTCAGCTATTTTGCTGAGACCGATAGTAACAAAATAGGCCTGTAATTAGCTAGGTCTTCAGGGTCCAGACTAGGTTTTTTTTAGCAGGGCCCTGACCTTAGCCTTCTTCCAGTTGGGGGGCATTACTCCTGAGGCCAGAGACGCATTAATGACCTGCATTATCTCCGGGCATACCGTCCCCGATACCTGTTTAAGAACCGCCGGAGGTGCAGCATCCAGCGGGGAGCCCGATTTCAGGTTGCTAAGGAGACTTTCCACACTAGCCAGATCTAATGGCGGGAAGGCTTTAAGACCTCCAGATAAGTTTGGGGCTGCATCCTCAGCCCCCGGTTTTCACTCTCCATTTTGTCTGGAATATATGCCATTGGCTCAAAACTGGAGTAGATATTGGACACTGTGGATGCAAAAAAGGCAGCTAGGTCCTCACAGCGTTTCTGTGGGTTCAGAGCAGGACTGATGGCCCTAGGGGTAGTGACCAGAGATTGAAAGATTTTAAAAATTTCTCTGGGGGCATTAGCTGCTTCCGTAATTTTACCCTGATAGTATGCGGCTTGTGAAGTTTTTAATAATTTTTTGTACGATCTCAGGGATGATCTATATTCAGTTTTCACCATAGGGGCATAGTCCTTTCTCCACTTCCTTTCCACTCGTTTGCACAGTTGTTTATGCTCCTTAAGTTCCCCAGAGTACCATGGTTGTTTATTAGGGCCCTCTCGATGCCATACCTCTTTTTTAGGGAGGGTGGCATCTAAGGTGGAATTAAGCCACTGGTCAAAGGCTTCATTGGCTACCACCGGGTCCTCGCGGGGAGCAGGCGGGCAGCTCTTCAGGGCTGCCTCCCAGTCCTCGGCCGGTAGTCTAGACCATGCTCGACTCTATGGATGAGTGGCAGTGTGTGAAGGTCTGTATAGGTGTATGAGTGCATATGATAGTGCGGTATTGATGAGTATTGATGAGTGACTGAATGTATGAGTGACTGTATGGGTGAATGAGTAGCTGTGTGTGTAGACCTAGGAATTAGTGAGTGGGTATGTAGTAACTGGTATTGGTGTGTCTATGGTCGAGAATGGCAGTCTGTATTTTAGAGTGGGTATATCGAAGGTTATATTAGGGTGTGAGGAGGTGCATCATATTAT
This sequence comes from Lissotriton vulgaris, assembly GCF_964263255.1. Lineage (NCBI taxonomy): Eukaryota > Metazoa > Chordata > Amphibia > Caudata > Salamandridae > Lissotriton > Lissotriton vulgaris. The sequence goes on from NC_141698.1 coordinate 420,087,743, forward strand.
CACGTGTCATTTGCAATATCATCAGTGTTGTCACTGACCATGTCATGAATGATGTAATATGTGATGTCATCAGCAGTGCATTGCGGGGGCTCTAATTTTAGTTAGCTCAACTAACTATAACAGCCGAATTTCTATGGTTTTGTATGAGTGAAATGTCCAACTAACTATAACGTCCCTGAAACCTGTTTTTTCCAGTGAATTTCTGAGGTTTTTGAAATGCTAATGTCTAACTATAACATCCCTGAAACCTATAGTTTTTTCAGGGAATTTCAAAGGTTTTTTAAATGCTAATTTCTAACTATAATGTCCCTGAAACCTATGTTTTTTTCAGGGAATTTCTAAGGTTTTTTAAATGCTAATTTCTAACTATGCCTACAGAGGTAGGACATGCAGAAAGAGGAAGAAAGGCACAGAAAGAAGCAAGAGAAACGCGGAAAGGCAACAGAAGTCCAGAAAGAGGAAAAAGGTGCAGAAAAAATCCAGAGACATGCAGAAATAACCAACAGAGGTGCAGTAAGAGAACTTGTTGCAAATTCATCCTGTGCCCTCCGTACCCCCAACTTTTTGCTGACTGGTACTGATGGTAACTGACTCTGACTGAACCTGGGCTCTGCCTAAACAGGCCTGGAGCCAGTGCTATGCTGAAAGACACTTAGAATACGGTGAAAACACCTATATACACTAGGGTACACTATGAGTTGGGATACCTCTGTGATTGGCATGACCGCCCCTTGGAGTTCTGGACTTTTTGGTTCCGTCCAGAGGTGTCAGGGAACAACACCCAAAGACCCCGGAGTTCCACCTGCCTTGGTGCGCAAATGAACAGAAACACGGGCTTCTCGATGGTGGCGTCAAAGACCAAAGGTTTATTACTGCAGGGACACAGAAGTCACAGAAACCACACATGGGCAGTATCTAGGAGCCTGTTCAAATAGTACAAAGAGGGTTGCTCCTTATATACTGAATTTTAAGCTGGGGGCAAATTCTTTACATGTAATACATTCCCAAAACCTTTGTGTCTAAAACAATAAATATTTGGCGTTACACAGGAACCGTCGATAATATCTGATGCCAAACATTACGAAGAGGGGTTCCCACTAGTTCATCACAATCCCTTGTCAATATTGCATTCAAGAGCCGGACCGCCTCATCGTAAATTTCGTTACCTCCCCCTAATAAAGATTCAGAAAGAAAGGAACGGAGCCAGGTGTGGAAGATAGGAAAGCGGGATAAGAGATGCTTGTGGGTTGTAAATGGGCAAGGCTACCGGCTTCGGCCGCCTAATCATGATCGGGACAATGGACACGAGAACCAGTTCGGTAGGGCTGGCCTCAGGCAGAGGAGGCAGCCTTTGTCGAGTCATGCAGCTACAGCGTGTTCTGTTCCAAGGTGCACGTGTCACTTGAAGAGGTGAATCTCCGGCTAAGGCTACGTGTCCTTAATCGAAATGAAGTGATCAGAGGTTATTGCGTATGTGAGGGCAAGAAACACAAAATGGCTGCCATGATCTAAGATGGATGCCATGGGTAGATCAGAAATGTGTCTGTAACAGGAGTACTCTTGCTCGTAGCATAGCGAAAACACCAGGATATGCTAAATGGATCATTTGCGGTTCGCTGATACCAATATTATGTATTTCCGACAATATTGAAAACACGGGTTCAAATCGTCACGGAACCTCAGACCCTCCTTTTGCCCTTACATAGGCAATTACTCAGTCTATGTCAGAGTCTAATTCTATGCTCATCAGGTCAGTGACATGCCGTTGTATCATCATCCTTTCTCGTGCCTTTTCTCCAAACGCAGGTGGTTTCCTGAAACAGGTTGCAGCACAAAGACTACACAGAGCTGGACCACACCGGATAATCAGGCAGCATGAGAAGAGGAATACTAAGATGACACCAATGACCATTAGAACCTTCCATCCCCACGCTGATATCAGAGTCCAAAACCACTCCATGAAGGACCAGTTTCCCTTGTCTACATGAATAGAGTCGGAAATCTTGTGTAGCTTCGAGATCGCCTCATAGACTGTTGGAGCATTATTAGGAATAAAGACACAGCAGCTCGATTGGATCATTCTGCATACCCCACCTCGATCTGCAAGTATAACGTCTAGAACCATACGATTCTGCAACGTCATGAGTCTATCCGCCTAAAGCTCAGCTGTCAAATTGCTAAGGGCACCAGCAGTTTCGGTAATAGTAGATTCAACTACCCGTGTTAGCTGACGTATGTTTCTACTATTGGCCATAGGCCCCCAGAATGGAAGGAAGCCTTTGAAGAAGTCTCCAGCTTCCTGACCAGCAGTATCTTCCTTGCTGAAGACACCTCTCGCTACTCTGGTCCTGTGGTAATCAGATGAAGCAGTGTATGTTGGAGGGAACAATCGAGCAATATAGCATGATCCTGAAAAGTCGGCAGGCAACCATGTATAAGCTCGGTCTCGACAGATGAAGTAGGTACCCCTAGCAGTAAGAAAAGCAGGGGAAGAGTTAGCCGGAAACACATAAGTCTCTACGCACTCACTCCTCCCTAGCTGAGCTCTCTGATTTCTCCCATTACCTTGCAAACAGACCTGACCTCGGTGAGGTACGACCCAGATTGGAGTTGAGCTTTTACGCTTGCTTTCTCCCAAACTAAGGCGATACTCTGAAGAATTCCAACTTAAATATACTCGCAATTCGTCTCTAGGGTAAGATGGAGTATTATTGACGTCCTTGATCATGTCAATAATTCCCTGGACTAAAGCTTTGTTGGCAGAGTTATATTTAGTGGAACGTGGTGGACGTGGAGGATAGGTTTCAAGGGCATAAGCAAAGATGGTTTGAAGGGCCTGAAATGATCCATTGTAGCTGAAAGGCAAAACCAGATAGGGAATACCTTTATCCATAGTGTGGGGTATCAAGCCACACACCCAGCAGTCTGTAGTGTTAACTACCAGTTGGTGTTGATGCAAGAGCTGTACAAAAGTGTTATTAATGAATTCTGAGCGTCGAGCTTGCTCATGTTCAGGAAATTAATGACAAGAGTGTATAGAAGAGACAGTAGAAGTAGCAGGATCTAAGGGAGGTACTGTGGTTACTGGCACAAAAATCAAACTCATACCGAAAACGATTCCACCCACCAATGTTATCAAAACAATCAAAAATGTAATGGCACATTGTATCAAAAAGCATTTGCTGTGAAGGATTCTGTAAAGTCTGTTTCTGCGAACATAAATCACATTTTCTCGTTGCAGCGCAGGAAGCTCCATCTTCTACAATCCGCTCGCGACCACTGATGATGTGTACGTAGATGAAAATGCCTCTATCAGCCCTGGGAGTTCCCAGAACCAACAGAAAGATCGACCTTGTGTCAGACCCCCGCAGATTCAAATAGGCACACAGCCACGACCCTACGGCTACCCAGACGGCAAGGCAATTTTAAAAACAATAAAACAATAGCAAACTTCCTGGCTGAAGGCAAAAGTTCAAAATTTCAAAATATCACAATGGGCAGTTGCCTGCTTTATTTGTCCATATTACGAGGTCGTAAATTGTATCTTTGCTTTGCAGGAACTGTTTGATCAGAAAATAGTGTATCACTGGTAGCTGTTGCAGTGTTCAAGTTCGCAGATGACAGAGTTTTTTCTGATGCAGGGGACAAATGTTCAGCGTTTAAAGGAGTCTTTTCAGGAGGAGAGTCAGATTTTGGAGTGTCGGTAATCAGTTCGGCATCGCTGAAAGGGATGAACTTTGGCGTACGTTCAAATTCGGAGGCACCAATTCCCTTCTTCACCCAGTCGTCGTAAGGAAGTGGCAAAGGTACACGCTTGACATGAGATGCGTGCACCCAATGCTTGCGACCAGCTACACGAACTGCTGTTCTCGTGGCAAGCAGGACTTGGAAGGGGCCGACGTATCTGGGCTGAAGGTTCTTCGTCCTCGCGAAGTTTCTGATCACGACTTGATCGCCGGGTTTCAGCTGATGCCCTGGACTCTCCGGAGGCTTTGGCAATGCATCGAAAACCTGTTGGTGAATAAGACTCAATTTAGCAGTCAAGTCGTAAAGGTAGTCTATCAACATAGGATATTCTAGAGAACGAAACTCCTTAGGCCTCGGCACACCCCAAATATTTGCCGGGCGGCCAAAGACTATCTCATAGGGGCTAAGCCCCACTCTAGAATGTACAGTTGCTCTCGTTGATAACAACGCCAAAGGAAGTGCGTCTGGCCAGGATAAACCCGTGGATGCTTGAATTTTGGCTAGTTTTAGTTTGAGGGTGCCATTGTAACCCTCCACTAAACCAGCAGACTGGGGATGGTTCGCACTGTGGAACTTTTGTTTTATGTTCAGACCGGCACACACACTCTGCATAACTTTCCCTATAAACTCACTTCCGTTATCTGACCATACAATCCGTGGCATTCCATATCTAGGGAAATATTCTTTGAGAAGAATTTTGGCAGTTGATAGGGCAGTATTGTCCTTTAGTGGATATGCTTCGATCCATCTGGAAAAAGCACAGACTACCACCAGGACGTATTTCAAATTATTACAGCGATCCATGTGAATGAAGTCTAACTGAATCACTTCAAAGGGGCAGGAAGGAGGAGCGAAGTGACCAGCAGGAGTTGGAGTTCCCTTGCCAGGATTATGCATCAGGCATACCATACAATTTTTCACCACTCTCTCTGCACATTTACTGATCCCATCATTCTTCCAGACTGGAGCCAACATCTTACATATTCCTTTAGAGCTTATATGCGCTACTCCATGCGCCATTGTCACCACTGCAAGCACATACGCGTCAGGCAACATCCAACGCTGCTGTTCTGTCAAATCAATCCAACACCCATTCGAATCCAACTTGCCCGTACTTTCTCTCCATACACGTTTTTCCTCCTCAGTTGCCTCTTTCTGAATCTCTTTCACACTTTCCATTGTATCCTCACACATTCCAGACTCAGCAATCCACCTTGCAGACGTAGCAACATACATTCTACTCATCATGTCTCTGGCTGTCTGTTTAGCAGTTTCATCAGCAAAAGCATTCCCACGACCAACATCATCCGTGATTGCTTTATGAGCACTGCATTTCACAATCGCAACTTCAGTCGGCAAGGTTAGAGATTCCAACAAGTCGTTAACTAGCTGACCATGTTGAATCTTAGTCCCATGGGACGTAATGAAACCTCTTTCTTTCCACAAACGGCCAAAACTATGGGCCACGCCAAATGCGTACTGACTATCTGTAAACACATTCACTCTCTTTCCCTTAGCTAAAACACACGCTCTTGTTAGAGCTATTAATTCTGCAGCTTGGGCAGAATTCTGACTCACTCTTGCAGTCTCCACAATCGTCCTCAAAGTCGTTACCGCATAAGCAGCAGTTACATCCCCATTCTCCAATTTAAAACATGATCCATCCACATACAGCGTGCCATCTGGATCTGATAATGGAGTGTCTCTCAAGTCAATACGTCCTTTTGTCTCTTCCTCCGTTCTAAAACAACAATCATGTGGCTCGGAATCACTCGACTCTTGATTAGCCGGCAACAGCGTTGCTGGATTCAATACATTACATCTTTTGATCTGAATATGACTCGCTAGTAACGTCAGCTCGTAACCAGATAGTCTCGCACTGGTAAGGTGTTGTGTCTTAGTTCGATTCATGAGTGTATCCACAGCATGAGGAACCATGACCACTAGCATGTTGTTCATCACCAAACCAGCAGATTGTCGAATGGAAGCCGCAGCTGCCGCTGTAGCTCTCAAACAACTAGGTAACGCTCTAGCTACCGGATCTAATGTTGATGAAAAATACGCACAAGGGCGTTGTTTATCACCAAATGTCTGTGTCAGAACACTTAACGCGCAACCTTCTCTCTCGTGAACGTAGAGCGTGAATGGCTTACTGTAATCAGGTGTACCCAATACAGGAGCTGAACACAATGCTTTTCGTAATTCAGTAAAACTCTCCTGACATTCATCAGACCATGGCACCGGACTCGGAACATTTTTCCCAGTCAAAGCTACCAATGGTTTCGCTAAAAGAGAAAAATTTGGGATCCACTGCCTACAGTAAGAGGTAATACCTAGAAAGGCACGCACTTCTCTCTGCGTGCGAGGAACACTCATCTGCGTAATTGCTTTTATTCTCTCTGGGGTCAACTTCCTTCCCTCCTTTGACAAGAGATGACCTAGGTAGGTCACTTCTTGGCAGCAGTATTGCATTTTCGAAGGTGACACCTTGTGATTCAAATTGGACAAATGATGCAATAACGAAATTGTAGCTGCTTTGCAAGTTTCCTTGTCATCGGCAGCCACTAGAAGATCATCTACATACTGTACTAAAGCAGAACCTGGAGGAAGGACAAAGGTATCTAACTGACTTTTTAATGCCTGACTGTAAATAGATGGGCTCTCACAATAGCCTTGTGGAGCGCGTTTAAATCTGAAACTTCGACCTCCTAGACAGAAGCCGAAAATATCCCTGCTTTCTTCGGCTATCGGAATGCTGAAAAAAGCATTCTTCAAGTCGATGACTGAAAACCAAGTAGCTGTAGCAGGAATCAATGTTAACAAGGCAGTAATGTCTGGAACCACAGGAAACTGCGGGACCACAATCTTATTAACTTCTCTGAGGTCGATGACAAACCTATACACTGGAGGCTTTGTAGGATCAGTTCGTTTCAAAATCGGTAATACAGGGCTGTTACAAACATTTCCTCTAGTTTCTTCAACCACACCTTTCTTAATCAAATCTTGTACAATCAATAAAAGTGCACGCTCACCTTCACTAGATATTTTATATTGAGGGATTCGTGGAAATTTCACATTTGCTTTCAAAGTGACTACATATGGTGGTATTTCTAAAAGGCCTACATCGTTAGGACCAGTCGCCCAAAGAGTATCAGGGAGAGAACGCAGCTCTGGCAGGAGTGCATCCATAGACAAGTACATCGGAGAGGTGATTCTTTTGCCCAATGTAAGCTGTACTCCTTCCGGAGAACAGTACAATGTCGCATATAGTCGTTTTAACAAGTCTAAACCAAGCAGATTTTCATTACAACCTGTCGTCAAAATCAAGGGTGCTTTCAATTGACACGGTCCAACAGAAATAGACAAAGGACCAGATATCGGATTGTAAACAGGGGCGCCTGAAAAACCTACAGAAACATTTGTTGAGCCGGACAAAGGTGCGCCAGGGAGTTTCGCATGAATGATAGAACTTTTTGCTGCACCAGTATCCAACAGAAACGGTTCGACTACACCTGATGTTGCTACTGCGACATAAGGCCCACTCTGATCCACTGGAACTGATACTACTCCCTCTCTCTGTCCATGGCTGTCCTAGTACCCATTTTGCTGAAATCCCTCATCCACTTCACAATAGTCTTCAACAAGATACTGTTGAGATCTATTTTGCTGAGCAGACTGTCCATTTCATTGATCAAAGTGATTGGAAGGACGATCATTCATCTGTGGAGGCATAGCACCTCGCCCTCGACCTCTAGAATTTTGCACAAAACCACCACGACCTCTCTGAGCTGCTGCTGCATTATTTTGCGCTAAAATTGGACACTCATTCTTGTAGTGACCCTCTTTCTTACAGTACGCACACTGATTCCACTGATATTGAGGCCTAGGTGAGCTATAATCTGTTCTTTGATATGAACCCTGTTGCATATTAGTCTGATTCGTGCGAGACGGATACGCCTGCTGCAAAAGAACTTTAGTTTTTAAATCTTTCGTTTTCTTGTCTGATTTCTCTTTTTCCTCTTTATCCCTATTTTCATAATACTGTGCAGTTGCAAGAATTTGCGCAGTTGTAGAAACAGCCCACGCACTCTCGGAATCCTTTAATTTGTTGCATAACTCAGGTAACAAATTATGCACAAATTTATCGACAAACAGTCTCTGTCCTCCTTCTGTGCTCATATCCTGACCACTGTGATCCACAAAAGTCTCTTCGAACCTCGTGAAGAAGTCGGAGACACTTTCGTCTTTCTTTTGTTTGCATGCGGACAACTTGTCCCAATTAACACGTAATGCGGGCATTAGAGTCTTCATTAAGTCAATTATCCTACCTGGAAGATCAGCAATTAGGGGTTCGGGTTTTGCACCACCTACTTGTTGACCATCCGCTGCAACAATAGCTGCCCAATCACCACCTAGGGCAACTGGATGATTCTCTTTACGAATTTTAGCCCAAATTGGTTGAGGAACTACATTACCAAATAACATATCGATGTCTGCTAAGTTCATTATACAAGCCTCAACTGTCTGTGTTAATTCCTTATAGTACCCAGCAGGATTCTTACGCGGGTCTGGCAAGGCCTGCTTCACTGCTAGCACTTCAGCTCGCTTCCACGGAATGTGTATCCACACTCTTTGGAATTGCGCCGGAGCGGCTACAATACCGTTGACAGCATCAGCTTGTACAGCATCGCGCCAAATTGGAGGAACCTCCCTCATTGGATATTGGCGACTTAGCTTCGTTTTATTTTTCTCTAAATCTCTCGGTGACCGAAGTGATGGGTCATTTCTATAACTTAAAATCAGTTCCATCGCTTCCTCTATATTTTGACCTACTATCATTCCTGCAGCAAACTCTTTCTGAACCTTAATTAAGTCTTCTAAATTTGATTCAACATCATCTTCTTCTATTTCCTCACGTAACAGCGAGCACATCTCATCAAAGACATACCGTTGCGTTGGTTCTTTCCACTGCATAAATGTGTCTAGCACATCTCTCGTACTATATCTCCTACTTTTCGAAATCCATCTGAGAGCCGTGGAATCTAAAATTCCCCGTTCCTCAGTACTCGGAAGCTGACTACGTCTCTGAACAGAGTCGGAAGTAGGAGTCTTGATTAAAGTTTTATATAAAGGAGACAGAATGTTAGATACAGAATCAGTGATTCTTCGACGAACAGAAAGTGGAGTCAACATACTCGCAGACGCAGAGAACACAGTAGAGGTGGGAACAGATAGCGGAACAGTAGAAGTATCGAGGAAAACAGTTTGTGGAACAGTAGGTGTAAGCGAGACAGATACAGGTATAGAAGTCGGCAATCCAGGAGGAGGAGGAGCCATAGGAACATTCACATTGACCACAGGAGGTACAGGAGCTTGATTCTGAGGAGCAGGAGCAGGAATACCAGGTTGTCCAGCAACCGGCAATTGAACATTCGGTAAAGGTGGAGCCGTAGCACCTTGTGCATACGGTGGAGGTGACCGTAACAAATAAGACAACAGAGGATCGTTTTCGGGGTCCTCCAGTATCTTAGCTGTTTTCGATGGCAAGGCAGGATAGCACTTGTCGATCGCTAAATTATGCTCTCTAATGGCCACTTCTATGGCCTTCTCTGACTCGTTAATTTGCAGCTGCTTAGCCGCTTGCTCTAGAGTCAACTCTTCTTGCTCTTTCTGTTCTTTCTTCAATCTTTTAATTTCTCTCTGTTTGGATTCTTTTCGCCAGTAACGGAAAGAATCAAACATTGCCGGCCGGGCTTTCTTCCTAAACAATTTCGCTTCTAAATTATCAAGGATTTCGGGTTCAAAACTACCATGCAGTGGCCAACTAAGGACACCATCTTTCTCAGTGTATCGGACCCACACCTCATTATAAGATATAGGACCCACACCATGTTTACAATACAGGTCATATAGGGGAGTCCCAATCGGAGGAACCAGACATGAGTCCTCCAATCGTGAATCACTGTTGCAACCAAAACAAGACAACATACAATTTCTCCGACTTACCATTTTGCAATCCGGAACACAAAACAAAAAAAAAAACACGAAACAGATATGTGCACCTGAACCAAGAACTTAGGCCTACCAAAAGCGAACTGATGTATCGATACCCAAACTAAACCAAATAGATTATCGTAACCAGAACAACCAGTGATAATCTTACGAAACCAAACCAAACCAAGAACCAAAAAGGATTTTTAACAACCCTTACGAAGTAACCAACTAGCAACCACTAAATACTTAACTGAGGCACTGAAGACGTCACCAAGGAGAAACCCGTCACGTTTCGCTGTACTAAGGACTGCACCTCGGGTCCAAGACAGGGCGACGGTCAAGGCAACGGCCCACTGCAGCCGTCCTGAACGGGAACCCTCGTGGAAGAGAACTTCGGGCCACTTTTGCGATATGCCGGGATCGATGAAGTGGGGCGCCTCCCTCAGGAATCTTCACACGAAGCTTCTCGAACTCTTCAGGCTTTTGGACCGGTACCGAATGACGTCGCCCCACGTTGGGCGCCAATTGGAGTTCTGGACTTTTTGGTTCCGTCCAGAGGTGTCAGGGAACAACACCCAAAGACCCCGGAGTTCCACCTGCCTTGGTGCGCAAATGAACAGAAACACGGGCTTCTCGATGGTGGCGTCAAAGACCAAAGGTTTATTACTGCAGGGACACAGAAGTCACAGAAACCACACATGGGCAGTATCTAGGAGCCTGTTCAAATAGTACAAAGAGGGTTGCTCCTTATATACTGAATTTTAAGCTGGGGGCAAATTCTTTACATGTAATACATTCCCAAAACCTTTGTGTCTAAAACAATAAATATTTGGCGTTACACAGGAACCGTCGATAATATCTGATGCCAAACATTACGAAGAGGGGTTCCCACTAGTTCATCACAATCCCTTGTCAATATTGCATTCAAGAGCCGGACCGCCTCATCGTAAATTTCGTTACCTCCCCCTAATAAAGATTCAGAAAGAAAGGAACGGAGCCAGGTGTGGAAGATAGGAAAGCGGGATAAGAGATGCTTGTGGGTTGTAAATGGGCAAGGCTACCGGCTTCGGCCGCCTAATCATGATCGGGACAATGGACACGAGAACCAGTTCGGTAGGGCTGGCCTCGGGCAGAGGAGGCAGCCTTTGTCGAGTCATGCAGCTACAGCGTGTTCTGTTCCAAGGTGCACGTGTCACTTGAAGAGGTGAATCTCCGGCTAAGGCTACGTGTCCTTAATCGAAATGAAGTGATCAGAGGTTATTGCGTATGTGAGGGCAAGAAACACAAAATGGCTGCCATGATCTAAGATGGATGCCATGGGTAGATCAGAAATGTGTCTGTAACAGGAGTACTCTTGCTCGTAGCATAGCGAAACACCAGGATATGCTAAATGGATCATTTGCGGTTCGCTGATACCAATATTATGTATTTCCGACAATATTGAAAACACGGGTTCAAATCGTCACGGAACCTCACCCTATAAAGCCCTATAATGTAATAGGGCAGGGGGATTAAAACTACCTCTAAGTCCCTAGTATTTAATAAGCCATGGCAGTTTAGGGGCCAGCAGCCTTTTTTCTGCACTTGCCTGTGTGCACTGCTGAGCCTGAGGTCAGTTTAAAAGTAGGCCTGTGTGTGTAGGAAGAGACAAGAGAGGTGCAGAAAGAGGCAAGATATGTGCAGAAAGTGGAAACAAGGGTGCAGAAAGAGGTAAGAGAGGTGCAGAAAGAAGCAAGAAAGGTGCAGAAAGAAGCAAGAGAAGTACAGAAAGAAGCAACAGACGTGCAGAATGAAAGAAGCAACAGAGGTGCAGGGAGAGGGGTGCAGAAAGAGGTAAGAGAGGTGCAGAATGAAGCAACAGAGGTACAGAAAGACACAAGGGAAGTTCAGAAAGGCAGCAGAGGTGCAGAAACAGGCAAGAAAGGTGTAGAAAGTGGGAACAGGGGTGCATTAAGAGGTAAGAGGGTCACATACATTTGCAAGAGAGGTGGAGAAAGAAGCAAGAGCTGTGCAGAAAGAAGCAATAGCAGTGCAGAAAGAAGCAAGAGAGGTGGAGAAATAGGGAAGAGGGGTGCAGAAAGATGCTAGAGAATACATACATTTACAAAAGAGGTGCAGAAAGAAGCAAGAGCAGTGCAAAAAGAACCAACAGAGGTGCAAAAAGAGGCAAGAGGGGTGCAGAGAGAGATAGGAGAGGTGCACAAAGAGGCAAGAGGGGTACTGAAAGAGGCATAAGGGGTCAGAAAGAAGGACAAAAAGTGAAGAAAGAAGCAACAGAGGTCCTGAAAGAGCTGTGAAGGGTGCAGAAAGAGGCAAGAGAGGTACAGAAACTGGCAGGAAAGTTGTAGAAAGAGCAAACAGGGGTACAGAAAGAGACAATAAAGGTGAAGCAAGAGAAAAGAAAAGAGGGGTGTAGAAAAAGGCAAGAGGGGCTCAGAAAGACCCAAGTGAGGTGCAGAAAGACGCAAGAGCGGTGCAGAAACAAGCAATAGAAGTGCAGAAATAGGGAAGAGAATTGCTAAAAGAAGCAACAGAGGTTTAAAAAGAAGCTAGAGATTAAAAATACATCTAAGTCCCTAGTATTTAATAGGCCATGGCAGTTTAAAGGCCAGTAGCCTTTTTCTGCACTTGCCTGTGTGCACTGCTGAGCCTGAGGTCAGTTTAAAAGTAGGCCTGTGTGTGCAGAAAGAGACAAGAGAGGTACAGAAAGAAGCAGGAGAGGTGCAAAAAGTGGAAACAAGGCTGCAGAAAGAGGCAAGAGAGGTGCAGAAAGAAGCAAGAGAGGTGCAGAAAGAAGATAGAGAAGTACAGAAAGAAGCAACAGAGGTGCAGGGAGAGGGGTGCAGAAAGAGGTAAGAGAGGTGCAGAATGAAGCAACAGAGGTACAGAAAGACACAAGGGAAGTTCAGAAAGATGGAGCAGAGGTGCAGAAACAGGCAGAAAGGTGTAGAAAGTGGGGGAACAGGGGTGCATTAAGAGGTAAGAGGGTCACATACATTTGCAAGAGAGGTGGAGAAAGATGCAAGAGCTGTGCAGAAAGAAGGAATATCAGTGCAGAAAGAAGCAAGAGAGGTGGAGAAATAGGGAAGAGGGGTGCAGAAGGATGCTAGAGGGATACAGAAATTTACAAAAGAGGTGCAGAAAGAAGCAAGAGCAGTGCAAAAGAACCAACAGAGGTGCAAAAAGAGGCAAGACTGATGCAGAAAGAGATAGGAGAGGTGCACAAAGAGGCAAGAGGGGTACTGAAAGAGGCAGGAGGGGTCAGAAAGAAGGACGAAAAGTGAAGAAAGAAGCAACAGAGGTCCTGAAAGCGGTGTGAAGGGTGCAGAAAGAGGCAAGTGATGTACAAAAACTGGCAGGAAAGGTATAGAAATTGGGAACAGGGGTACAGAAAAAGGCAAGAGAGGTGAAACAAGAGAAAAGAAAAGAGGGGTATAGAAAAAGGCAAGAGGGGCACAGAAAGACCCAAGTGAGGTGCAGAAAGAGGCAACAGGTGCAGAAAGACGCAAGAGAGGTGCAGAAACAAGCAATAGAAGTGCAGAAAGAGGGAAGAGGGAAGAGAATTCTAAAAGAAGCAACAGAGGTGTAAAATAAGCAAGAGAAGTACAGAAAGAGGCAAGAGAAGTACAGAAAATGAGACAAATACTGCAGAAAGAGGCAAGAGGGATGCAAAAAACGGAAGAAGGATGCAGAAAGAAGCAAGAGAGGTGCAGCAAGAGGGAAGAAGAGTGCAGAAAGAAGCAATAGGGGTGCAGAAGGAGGCAATGAAACTGCAGCATGAGGCAAGAACATTGCTGAAACATAAAAAGGATATGCAGAAAGATGGGAACAGGGGTGCAACAGAGGCAAGAGAGGTGCAGAAACTAGAAAGGGGTGCAGAAAAAGGCAAGAAGGGTGCAGAACTTTTTAAGAGAGGTGCAGAAAGAAGCAAGAGCAGTGCAAAAGAACCAACAGAAGTGCAGAAAGAGACATGAGGGGTGCAGAAAAAGGCAAGAGAAGAAAGAAGGAACAGAGGCTGCACAAAGAGGCAAGATGGATACAGAAAGAAGGAAGAGAGGTGTCGAAAGAGGCAAGAGAGTTGCACAACGTGGGAAGAAAGGTGCAAGAAGAGGCAAGATGAGGGTACAGAAAGAAGCAAGAGAGGTGCAGAAAGAAGCAAGAGAAGTGCAAAAAGAAGCAATAGAGGTGCAGAAAGAGGCAAGAGGGATACAGAAAGAGGCAACAGAAGTGCAGCAAGAAGCAACCGAGGTGCCGGAAGAGGCAACAGAAGTGCAGAAAGAGGCAAGAGAGGTGCAGAAACAGGCAGGAGACATGCAGAAAGAGGGAACAGGTGTACAGAAAGAAGCAATTGAGGTACAGAAAGAGGCAAAAGAGATGCAGAAAGAGGCAAGAGAGGCGCACAAAGAAGCAAGAGTGGTTTATACACCATTAGTACCAATTTAAAACCCACATTTAGAAATAAGTAGCAGGTGACCATTCTAAGTTTGCACAGGGCCTTCCATCACCCTGTGCCACTTGCTGCTGCATTTTTGGTAACATTTGAGTGGTTTGAGCTAGAAACAAGTTTTTTTGTTCAATTCTGCAGATTATGCAGCAGATGATGGATTATGTGGCACATGCGGAAGATTTATAATTGTGCGAAAGTCGATGCAGTCTAACAGTTACATAATTTCCGTGACCCTGCTCATACCTCTGCTAGGTCCAGAAGTGCTCCTCAGTGGTTAATTTTTTTTGTCTCATTGAGTTTATAGTTTAGCATCTGTGGAAACAAGGAAGACTAAACCTGAGGTTACGGCTCCACAACATAGACTATCATACCACACAATTACTCTCCATAACAAATAATCCATCTCTACATAATTCCTACACACTAAATACCACATACTTTCTATCCACATATTTTCACTGCACAACATACCACATAATTCCACTACACACAACCTAGATCTACTCCACTCCACGAAACATTAATAAAACACTTTTACATTTACAACGCCAATAGCTATTACATCGCAAAACTTCAACTGGTAGTCGTGTTTGCAGAGTTGTGAAGAAAGGGGGCTGGGCCTCCAACCAGTACTCAGGAGGTACCAGGAGGGCTTCTTGGCCCCCAAAGTCCATCAGGAGTAAAGTGAACTTCATCCAACAACCCGTGGTGTGCCAGGAGGCGCATTTGCAGAGTGGTGGAGAAAGGGAGGGCGTGGCCTCCGAAGACCTCTTAGCAATCCTACTGTGTGGGACTTACTGAGGTTAACAGGAGGGGTAGTTGGCCCCCACGGACAACCTTGGGGGCCAACTACCCCTCCTGTTACCTCCAGTAAGTACCACACAGCAGCACTGGTAAGTACTCATAGCTAGCCATGCCCTCTTTAACCACCAGTCTGCAAACTCGCTCCCCGGCGCACTCTTGGATAGAGAGTGAAGTCCCCTTCACTGCTGAGGGTGGTTAGGGGCCAACTAGCCTACGTGTTACCTCCAGTAAGCCCCACACAGTGGGATTGCTGGGAGAAGGACACAGGCCACACCCACTTTGTCTACCACTCTGCAAACACGCCTCCTAGCATGCTCTTGGTTGGAGAAGGAAGTCCCCTTACCTCCTGAGGGTCCCTGGGGCCAACTAGCCCTCCTGTTACCTCCAGAAAGACCCACACAGCTGGATTGTTGAGAGTGGTCGAAGACCACCCCCCTTTTTACACCACTCTGCAAACGCTCCACCTGGTGCCCTGCTGCTCGGGGAAATGAAGTCCACTTCAGTCCTGAGGTCCTCAGGACACATGAGAATCTCATCACCTCACCAGAAGTGTGCCATGAGGCGCGTTTGCAGAGTGGTGTAAAAGGAGTGTGGCCTGGGACCACCTCTCAGCTATACCACTGTGTGGGGATTACTGGAGGTACCTGGTGGTCTAGTTGACCCCTAAGGACCCTTAGGATTGAAGGGGACCTAAACCCCAATTCAGAACGCGCCAAGAGGCATGTTTGCACAGTGGTGCAGGGTGGGGGCCGGGCCTCCGTGAGATGCCAGATTTTCCTTTTTTTATATATATTTAGAAGGGGGGCTGTGAGACCCCCTTCTTTTAGTATTTTTTGGGCCCTGAGGACCCCATCCCCCAGGGCTTGATCATTTTTTATTGGCTGGTCTATAGACTGGAAGGTGGCCGCGTGGCCCTCCTTCCCTGGGCCTCTATTGGCCCCCAATCCCTGAGCTACTATTGGCCCCCCATCCCCCGGGGCCTCGCCTCATTTTCATTTTTTCAGGAGGGGGGCCAAAAGGCTCCCCTCCCCTGGGCCACTTCTAGCTTCAGGGATCCCATCCCCCGGGGCCTGGACTAGTTTTTTTTATTTTTCCTGGAGGGGTGCCACGTGCCCCCGCCCCTCATGAGGCTAATTATGGCCCAGTGACCCCATCCCCCAGGACCCAGCCTAATTTTTCTTTTTTAAATCATGAAAAGGGGGGGCTGACCCCATCACCAGGGGCTGGCCCTCAAGTTAGGGTGGGGGGAGCCCCAATGCCCCTGATGTCCCTTCCGGCTCGCCGCCTCCTGTGGAAGCCAGCATTGCTTTTGGGCAAGGGGAACTGCTAACATGCAGCTCCTCTTGCCCAAAAGTAATTTTGCTTTGCTTTTTGGAAGCGAGAGTAGGTTCCCTGCTCTCGCTTCCAAAAAGCAAAGCAGTGTTTGCTATGGCAATGGCAACGTCTAGGGGTTGGGCACCCCGGGATATTGCTGGAGCCGGCGCCCTGGATACGGCGGTCCCCATGGCCATGGAATGCTTAAACTTATGTGCAAAGCCCCGGAGAGGTGGTGGTCCCCGGGCCTGGGGGTCTGCTACAGACCCCCAAATTTAAAATATTGTCTGCAGTGTAGGGGGGCAGGAGCCCCTGCTCACACTTTCTTTTTTTTGTAAGCCGCTGGGAAGTGGTGGTCCCTGGGGCTGCGGGGGGCATGAGGCCCCCGCAATTAAAGTCAAAAGTCAAAAGCCCCAGGAAGGTGGGGGTCTCGCGGCAGTGTGGGGTGCCGGAGCCTCTCCAAGCATTGCATAAAAACACAGCCCTGGGGAGGTGGCAGTCCCCGGGCTGCAGGGTACTGTGTGTACCTGTATATTATAAATAAAGCCACAGGTAGGTGGTGGTCCCCAGGGCTGCGGGGGCCCCTGCATCATTATTACATGTTGCCCCTGGGACCTGGCCCACCGGTACTTCAAGAAAACGAAGTGTGGGAGACTGCCTTATCTTTAAAAAAAAAAAAAATCTACTGGATTCGTGCACCCAGAGCGACTCCGGACAACCTTTTCTTTACAAAAAGCTTCTTTGGGGCCTGGCAGGCCTAGGGGGGTTAGGGCATTTCTAAACTGCCCACATTTCTTAATTTGTAACTTTTATTTCCTTTTTCTTGTGACTCGGTTCTACTGAGTCACAAGATAGTTGCCAACACTTTCTGGTTTGGAGTGTTGGCAGCCAATCAGAATGAAGCTCATGCTCAGGAAGGTTCGCGAATCCTCCTCGGTGCTCAGATACCGATATTTTTATTTTTTGAATTTCTCAGCAACTACTGAACGGATTTCTGGGCCAAGACCTACCTTTTTGCCAAATTTAGTGTAATTCCGTTCAGCAATTGGGGCTGTAGCTTTGTCTAAAGTTCCTATAGAAATTAACTTGGGGAAAACACGTTTTGGGAACCCCCTTTTTTCTCAGCCCCCGCTTGACGAATCAACCACAAACTTTCAAGACAGCAACTGACCTGAGTAAACCATTAGTTTATGAAATTTTGCGAAGATTCTTCAAACTGCGCCAAAGATGTGAGCAAAAGAAAAACCGCTTTTGAAAAGAAGGAAGGTCCTAACTATACCTATCTACTATATATATATATATATATATATATATATATATATATATATATATATATATATATATATATATATATATAGGCACAATATCAGCTTTCTCTCACCAGGAGCCCAATTTCTGGATACCAACGGCGCAGAAGAAGAGAGGAAGACCCAAAGTGCAGGTGAGCAGTGATTTTATTTAATCTCGTGAAAGGCACACCTCGGCATAACGTTTCGGCCTACACAGAGGCCTTGGTCACATGACGCATGGGGAGGGAAGGCAGGATTTAAAGTGCAAGTGCAAAATAATTAAGAATGTGATTGGTTGCAAGAAGTCACATGCTATTTACAATGTATAATAGACATAGAAGACATTTCGCGCAGCTGCTTCGAAAATCACGGGGTAATCCTCATTCAAATAGCTGTACATGTGCAAAAGTAGGGTGTAAACAATTCCATCCAGACATAAGGTTATATTTACATTAAGTAAGAATATATATCTTCATAAATTTAGAAACTAAATTTCACTTTTAGAAAAATATAGCACTACCAACAATAAATATATATATACAGTTAGATACTATCAATATATACAGACTGGATAAAAAAAGTCATAGAAGGTTAAAATGCATAAATGCAATTAATCTAACAGTAGAAAACACACCCTAATATACAAATGTGTATATTTCACCTTGATGAAGTTCTATTGTTACTATTATTGACAGATACGAGGAGGAGATAATATCTGTTTGAATACATTATCGCAGCCTCCCACGTCAATACTATGGTAGCAATATCATACTGAACTATCCTACCCATAGAGCTTGTGAAGTTAAAACCATGGTGAAAGTGAAAAAGTGATAAGTGAACCACAATATTTGTTTCTTTTTAGTACAATTTTTCATTCATATGTACGACATAGCCTAATCCTAGGCTAAGAAAAACGACTGTTATGTCCACAATGCACATCAGAACTAGGGCCTATGATCTTAAGACAGTATATAGCCCCACAGGTGCATATATTTCCTTTCTTCTTTTTAAATCAGACATGAATTGAGCCGCTGGAATCTAGCATGGATTTTTATACTAGTCTAATAAACCACTAGGGAGAGAGGTGTTTAGAGGCAGGTGTAAAAATCCTCTGTAGAGTTGAGACCTCCCGGGGATCTGCTGTCCATCTCCAAGATGTATCTGGTCTCTAGCTTTCTCAAAGTACCCTCTCTATCACCTCCTCTTCTGAGGGGATCCACCGAATCTATGGCATAATATTTCAGTAGTGCACTGTTGTTGTTATGGCACTCTCTGAAATGGCGTGCTACTGGATAAGCGGAGTCGTTGGTGTTGATGGCCCGTATGTGCTGGAGTATCCTTTTATGAACCTGCAGCTTGGTGCTACCAATATACCGCAGGTTACAAGGACACTCCCGCACATGTACCACGTATTCACTTTTGCAAGTTCGTTGTTTATTAATCTTGCGTGCGGTAGCAGCGAAGGGAACAGTGTATTCTGATTTATTGACCTCATGGAGACAGGCTTTACAGCTGGAACATTTCCTAAAGCCCTTGCTTTTATCCAACCAGTTTTTATGTGTAACCACCTCAGGACTGGACTTAACCAGGACATCCTGCATAGAAGAAGCTTTCCTAAAGGTGATTAACGGCTTGGCCGGAATTGTTGCTCCTACAATGGGGTCACATTTGATTAAGTCCCAATGCTTGGTTATGATCTTTCTAAGTGCGCCATGTTGCTTATTGTAGGCCCAAATCAGTCTACCTGATTGTTCTTGAGTACCTGCAGGTTTAGGTTTTGACTTACGTTCCAGAGCCTGATTGCGGGGCGAAGCATTTGCCTTACGCATCGCCTTTTCAATTTGGCCCATCTTGTACCCTCTGGCCAAAAATCTGATTTTACTGGCCTCCTGAGCTAGGTTGCACTGAAGGTCTGTGCTACACAGCTGCCTTATACGCAGCATCTCCCCATAGGGGATGCTGCATATAAGGTGGACGGGATGGTGGCTGCTGGCATGGAGCACCGTATTCCCTGCCGTAGGCTTCCTGTACAATTTGGTCTGTAGCTTCCCCTGACAAATCTCAATAGTCATATCAAGGAAATGTACCTGCTCCTGGCTAATGTCTGATGTAAACGCTAGATTGTAATTGTTACAATTGAGAGTATCAATAAAATGCTCAGCTTCTGTGCGTGTACCTCTCCAGATTAAAAACACATCGTCAATATAACGATACCAACGAACAATCGACCGTACATCAATGTCAGAGTGCTCACCATAGAGGACCTGTCTCTTCCAATAGCCCATATGCAGACAGGCATAACTGGGAGAGAAACAGGCCCCCATGGCTACCCCCCTGACCTGCTGGTAATATCGATTGTTGGACATGAAAAAGTTGTGATTCAGACAAAAAGTAATCATAGATAGGATCATGCGATTGTGTTCTACCATAATTACTGGTCTGTGTCCCAAATAAAATTCAATAGCTCTAATGCCATCTTGGTGGACAATGCTGGTGTACAAGGATGTTACGTCTAGCGTTATCAACCACCAGCTAGGATCCCAATCGATGTCCTTGATTTTACGGAGGAAATCACTGGAATCTTGGACAAACGATGGTAAACTTTGTACATGTTCTTGTAAAAATGAGTCCACATAGACAGTTGTTTTTTCCAGCAATCCCCCACATGCTGCAATAATGGGTCTGCCTGGGGGTTTAGCTGGATTCTTGTGAATTTTTGGGATCAGGTATAAAACCAGTATGATAGGATTGTCATTTTTCAAAAACTTTAGTTCATCCATACTAATGAGTCCATAAGACCTCCATCCCATCAACAATGAATAAAAATCTGTCTGAGCTTTTCTCACCGAACTAACATCACAATGTCTATAGCAGTCTGAGTTGTTTAATTGAGAGAGGGCTTCCTCCAAATATAGTTGTCTCTGCCTTAATACTATATTGCCCCCTTTATCTGACTGCCTGACGATGATGCTGTCATTTTGCTGAATCTTCTTGATCAATTTTTGGTACTGGTCGTTCTGTTGGTATTTGTGTTGCTTAGTTCTGAGCATTTTAGAGTATAGCACCTTGATCTCTTTGATTGCCGCCTCATGGAATCAATCAATCAATCAGTGACACTTATAAAGCGCGCTACATACCCGTGGGGTCTCAAGGCGCTGGGGGGGGGGGAGCCGCTACTGCTCGAACAGCCAGGTCTTCAGCTTCTTCCTGAAGGAGAGGTGGTCTTGGGTCAGGCGCAGGTCGGTCGGGAGGGAGTTCCAGGTCTTGGCGGCCAGGTGGGAGAAGGACCTTCCTCCTGTAGTCGCTCTTCGGATGCGGGGGACGGCGGCGAGGGCGTGGTTGGCTGATCGGAGGTGGCGTTTGGGAGCGTAGAAGTTGACTCGGCTGTTGAGGTAGCTCGGGCCTTGGTCGTGTAGGGCTTTGTGTGCGTGGGTGAGGAGGCGGAAGGTGATTCTTTTGTTGACGGGGAGCCAGTGAAGGTCTCGCAGATGTCCGGAGATGTGGCTGGTTCGTGGGATGTCGAGGATGAGTCTGGCTGAGGCGTTCTGGATCCGCTGGAGTCTCTTCTGGAGCTTGGCGGTGGTCCCGGCGTAGAGGGCGTTGCCGTAGTCCAGTCGGCTGGTGACGAGGGCCTGGGTGACGGTCTTCCTGGTCTCGGTGGGGATCCACCAGAAGATCTTCCGTAGCATGCGTAGGATGTTGAAGCATGCCGAGGAGACGTTGTTGACTTGCCTGGTCATGGAGAGGGAGGAGTCCAGGATGAAGCCCAGGTTGCGTGCATGGTCTGTCGGTTTGGGTGCGGTGCCCAGGGCGGGAGGCCACCAGGAGTCGTCCCAGGCGGAGGGAGAGGAGCCCAGGATGAGGACCTCCGTCTTGTCCGAGTTCAGTTTCAGGCGGCTGGTCGTCATCCACTCGGCTACCTCTTTCATCCCTTCGTGCAGGTTGGCTCTGGCGGCGGCGGGGTCGTTGGTCAGGGAGAGGATCAGCTGGGTGTCGTCGGCGTAGGAGATTATGCTGAGGTTGTGTTTGCGTACGATGGCCGCGAGGGGGCTCATGTAGACGTTGAAGAGGGTGGGGCTCAGAGATGATCCTTGGGGGACGCCGCAGATGACTTCGGTGGCCTCTGACTTGTACGGTGGTAGGCGGACTCTCTGTGTTCTCCCGTCGAGGAAGGAGGTGATCCACTCCAGCGCCTTGTCCTGGATTCCGACGTTGCTGAGGCGCCGTACTAGGGTGCTATGGAAGATGTCTATATTGTCATATAGCATCACAGGAGTATATGTGGAACGTGGTTTGAAGCTGGTTAGGCCCCCTAAGTTAGTGTTAGGTTATGCAGGCGTACTCTGTGATACTGATTGTTCCAATCTGAGAGACTCCATATCATGTAAAAGTGGAGCATCACGCGCCAAGAGCCCTTGGTTATCTATTTCTGCTCGCGCCATTGTTGTCCGAGTTTTATTCCCAGCGAAATGTTTCTGCAGATTCAATTTACGGACAAATATATATAAATCTATCCTAGTGTTAGCATAATTGAAGTCACTGGGAGGACAAAAGGTTAGTCCCATCGATAAGATACGTAATTCAGATTTGAAAAAAAACAGTATTAGTGAGATTTAACACAGAGAGGGCAGTACCTGACATGGCCGACGGATCACTCACTTCTTGCTCCACCGCCTGTTGTATTTCTTCTTTTTTGGCAGATTTGTTCCTTGAGTTGGCCCTTCGGCGTTGGTAGCGTTTGGCGTTGCGGATTTTGTTTTTGCGGGCAGCGGAATCCTGGGGCGTCTGTCTTTCCGTAGATACTCCAACTTCTGGGCCAGTGTAAGCTTGGTAAACCCCAACTGTGATTCCGCCTGTGAAGTGTTGGAATCCGAGTCACTATTTACACTGGAGCTCAGATTAGATTCGGAGGTGTTGTCTGGTTGTGCCGAGCCCGGCATGGATTTTGACATTGATGGTCCAGGAGTAAAGACAGGCTTGAAAATTCTGCTGGCTTTGATGGCGTCATATTTTTTGGCAAACGTAAAAATTCACCCCTCAGCATAGTCTGCCTTGTCACTTTAAAACTTGAAGGTTTTTCTTTTCCTGATTGTTTCTTCCTCTTTTTGTAATCTTGCCATCATTTCACCTCTCAGCTTGGTGCATTCAGCTATTTCTTCACTGCACGTGGCCTCAATCTCCGTGTTTAGTTCCTTGATTTTAGCTTGAGTTTTTACTCGGTCACTCTCCGCATAGCGCACTAAAATTTGCACTAATCGACGTGAGGAGTCAAGGTTACACTCCGCCCACTCCCTGAGCATATCTGGGTCAGGGTCTTCATAGCTGGGGGCTAACATCACTCGCAGCCCCCTTGGTATCCTGTTGACCTGCAGATAGCGGCTCAGGGAGCGATGCTCCCACCACTTCGATTGTTCACGCCTCATTAATTTTTCAAGTCTTTTAAATTTATCACGGGCGCTAGCATTTTAATTTTCGAGCATTTCTTGCATTGTGGACACAGTCGCATTCCCAGCCGGGGAACCATCAAATGCATTAAGGGCTGCCAATTCCCTCACACGTATCGCGTCTGCCGACATGTTCCTTCCCAGATGTTAACACGCACAATGCGTTCTCACAGTCACGATAGCGGTTTTAATAAAGTACTCCCCGCTTTCTGACTTGGCACACACTTCCTTACCGGCTCTATCTTCAGTCACGAAAGCTCCTTGAAACCAGACTTCAGGTGCAGCTAGAGACAGCCGTCCCCGCGCTCCGCGTCTGGCTCGCGTTGCCGTCACAGTAAGCAGCTTTCCGGGTGCTGTAGCAGTTTCTCCCCAACGGGAGGCACTAATCGACTCCCGGGTCACCAGAATTCTTGGCTTCCTGCTGCTCCGCCGCTTGAGAAGGAAGGGGTCATCCAAAACCGGAGAGGCACGTAACCGGTTGTAGAGATAGGCACAATCTCAGCTTTCTCTCACCAGGAGCCACGTTTCTGGATACCAACGGCGCAGAAGAAGAGAGGAAGACCCAAAGTGCAGGTGAGCAGTGATTTTATTTAATCTTGTGGAAGGCACACCTCGGCATAACATTTCGGCCTACACAGAGGCCTTGGTCACATGACGCATGGGGAGGGAAGGCAGGATTTAAAGTGCAAGTGCAAAATAATTAAGAATGTGATCGGTTGCAAGAAGTCACATGCTATTTACAACGTATAATAGACATAGAAGACATTTCGCGCAGCTGCTTCGAAAATCACAGGGTAATCCCCATTCAAATAGCTGTACATGTGCAAAAGTAGGGTGTAAACAATTCCATCCAGACATAAGGTTATAATTACATTAAATACGAATATATATCTTCATAAATTTAGAAACTAAATTTCACTTTTAGAAAAATATAGCACTACCAACAATAAATATATATACAGTTAGATACTATCAATATATACAGACTGGATAAAAAAAGTCATAGAAGGTTAAAATGCATAAATGCAATTAATCTAACAGTAGAAAACACACCCTAATATACAAATGTGTATATTGCACAATGATGAAGTTCTATTGTTACTATTATTGACAGATATGAGGAGGAGATAATATTTTTAACTTTTATTTCCTTTTTCTTGTGACTCGGTTCTACTGAGTCACAAGATAGTTGCCAACACTTCCTGGTTTGGAGTGTTGGCAGCCAATCAGAATGAAGCTCATGCTCAGGAAGGTTCGCAAATCCTCCTCGGTGCTCAGATACCGATATTTTTATTTTTTGAATTTCTCAGCAACTACTGAACGGATTTCTGGGCCAAGACCTACCTTTCTGCCAAATTTAGTGTAATTCCGTTCAGCAATTGGGGCTGTAGCTTTGTCTAAAGTTCCTATAGAAATTAACTTGGGGAAAACACGTTTTGGGACCCCCCTTTTTTCTCAGCCCCCGCTTGACAAATCAACCACAAACTTTCAAGACAGCAGCTGACCTGAGTAAACCATTAGTTTATGAAATTTTGCGAAGATTCTTCAAACTGCGCCAAAGATGTGGGCAAAAGAAAAAACGCTTTTGAAAAGAATGAAGGTCCTAACTATACCTATCTACTGGCAACTGCCAGTAGGTAATATATATATATATATATATATATATATATATATATATATATATATATATATATATATATATATATATATATATATATATATATATATATATATATATATATATATATATATATATATATATATATATATATATATATATATCCATAGGTTTCAGGGACGTTATAGTTAGCTGGACATTTCACTCGTTCAAAGCCTTAGAAATTCCACCATTATAGTTAGTTCAGCTAATTCTAACTCGCGCCCTCGCAATGCACTGCTCATGATGTAACAAATTTATGGCATGGTCAGTGACATCACTGATGACATCTCAAATGACATCACTGATGACATCATCCAGTGACTGTGTGTTTCTGTGAAGTTTAAATATGTTTTATATATATATGCCAAGATGTATTGAAGAATGAGTAGGTGTGTAAGTGTCTGGATGTAGGATTTAGGAGGTGTGTGACTGATTGTATAAATGTATGATTAAACGTGTCTTACTGAATATATGGGTTAGTGACTAAACTGTGTGAATGTCTGTATCAGTCTGTCTGTTGTGTAAACTGGTGCATGGGTTGGTCAGTAGCTACATGAGTGTCTATATGAGTTATTTATTGTTTGCCTGAGAATTTGTATCGGTGTTTGAGTGTGTGTGTGGGTGGGTTGGAGGTGTGTGACTCTGTGCATAGATGTGTGACTAGTTGATTCACTGGGTGGGTTCAAGACTGCATGTGGTAAGAGCTCTATGTGTGGATGAGTGTGTGTATGGGTGTGTTGGTGAGTGAATGGATGCTTCAGTGGTCCATGTGCAAGTAAATACAAATGTAAAAGGCAGTATATGTGAGTGATGATGGTGTATATAAATAATTATATGTGAGAGTGAGTGATTGTGACAGTGGCTGTATGGATGAGTGTGTACTTGTATCAGTGATTATATAAGAAAGTATGTGTTACTATCTGTATGAATTAGTGAGGTGGTGTGTGTATATAATTGTATAGGTGAGTAAATGGGAATGTGATTAATTCCTTACATAACTAACTAGGTGTGTGAATAACTCCATAGATGAGTGGTGGTGGTTTGTGTGTCTGAATAGGTGTATGAGTGCATATGATAGTGTTGTATTCATGAGAGACTGCATGTATAAGTGATTGTATGGGTAAATGAGTGGATGTGTATGTAGACCTAGGAATCAGTGAGTGCGTATGTAGTAACTGGTATTGGTGTCTCGATGGTTTCGAAAATGGTAGTCTGTATTTTACAGTGGGTGTATCAAGGGTTATATTAGCGTGCGAGGAGGTGTATCAGATTTTCACGTGGATGATGTCTTCAGTGATGTCATCAGTGATGTCATTTGAGATGTCATCAGTGTTGTCGAATGATGTAATATGTGCATTGCAGGGGCACGGGTTATAGTTAGCTGAACTAACTATAACTGTGGAATTTCTATGATTGTCCATCTAACTATAACGTCACTGAAACCTATGTTCTTTTTCCGTGAACTTCAAAGGTATTTTAAATGCTAATTTGTAACTATAGCGTCTCTGAAACCTATGGTTCTTTCAGTGAATTTTGAAGGTTTTTTAAATGTTAATGTCTAACTACAATGTCTGTAAAACCCATGGATTTTTCAGTGAAGTTCAAAGGCTATATAAATGCAAATTTCTAACTACAATGTCCCTGAAAACCTATATTGTTTTTAAGTACATTTTAAAAACACGTGCATACTTTTCGTTGTGAAAAACTAACTGTAACAGTAGGCTGTTATGAGTTATAATTTAACAATGTTTAAAACTTAATTAGCAGCAATTAACATATAAGTGTGGAAAAAGTATGACGCAGCAGCTATGATACCTTCCTTCGAACAACACCATTCATAGTTCGATTCCCGGCTCCAGCGGCACGTTAGCCCACCACTATGTCACTGTGGGCAACACCTTGCTTAATCTTCCTAATGCCCTTGAGCGCCGGCACACCTCTCCGGGGGTGCCTGTACGCTTTACAAATGCTGGTATTTTTTTAATTTAAAAACTTAGGGGGTCATTAGGATGACGGGCGGACTTTTTCCGCCCGCCATCCTGTCGGTATGTGGGACCGCCCGCGATAAGGGTGGGGGTTCCCGGGGGTGGTATTAGGATGTGCCCGCCACAGTGGCGGGCACATCCTGCATGTAAAGCATTATGGCGGGCGGTGCTCTCAGCACCGCCCCCACAATGCTTAAGAAACACTTTTACATTTGCATAATCAAAGCGGCAGGCACCGCGCGGTGCCTGCCGCTTTGATTATGCAAATACAGGGGGGTACCACAGGTACCCCCCGTGTGCACCCCCCTACTCTCCTTTACTCTGGGTGCCCGCACGGGGCCCCCCAGAGTGAAGTCCGCCTGCCTTTCAGTGGCGGCATTGCCACCATGGAAAGGCATTGCCTAAAGCACATCATAATATGGCTGGCGGTGTCTGATAGACACCGCCACCATATTATTCTTTTTCCGCCGGGGGCGGAAAAGTGGCGGGCAATGTTTTTCTCCGCTGCGGTCCCCCCGCCATTGTAATATGGCGGGGGGAATTCAGGGAAGGATGTTGGGCGGATTGCCCCGCAATCCGCCCGACATCCTAATGACCCCCATAGTGAGAAGAAATATTAGCACATGCTTTTTTTCTTCTATTCTAAACGATATTTTTTTTATATCTTCTATTTAGAATTACAGCAATTAATAGATGTTTTTAGTCACGAGAAAGTAAATGACACGGTTTGCCGGGTAACAGTTTTTAAGCTCTCCAAAGTATGTAGTTACACTTATGAGGATCGAAAGTGAAACCTTTACTGCTTCACATTTTGTAACTATTCCCAACATGTGCACAAGTGAAACAGTGAAAACGGGAGCATGTGTCAACTGTAAAACGTGGCATCTAAATGGACGGAGCCACTTCTTCCTTCCCTAGACAACTCAATAACCAAAAAGTATATAAGCCACACCCGTTGTTCAATTAGTTTAGTTATTTTTTGTTGTCCATTCTGTGATGCAGGTTTCCTTTTCTAGCGTTGTATTCTTCTTTTGCGACAACAAAACATATTACGGAGTTGTTTGGTTATAGCATAGTAGATATTTATAATACAAAGCTATTTGTGAATATTTAAAGATTTGTATTACGAAAAAAGTGTTATTGGATCTTTTTCCCATTTATATGTAACATCACCAGGTGGTATTGAGAAACACCGAAAATAGAGGAAACACTGTTCCTTTTCTGGCTCCTTTGAGGTTATATACTGTGACTATGTACATTGTAATAATCAGAGTATAGCAAACTTCAGAGGTGTTAGTGACCCGTCAATGCAAAGACTAAACATTCATTTTTATTTTTTATTTTTATTTTATTTTATTTGTATGTTCACAGCAACACAGTAGTACAGCTTAATAGTTACAGCCGGGGTAGTATATAAGCAGTATACACAGTAGCGGATTAGACAGCCTGCTACGTATAATTATATCATTATAATACATAACACCATTGATCACAAATAAAATTCCATTATTAGCAAATACAGTTCTTATATCCATTCTCAATCTTCATAATAATCAAAGAAAGAACCCCAAATTTTCATACCCATCCTCTTTTTTCTCCTTGATCCACTAATTGAGAAAAGCCCCCACTCCAGTTTATATAAGCTATACATTCTTGCTTGCCATTATTGATAGTCAAGCGGCTTTTCCTGAAGCCACTCACTAGCTATACATAATTGTGCCACTGTCATAGGAAAGAAAAAAAAATAGCGATGTGGGTATAAACTCTCCAAGGAGCTGTTTGTGGGTATTTTCCCCAGAAGCATCATAGCAGGTGTAATAGTTAGAGGGACATTAATAACCGATGAAATAAACTTTTCAATTCCTCCTATACAGCAATGAAGCCTAGGGCAAGAGAAAAAAATATGAATACTATCTGCATGATCACCCTTACATCGAAAGCATTTGCCATCATATCCCTCGCCCCACTTGGCCATGCGTTCAGGTGTGTAATATAAATCGAACACCGTCTTAAAGAATTGGGCTTTTAAATTTGCAGACATTAATGCCTCTTTTGAGAACGTAAGTAAATCTTCCACCACCATTTCTGAGTCTCCTAAAGTATTAACCCATTTTGCCCTTACTTTCTCAAGATCATCTGTTTTTTTCCTTACCAGTATCTGATACAAAAAGCCTATTTTAAGCTGTTGATTAACCCCTTCTACTATTTTGTCAGTTTGCAGAGTTAACTTTCGTCTGGAGAAAAAATCCCTTATTTGCAGGAATTTAAAAAAATAAGCTCTAGGGAAAAAAACTGCTCCCTTAACTCATCAAATGATTTACACGTACCATCATCCAAACAAATATCCCCCAACCACCTCGCCCCTTTCCTCTGCCAATTTTGTGACATTCCATCTGAAAATATTGTAGGCAATATCCTTGGTGCATTAAAAGGTGTATAATAAGATATTTTCCCTATATCCATTGTTCTGGCAAGCCATCTCCAAACCTTATATGCGCCCAGCGAAACCTTGAAGCGCGTACGTTTATAATAGCTTCCATCTATTTCAATAAATAAACTCTGCTTCGCACATGAACCTAATGCAATTTCAAAAATAGATGGGTTGCTTGGAAAATCAGCCGCTTTCTCCCCTGTGAGCAATACCCTCATTTTCAATAAAAAGCCAATTACATAATAAAGAAAAAAATCCGGCACCAACAACCCCCCCCCTCTCTAATGGTAGCGTCACATACTTCATTGTTCTGTAGTGTAGTTCCTATTTTCCCAATAGGCCCTGCGCATTGGAATAACATAAACAGTAGTATGGACGTAGAAGTGCTGATCTTCCAGGTCTCCACTGACTATGCTAAACTTAATTGGGTTTGTTACCAACTAGCTCAGAGGTCACTGGAAACTTTCTTGACTGAATAGGAAGTGATCAGCTTCCCTGGTACAGACAAGAAGGGATTCAGTTTTCCAACAACCGCATAAACATGACAACTTTGCTCCTTAGAATAAGAGTCAATCTCTAGAGTCGTGTGAAACAATAGACAGTTATTTTACTCAGTCAGTTTTGTGCAGATTACTTTCACCAAAGTGCAGAGAATAGAGAGACGGGCGTTTTCAATAAAAAGTTATTATTTATTGAACAGTCTTTCTTCTCATGCAAGAGAAATGAATTGCCACAATTGCAAGACTTGTTATTATAAAAAGTGCGTACAGTAAAATGAGTATTGCGAAATAATACTGTAAAAGCATTGATATGGTTTCTTAGCCATACAATGGTTTAAAATGAATAAAACATATATACAGTCATATATACATTTAGCTAACGTACTCAACTGGTGCTTCTAACTACGCCTACCCCAGTGTACCTGACCTAAGCCTAATACTTGGGAGGGAGTAAGTAAGTAGCAGTTTTAGTTAAGTTGGTTTTGCCAAGGTTTGCTTCAAGAATTCTCTCTAAGGGTTTAGTCAACACCATACCTCTGAAATAGAATGTTGGAGGTCTGGTATCTCCTTTCAGGACTCGATATCCCAGTCACTCGCAAGAGTAGGCTGGAAACGCCGGAGCTGGATTTCTCGGCAGGAGAAAAGACAGCGTCTCTCTCAGCGCGTCGAGGAAGAGGAGGGGCAGCGTCCGCGGGCAGCTTGCATCTGCTGGGCTCTGAAGGGGACAGCTGTTCTGCTCCTATGTGCACCACACCATCGTTCGCTGATGTCGTTGAGGCAGCGTAGCTTCAGTATCAGCGAAGCAGCGATAGTATCGAGGCAGCGTTTGCTTAAGGCAACGTTGGTAATATTTATACCTGAAAGGTGCCTGGTTTGACGTAGGTTTTTGGACATAAGACGTCAATAAAGATGTCACTAGGAAGTGATCGTCTCTTAGTGCTCATTAGAGTTCTATTACTAATCAAAACATAGCAAGCGGGGATTTCCCAGGTTGCTGAGTTTTTATCTTGTTGAAGAACTCGGAGTGTAATCTAGGAATCTTAGATAGTGGCTTCTGCTGTGTCATTTGCACTAATGAGCTGCAAAGGAAGCTGCAGAGGAAGTGATTCTGAAATGTGTCTCTGATCGTGTGAGGCCAGAGACGAGTTTCTGAATATTGCATTTGATCGTGTATGCCAATACAGGGGAATAAATGGATTATAGCCGTATAGGGGCATAAGGTCCCTGTATTGATCAGGGTCCTAGATTAGAACGCGACACCCACTCCACGAATTTATGTCCATCAATTTACTAAAACTATAGCAAAAGATGCATGTGTAACATTACCCACCCCAAAATACACATTTGCATATGAAATGGCGTATTTGAAATACATAGAATGTACTGTACGTCTTTAAGCATAGAAATCATTCAAAATGATAGCATATGTAATCAATGAACGATTTTGCGAAAAAATTACACATGAAATATCTCTTAATACAAAAAAAAGGTGCGAGATAATTTCATCACATATAAATGCATTTGTTATAAAATGTGCTAGAGGCTGGTGCGAAGTTATTATGTCTCTAGAATTATCTAAAAATAGAAGTAGAAGCTTCTGTTCTTTATGAATAGGTCTACTTTAAGCAAAGAATTTCGTGCCAGAAAAAGTAATTATTAAAAAGTGTTCAATTCCAAAAAAATTCTTGTTGAACGGGGGAAATAGAGTTCCAACGTTTTTTAGCAGTTTTTGTTGTTCAAAACTGAAGGCCGAATTCAGAGTTCATGGGAACGCTGTGTGTCGGAATGCTTTTCTAAAGTTATTGTTTCTGTTCGGGGGAGAATATCATATCAGACAGGCTCTCAAAGAATTGGTCTACAAAATCAGGTGACAGTTCGACCAAGTTCGATAATGCTGTAACTTGGCAGGTGTGAGAATGATTGCTATCATCAAAGTCTGGATCAGCAATGCTCACAGATGGTCGTACCTGGGTGATGTTGCTTTTATTTCTCGCTCCACTGTCACCACCTAGTCGTAGCATAGGAGTCTCAACGAATGCCGTCATCAGGATTGGTAGCCGCTGGGGACAACACAATGCGTGAGCCGTTATCGGACTTAGCAAAGTATCGATATCCATTGGTACTGCTGATGGAAGTGCAAGACAGATGTCCAACACGCACTCATCTCCGCATAGCATACATCGAAGCACAGGTAAGATGCAGGTCTGCCATATTGGTCTGAATGAAAGAAACTAGGTCATGTTCAGATCTCTCAGCCTGGCCAATCCAAGGACTCTAGTTATTCTGTCCCGGTAGCGGATTGCTAGGATCGCTTCTTCCATCCTTGTAGGAGTCATGTCTGAGTTTTGGCTTGCCATATCGGAGCAGGAGGGTAAAAAATAAAATACCTGCTACATGTCCCAAAAATAGGGGTATGCCGCCAAAGACTGAATGGACAAAATTAGGAATGATTCCTAGAATTGCTTTGAATGGTGTTAGCAGTCCCGAAAAAATCGTCTTAAATATGCCTGGGATGCCTGTGGCACTAGACATGTTAAGGAGTTGGCTAAGCATTTCTGTGAAATGCACGGGGCAATTTGTTGATAAAAGGTCATGAATCTCCGAAGCCGTCCTTGCAACTTGGAGTTCATACGTCTCTTTTGATGACGTGATGGGCACTGTTGTCTGCAAAAGCACAGACTTCATTCTGCTTAAAGTATCAATTCGTATAGAACAGAAATTCAAACGAGGCCATAAGGGAGTCTCAGTGTCTCCAGGGCCATTTGGAAACCATGCTTGCATACAGCATTTGACCATGGATGTTACGCTTACGAGATAGGCTTTCCCTGGCAAAAGGCCACAACATCTGTGATCCGTTCTTAGAATGTAACTCCCATTCGAGAGCTGCTTAAAGAAAGGCTCTATCTGCGTTGCAGGTGTGACATATTGGTGGCATGAAAGGTTGTTAGAATTTCCTTCACAGGCTCCGTGTAAATTAATACCCTGGCACAAAAGTATACCGCTTAGTGAATGTTTACAGTTCTCACCACTAAGAAATATATTTTTGTTGCTGTCACTATAGCATGTGTGTGTGTATGGTAATTTCCATGTTGACTTAATGTATCCTTTACCCAATCGTTCATACTGGCCAGTAGGTATGTATTCAAGGCAATTTTTAAATTGGAAAGTTGTTATCGGAATTGTGATAATCCCGTGTATTATCCATTCAATGACAGGACTTTCTGACATTGTCAAAGGTAATCTCTCAAGTTTTTCTATGCTGAGGATTGTATAGTCTGCTCCTTTCTGTGCCAAGCTGATTTGTTTATCAGTAAGGTTCAAGATGGAAAACAATGACGTTGTGTTGATTAAACGCCAAGGCACATAGCCTGACCGAAGATTTTGCAGCGTCCAGCCTAACTGTACAATAGAACGCAATTGTGACTGGCCATGCTGTAACATTAGCAAGTCTTTGTCTATTATATATATGGCAGATGATACAATTCTGTCCAGTGAATATATTCTGGAAGAAAGAGTCATTAACCCATTGTCCACTACAGAAAGTGATTTTTCCAAATTAATACGATCAATTTCTCGTATTTTATCAGCTGTTTCAATTTGTGTGACTTTCCAAGCCTCGTTGTATGCAGCATAGATGCTGGCCGCTATGAAGCGTTTCTGACGCTGTTTGCGTGGTCCCATAATAAAATCGCGCAAATCAGCACCATCTTTAAGTAAAGATAAGTGTTGCTTAATTTCAGGCAGTGTGGATGATTCTAGCCATTCAAGGCACAGCTTCCCTACACTGTATGTTGTTACTATCCCTGGATGTTGTCTCTGGGAGTATCTAGGGTCTTGTCTGGACATTGTTAACCCCTGTGTTTTATTCAGGAATCTATCTTGACAGTTGTTTGTGTCAGTAGGCCAGATTAACCACTTTTTCCAATCAGGATGTGTTCTGTTTAGATGTAAAATTTTAGATACGTCTATCTCAATATCTGTTGTCGCATTTTCTGGTATTGGCTTTGGAATAGACGGTTTGTTAAGGTCTTTGATCTTAGCTAGGCCAAGACAGGTTGTTTGTTGAATTGTTTCATTTAAAAACATTATTTGCTCTGGGGTCATGCAGGCTCGAAATAGTGCTTCTAGGCCTTGTACCTGCCAATCTTTTGTACCCCAGATTGTTTTTGTTTCAATGTTATTTTTCCAATAATCAAAACCAAATGTCATCATTTTTTCATAAAATGCTTCTGAATATATCAATTTAGTATTTGTCAGCATTGTTTTCAATCCTGTTTTATCTAACAGTTTATAATAAAACGTTTCTGCATCACTGGTGTTAAACCCTGAGAAGTACTGACATTTCTCATAGAATGTTTTAGAACTGCTTTAGGTGGTGTAGCACAATGCTCCCATTGGTTATACTTAAAAACATTTCTAGGCTGTGCA
This sequence comes from Lissotriton vulgaris, assembly GCF_964263255.1. Taxonomy (NCBI): domain Eukaryota; kingdom Metazoa; phylum Chordata; class Amphibia; order Caudata; family Salamandridae; genus Lissotriton; species Lissotriton vulgaris. Next base: position 420,121,786 of record NC_141698.1, read on the forward strand.
GATTTATGCAAGTAATGATCACCATAGTGTGTGTAGCAGAACATCTGTTCATAACTAGACGAACCTTAAATAATCATGATCTGTGAATCTAGCTGACATTACTAAATCAGACATCATATTATTAATACTTTCAAAGTCCCAATCATCAGAGAATGCACTAGGTTTTACAAAGTCACTTAATGAAACCTTGAATTGATGAGGATACTTCAGGATTTCGACCGGACCATATATTTCATAGTCAAATTTTTCTCATACTAACCCGCCGGGTATTGGAATGGCTGTGACATTTACTGTTGACAGTTCTATTTTCTTTACGTGGGAGGATCTGTGTGGTTTGAGGACTAAATTGATGTTCTGGCTTGCTGTGTCCATTGTACTGTATTTTCCCTCAATGAATTTTCCCAAACAAATTACCATGATGAGCCAAAGCAGGAGGAAAAATACACCTAGACCAAACCAGAACTCTAACTATGGAGAAATAAGGTACATTTCCTTGAGTTGATGAAAGAGTTCTGTTGCTTTTTCTTTAAAAGTCTTTTTTCTTTCTGGCATTACTTCTGGGTTGCTTTGATCCTCAGAAAAGTTATCGAAGTTGATGAAATAGCCAGAGGCAGTTATGTCAATTGTTGGAATTGTTCTTTCCATCTGTCGTTTGGTAGCACATTCTGATGCCACATCATTGTAGACTGGTGTTTCTTGACGAACTGTTTCAATCTGTGTCTCAAGAGGCACGAGTTCCATGGCATTATTACATAGTCGCTCTCTGTGAACTGCAGGCTGATCGAATGTGATTAGTCTTTCAGTTTGAACCTCTTGGATTGTTGCAAGTTTGGGTATTCTGTTGTTTCTCGGGAGTCCACTGGGCCTACTGTTGATTATAGGCCACATGCTTGAGGTTTTACCAGGTCGATTGATACAACTCTGTCCTCCTTTTTACCAGCAAGGGGCGGTAGTACTACTGATCTTGTTCCTTTGATGGCTAAGACAGGTACTGCGTTTCTGTAAGAAGGCCCAAATTCCTTCTTCACCGCTATTTTTTCTCTGACTAGATCCCCAATCTTTGGAATCCAGACAGGCCTTGCTGGGGCTGGTGGTGCCTCGTCAGTGGTAGCTGGCTGTTGCTTTAACTTTATGTTGCTTAAGGATTTTCTTGTTTCGTTCAAGTCCTGTAAAACAGCCAAACGATCTTTGATGTCAAAGTCTGTTTTCTTATCTTCTACCACTGATATCTGACTATCTAAGTCCTGAATTCGCATTCTAGTTCCGAACAATAGTTTGTATGGGCTGAAACCTTTTAGAGAATTTCTTGGCAAGTTATTTAGACTTAACTGGACACTTATTAAATGTTTGACCCACCCAGCACCCAAACCTAATACCTTCGCTGTTATAGATTGCTTTATGTCCCGGTTTTTTCTTTCTACCACACTGTTTCCTTCGGGGTGTGACGGACAAAAATACCACAAGCCAACGCCCATGCTGGCCATGGCCTCCTTATAAGCTCGAGAGCTAAAAGCAGGACCTTGGTCAGAATGGAACATGGAAATTGCGTATGTGCCGATAAAGACTCGCAGATCTTTTATAACCGTTCTGGCGTCAGCCGAGCGCTGGGGGCCACGTTTTTTAAGTGTGTTTAGACTTAATGATTAATAGGACGCTGGATGGCATGTAGACAGCATTATGCTTACCATGGCATTAATGCGCTTGACTCATTGCTGCGATCTCTGTCGCAGTCCGGGCAGTTCTTTACATATTTGTAGTGGTGCAGGCTCATTCCTGGCCACCAGTATACTGACTGTAATTCAGTCAGAGATTCCTTCATCTGTTTGTGCCTTGGACCATCACCCATGTGTGCGTCAGCTATTAATAACTTTCTCCGGTTCATGTTTGGAATTACCCTATCCCCCACTCCAGGGATTCAAGCAAAAGAAACGGAGTTTGCATCGATTACGTATGCATAATTGAGTGGATAGTTCACGGGTAGTGCTGCACAGTCGCCTTTTACGGACGTTTTTACTGCCAGCATAGTTTCCCCGTCTATGTATTTTTCTGAACGCTTTTTTGTGGCTACGGAAGCCGGTTTAGTTGCTTCCGCCGTGGCTGTATTAGCCAATGAATTCCCTGCAACGTGAACGCCATCACGTTGATGACTCAGAGTGTGTATCACGTGAGTCTTTTGTAGTTCTTTCTGTAAAAGAGCAACCTGTTTCCAGAGCAATTTATGCTTTATTGTGGCACCTGTGTCATCTTTGTAATGATTTTCAATACAGCTCTGCAACTTATTATTGTAAGAGTTGACGCAAAAATGAGAATCGCACACGATTAGTGTCGGGAATTCACGTTCTGCATTTTCAAGCGCCATCTTTAAACATCTGATTTCAGCTCTCTGAGCCGAACAGTTTCTAACTGATTCAGTTTTTGTTATTTTCGGTCTGAATTTACCGCTCAGCCAGCGACCTTTAACAATCGCATAGGCTGCATCGTAGGATTTGCTCTCTACGTTGAAATGCTGTACGAATCTATCTGTATAGATTATACAGGCGTATTGTGGGAAAGGCAGAAGTTCGATTGGCAGAGGACATTCTTCTTCATATGTCAAATCATTCAGTTTTTCGAATTGCGGGGCGAAATAGTATTTCACATCTTCCGCTCCAAGAGAATCTACACACTGTATCCATTTCGGATCCAGTGACACTGTGGGCAGATATACTGGGCTGAATAGCGCCTCAAAGGCGGATTCCGCTGTGAGGATATTGATCCTTCTACCATGTGCTAGTTCTCGTTCATTCGCTAATGCAGTTTCTACTGCTTTCACAGTATTTTCTGTTGGACTGAATGTTTTTTCCGCTTGTGTGTACAAGTGAGATTTAATTGAAATTGGTACCTTTTCTCCCTCAGGTCAGGTACGTGAATCCGCATCTTCCTGGGATGACTCGGATTACAAGATTGCGTGTGTTGTCACGTGTATCTAATTTTGTTTTTGCTAACATGTCTGTTTGCAGTGATCTCAAAATTTCTGTGTGTTTTTGAGTCCAATTGATTTGTTTAAAATCAGGTTTAATTAGTTCATAGAGAGGTTTAACCCTCTCTGCGTAATTTAGAATGTAAGTTCTACCAAAATTCAGGAAGCCTAGAATCGATTGTAAATTCTTCAGCGTTTTTGGAGCTTGGAGTACAGCGCACTTCTCTAAGAAGTTGTCCGCTAGGCTTTTCCCTTCACTTGATAACTCGTATCCTAAAAATAATACGGTTAGATGGGCAATTCGAGACTTTTTAAAGTTGAATTTGTAACCCTCTGCTGCGAACCCAAGTATAATGGTGTTCACTCTTTTCAAGTGAGTCTCCAAGTCGTCGTCTGTGAGATAGATATCATCTACGTAAGATAATGCCTCATCATCATATATTTGTAGTAACTCTGTTACTCTGGCTGAGAATAGTCCTGGGCTGTTCTTGAATCCCTGTGGGAGCCTACAGAAATGTTTCTGAGACCCCATTACTGAGAAAGCGGTCAAGTATCTGCTTTCTGGTGCAATGTTTTGACAAAAGAAACCATTTGATATGTCTAATGTCGTTTTATATTTTTTCCTAACTATGTTATTCATTAGTGCAGCACTATGCAAATTTTGTACTGCAAATGTTTTGCAACATGCATTAAGGTGTCTGTAGTCCAAAACTAGACGATATGAATTGCCTGGTTTGGAGACAGGAAACAAAGGATTGTTCATTTGAGAGGTGCATGTTTCAATCACCCCCTGGTATTCAAGTTGATCTAAAATCTCCCTGACTTGATTTTTAGCTTCTTGCTTAATGGGATACTGCCTTTATGCAGTCGGTTGACTTTTTAACTGGATTTTGTGAGGAGGAGAGTCCTCATCCCATCCTACATGATTTTTATATAATGCTGGTGCCTGGGCCACTGCCCATTTCCTTGCATAAATATATTTTTTGTGAATCGGAATGTGATTCGAGAAGGCAGGCATAATCATTTCTTCGCCACAAGGGCACTCCCTGACAGACTCTGGGGGCCAATCTTTTTCAGCTAACAGACTGTCATAGCCTTTTGAGGGTTTATCCCAAAATAGACCCCTTATTTTCCTAGTCTTATCACCCTCTATACGCAATGTTATTTCGTATATCTTATGGGGCTCACTAACTCTGGTGTCGGCAGTTTCAACCTGAATGTATTCATTCGTGTCCAATGTCTCCAGATGACTCATCAGGAACTTGCGGGCTATACTGATTTCTACTGCACTGTCTAGCATTGTCTGTGCCCACTCCCCGTTTTTCAACTGTGTCCTCAGTATTCTCGGCATGTTCGATTACTCTAATACTGGCTACCTTCTTTTTCGGAAATTGAGATTTTTTACTTTGAGCAGGTTCCTTGTCTTTGGACTTGGTGTGCTCTCCTGGGTCTGACCGTCCTCTTCTTTCCGATTTCTGCGAAAAAGATCGAGAGTAAGTATGGGCGGAAAATCCGTTTCGCTCGCGGATTTTGCGGATTTTTGGGAAATTCGCAATCCGCGAGATTTGCGAATTTCCAGCAAAATCCGCAAATTCGCACGCAGCGGATTTTTTTTGCGGCGCGCGGCGTTGGTGATACAATTTTTGCGTCGCGCAGCGTTTATCACCGTTTGCCGAGTTGTTTTTCTCGATAGTTTGCGAGTGCTGCGCCATTTTGGATCTTGCTGTGTGATCCCGCGGGAATTGGCGAGCGCGATTACGTCATCGCGGCTTGCCAGCGATAGTTTGTCAACGCGAGTACGGCGAGATCACGTCTCGCGGTACTTCGCAATTGCGAGATTTGAGATGCGGCGAGCAGCAAGAATCTCGCACAAGCGAAAATATAAAATTTGCAATTCTGCACAAGAAATCCACCAGCAAGCAGCATAAACCTTCTTGAAATGATGATTTTTATCTGAATAACTCCTTAGGTTGACATTTGCCTGCACTTTTTTTAGCGAGGAGTCCATTTTGGGGAGGGGGGAGGGGGGTGGGAGGAAGGAAGTGCCCCACAGTCTTCAACTTCCTGTTCCTGTTCAGCAGGCTCCTCCCAGTGCTTTGTCCATCTCCTGGTCGATTTTCATTTGGATCTGGAGCTGGAAGGATTACTTTTTGTGGATGCTGCTGGATCTTTGGATTTGAGGCCTTTTTGACTTTCTTTGGATCACTGTTGGATTAGAAATTTTACAAGTAAGTTTGTTTGGGGCATTACAGTTGCTGCAACTAAAATTTTGGAATTTTCGATTTTTGGGCTGTTTTGGGGCCTTTTGCCCAGGGGTACTCAGTGGTGGGTGGACTGAGTCTTTCTGTGGGTTGTCTTGAACTTAAACATCATGGAGGGCATGGATGGATTGGGATTGTGCTGATTTTTCAGTGATTTTCGTTTTTTGGGGCTGTACTTGTGGCCTTTTCACCAGGGGTATTTGAGTCTAGCATGGGCCTAGTCTTTCTGTGGGCTGTCTTGAACTTAAACATCATGGAGGCCATGGATGGAATGGGATTGTGCTGATTTTTCAGTGATTTTCGTTTTTTGGGGCTGTACTTGTGGCCTTTTCACCAGGGGTATTTGAGTCTAGCATGGGCCTAGTCTTTCTGTGGGCTGTCTTGAACTTAATCATCATGGAGGGCATGGATGGAATGGGATTGTGCTGATTTTGCAGTGTTTTTCGATTTTTGGGGGTGTTCAATGGGAGGGACAGGCCATGTGGCTGGTGGCCATTTTGAGTGCAGCTACAGGCACTGGCCATGTGCTGGCAGGCAAGTGGCCATTTTGAATGCAGGCTTTGTTGTTAGGCCTGCAACCATTTTGCCTACTTTTCAACCTTTATTTATGCCCAGGGGTAGTGAGTCTTGCATGGGCCTAGTCTTTCTGTGGGTTGTCTTGAATTTAAACATCTTGGAGGGCATGGATGGATTGGGATTGTGCTGATTTTTCAGTGATTTTCGTTTTTTGGGCCTGTACTTGTGGCCTTTTCACCAGGGGTATTTGAGTCTAGCATGGGCCTAGTCTTTCTGTAGGTTGTCTTGAATTTAAACATCACGGAGGGCATGGATGGATTGGGATTGTGGCTGGTGGTCATTTTGAGTGCAGCTACAGGCACTGGCCATGTGCTGGCAGGCAAGTGGCCATTTTGAATGCAGGCTTTGTTGTTAGGCCTGCAACCATTTTGCCTACTTTTCAACCTTTATTTATGCCCAGGGGTAGTGAGTCTTGCATGGGCCTAGTCTTTCTGTGGGTTGCCTTGAATTTAAACATCATGGAGGGCATGGATGGATTGGGATTGTGCTGATTTTTCAGTGATTTTCGTTTTTTGGGCCTGTACTTGTGGCCTTTTCACCAGGGGTATTTGAGTCTAGCATGGGCCTAGTCTTTCTGTAGGTGTTCTTGAATTTAAACATCATGGAGGGCATGGATGGATTGGGATTGTGCTGATTTTTCAGTGATTTTCGTTTTTTGGGGCTGTACTTGTGGCCTTTTCACCAGGGGTATTTGTGTCTAGAATGGGCCTAGTCTTTCTGTGGGCTGTCTTGAACTTAAACATCATGGAGGGCATGGATGGATTGGGATTGTGCGGATTTTGCAGTGTTTTTCGATTTTTTTTGTGCTGTATAACTGAACTGATGTTCCTCTGTCTTCCATTGTTTTTAGGTGCACAAGACTCAAGAGAACCACCAGTGCCAGGAAGAAGTCCTGCAGCGGTGTGTGTGTGCAGCATAACGTCACGCGACGTCACGTCTGGCCTCAGACAACTCTACAATTCGTGCAACTGCGGCCTGCTGTCTGACCTGCTCTGAAGAAGATGGCCCCAAAAAAAGGTCTCCGTAGCTCCTCTAGCAAGAAAGTTGCTAGTAAGGAGCAGAAGAAGCAAGTTACCAAGGAGGCTGGTGTGCCACCCGCCATGTTTTTTGGGAGCAAAAAAAAAAGTACGCCTGCAGCAGCAGGATCTGCTGGGGACCAAGCTGGGAGCAGCACACCTGCTCCATTGGGTTCAGTGCCTCCACCACCACGCCAACTTAAGTCAAAGCCCTTGAGTGCTTCAGAGGCAGTCAGTGTACTTCTCCAATCACCATCGACCAGTGATGTTGGCTCATCGCAAGAAAGTAGCAGCAATGTCCCTGAATCAACACAGGTTGTTGTAACTCATCTGACAAGTGTTGAACAACCACAGCCGCAACAACAACACCATGTGCAAGTACACGCCCAAGTACATGTGGAAGGAGAGGCAGCAAAAGGAGATGCGCAAGCAAAGGTGCATGGAGGTTCACAAGTGCCCACAATAGTTGTTTCTCCCGAAGTAGGGGCACATCAGGAAATCGACAATGAAGCCGAGGTATCATTGGAAGCCACTCCTCCTGATGATCATTCACTGTCTTCCATATCCCCAGCAAGGAAAAGATCAAGGGGGGTGTCTACATCTTCTTCAAGCCCACCTCCTACTGATGATCTGGATGACGATTGGGTACCATCACCGCAGCCTGAGAGTGAGGCACACCATGATCTGACAAAGGTACCTAAGCGTAAAAGGAAGGTCGTTGAAAAACTCATAGCTATGGAGTGTGATGAGGCTCAACAAGAAGTGACAGATACTGCTGGTGATGAAGCCTCTCACGATGACGACGAGCCAGTCATCACAAAGGTCACTGCAGCCCCACCGGGCATGCAGCAAAGAGACATTTTGACCCTATCCCGAGAAGCTGCTGAGCGTGATGATGATGTCGACGAGGAGGCAATGGAAATGGAATCATTAGATTTGGAGTTAAGTAGTACACCAAAACCTACCGCTTCCATATTTCTTCCTCGCAAGAAGATACCCACCTCGACCTCAATTCGTGGTGGTGAAAGTGCAAAACGTACTGAAGTTCGGCAATCCACATCCTCCACTTCATCTGGCATTAGCAGCAGGACCACCACCACCAGTATCGCCGCCTCCTCCGGCCCCCAAAGACATTTCAAGTCTCCAGTTTGGGACTTCTTTAGTGTTTGCCCAAAAATGGAAAACGTAGCCATTTGTAGCCTTTGTAAGGTTCGAGTTGGTCGTGGTAAGCTTGGTTCTAACTATGGTACCGGAGGCCAGAGAGGTCATCTTAAGAGAGCGCACCCTGTCCAATGGTTTCCGCACCTAGAGGCGTTTAAGCAAGCCAGAATTGCACGTAATGAAAACGTTGATTTTTCATCTGATGATGACGAGGAGGAAGAAGACGATTCAAACACTTCACTTACACCCAGTACCCCTGTCAGCAGCACATCCCATGTGAGGCACACTAAGAGTGTTGGAGAGAGTGAGACATCAATGCGGAAAAGTTCATCAGCGAGCGTAACTGGGTCGAAGATATCATCATCATCCCGTAAATCCTTGGTCCAGGGCAACATTAAAAAGATGTTGTTTACAGAAACGCAATATGAACGCAACCACCCACTGACGCGTCTGTATAACACTAAGCTGGCTAAAATGCTAGCTCTGGACCTTCTCCCTTTTTCTTTTGTAGAAGGGGTTGGTTTTCTAGAATTAGTGGCAGCGCTCTGCCCTAAATGGAAGGTTCCTAGCCGGTTCTATTTTGCCCGAGTTGCGGTTCCAGCACTACATGAAGATGTTCTGAAGGTGATTGGGGCAGCTTTGCAGAAGAGTGCTGTTCACACTATACATCTGACAACAGACATGTGGACCAGTGGCGCAGGCGCTGATTACATGTGCATCACTGCACACTGGGTCTCTTTTTCAGGGGCTAAAGCAAAGCTAAACACAGGTGTTGACACGGACATTGTTTTTAAAGCTGCCCGGAAACATGCAACACTAGCAATGTTTGGTTTGGAGAAACGTCACACAGCAGAAAACATTTTGGATGTCTTTAAGACAAAGGTCCTTAAGTGGCTGTCCCCACTAAAACGCCAGGTTGGTTATGTTTCCACGGACAATGGCGCCAATATAGTTAAGGCCATGAGGGACGGTGACTATTTCAGAGTGCCGTGTTTGGCGCACTGTATAAACCTGGTTGTCCAAAAATTCTTGGGTAATAAAGGCAGTGCAGCGTACAGTGTATTGGACACCTGCCGAAAAATGTGCAAGCATTTCAGCCATTCTTTTAAGGCCCGGAAGCAGCTGAGGAGCCTGCTATATCAACATCAAATGCCAGTGAAAGCACTCATCCAGGAGGTGGTAACACGTTGGAACTCAACCTTCTACATGCTTGAGCGTCTGTATGAGCAGTATAAGGAACTCGATCAATATTTCCTTACAGAGGGTACAGAGGAGCTGAGGATGGGTGCGGCGCAATGGAACATAGTTCAAAGCCTGACACGCATGCTTCGTCCTTTTGAGTTCTTCACGCGTGCAGTCAGCAAGGAGGACTCTAATTTGGGAAAAGCTATCCCATTGTTGTACATGCTGGAGGACCAACTGAAGGAGGTGTGTTCTGTGTTTGCAGACGATGACAAAAACCAAGACTCTTTGCTTCTGGCTGAGAAATTATTAGAGCTCCTACAAGGTGATGAACGTCTTAAAAAGATCCACTCAGAAGAGCATTACATTTGTGCTACTATTCTGGATCCACGCTACAAAAAGGCGCTGGCAGGCCAAGCATTCTTTCCTTTTGATGATGAACATGTTCCAAAGTACAAACGTTGGCTAGCCTTGTCAGCCAAGAGGTTTGAAAGAGAACGGCTGGAAATTGAAGGAAATGGCAGTACATCAGCAGGCCATCCCCAGTCAAAACAATCCACTTCTGCACCTGTGGCTGTGGCACAAGTGACCTCTCAGCCGTTAAAGACAACGGCAACCGGATCATCTGCACGAAACACAACAGAAACTTTGGAGGCTGAAGAGGATTGGCTAGCTCTGCGTGGGTTTGGTTCTCAAAAGGTCAGAGGCACAGCAAGAGCTAAGCAAAGTGGAGGAACCTTGGATGAGGACCTTGAGTCGATGGTGAAGGACTATCTGAATGACTCAACAGAGGTCTATGTTAATTCTGACCCATTGGCGTATTGGCATGGGAAAAAAGAATTGTGGCCACAGCTCACCAACCTGGCTTTAAACTACTTGTCTTGCCCACTCGCAAGCGTGTCTTCTGAACGGGTTTTCAGTGCTGCTGGTGGCATTGTAACTCCCAAACGGAGCCGCCTCTCACCCAAAAATGTGGAGAGGTTAACAATGATCAAGATGAATCAGCACCTCATACCACCAGATTTCAGAGTACGAGAAAGCGTGCCGGATGAAGAGGAGGTGGCCAGCAACATAGATGAGGGAATTTCTACTCTGTTAGGTGACACTGAGCTCACCCTGCCTGAATTCGCAGAGTATGATGACGAAGCCTTATTCTTATTCCTGGACCATGATACAGAGCCCTGAAAATGAGACAACGAATCAATAACTTTCTTTTTCGTCCTTATTCACTTTTATTCCTGTGTGTCTGTCTTTCTTTGTTGTGCACAGTTAATATATTTCAAACTTTAATCAGATAATCACAAAATCAAGCCCATCAGCAGAACTGTCTTCCCTGGTTTGCTAATTGATTTGAAGTTGCCGCAGTCTGCATTCCTCAGGTTCACAAGTTCAGAAGAACATGCTCCTCTATCCTCCTCCTCCAGACTCCTATTTCCATCAAACCAGAGGGCTGGTTTACGCCCAATGAAGAAAGACTCAGCATTTGTGGGGGTGTTGTTGTACCTCTTTGCAGGTGAGTTGACGGCTCTGGGACCATTGTTGGGAAGCTCTAATACCGGATAAAAGTGTTTTGGACCAAATCCCAGGCGGAAATTTTTTTGTGTTTTTGCTGACTTGCTTGCCTTTGAGGTGCTCTTTGGGGGGGTTCCGTCTGTTTCAGGGTGAGTTTCGTGGTCTGGGAGCACTGCTGGGACACTCTAATCTTGATTGCATTTGCTTTTCAGGAAATCCGTCGTTGCAACCCCGACATATGGCCTAGCTACGCAGCGCGTTTGGACCGAAGGCCGAGAAATATTGCAAGTATGAGATTTTGCTTTTGGCCTGTTTGGGGGTGTTATGCTTCTTGGCGGGTGGGTTGGCGGGTCTTGGGGCATTCCTGGGAAGGTCTAATACCGGGTAGAAGTGGTTGGGACAAAATCCAGGCCGATTTCTTTTTGGCTATTTCTGACACTTTGCTCAATGTAGCGTTTTCGGGGGCCTGTTTGGGGGGCTTCCTGGTGTTTGTGGGTGAGTTTCGTGGTCTGGGAGCACTGCTGGGACACTCTAATCTTAATTGCATTTGCTTTTCAGGAAATACGTCGTGGCAACCCCACTTATGGCCTAGCTACGCAGCGCGTTTGGACCGAAGGCCGAGAAATATTGCAAGTATGAGATTTTGCTTTTGGCCTGTTTGGGGGTGTTATGCTTCTTGGCGGGTGGGTTGGCGGGTCTTGGGGCATTCCTAGGAAGGTCTAATACCGGGTAGAAGTGGTTGGGACAAAATCCAGGCCGATTTCTTTTTGGCTATTTCTGACACTTTGCTCAATGTAGCGTTTTCGGGGGCCTGTTTGGGGGGCTTCCTGGTGTTTGTGGGTGAGTTTCGTGGTCTGGGAGCACTGCTGGGACACTCTAATATTGATTGCATTTGCTTTTCAGGAAATCCGTCGGGGCAACCCCGACTTATGGCCTAGCTACGCAGGGCGTTTGGACCGAAGGCCGAGAAATATTGCAAGTATGAGATTTTGCTTTTGGCCTGTTTGGGGGTGTTATGCTTCTTGGCGGTGGGTTGGCGGGTCTTGGGGCATTCCTGGGAAGGTCTAATACCGGGTAGAAGTGGTTGGGACAAAATCTAGGCCAATTTCTTTTTGGCTATTTCTGACATTTTGCTCAATGTAGCGTTTTCGGGGGCCTGTTTGGGGGGCTTCCTGGTGTTTGTGGGTGAGTTTCGGGGTCTGGGAGCACTGCTGGGACACTCTAATCTTGATTGCATTTGCTTTTCAGGAAATCCGTCGTGGCAACCCCGACTTATGGCCTAGCTACGCAGCGCGTTTGGACCGAAGGCCGAGATATATTGCAAGTATGAGATTTTGCTTTTGGCCTGTTTGGGGGTGTTATGCTTCTTGGCGGGTGGGTTGGCGGGTCTTGGGGCATTCCTGGGAAGGTCTAATACCGGGTAGAAGTGGTTGGGACAAAATCCAGGCCGATTTCTTTTTGGCTATTTCTGACATTTTGCTCAATGTAGCGTTTTCGGGGGCGTGTTTGGGGGGCTTCCTGGTGTTCGTGGGTGGGTTTCGGGGTCTGGGCGCACTGCTGGCTATATATACTTTACTTTGCAAGAGGTTTGAAGCAAATCCATGGTGGCAGAGGGGAGTTAGGGCCTAGCTGCAGAGCGCGCGCGGAGTGATTTGGGAAATTTGTGAAAAATTGACTAAGTCCCCATTTTTGTACTTTTGCTCTTTGGCTGTTTGGGGGTCTTCTACTCGTTTTCTCCTGGGTTGACGGCTCTGGGGCCATTGCTGGGAAGCTCTAATACCGGATACAAGTGTTTTGGGCCAAATCCCAGGTGGAAATTCTTTTGTGTTTTTGATGACTTGCTTGCCTTTGAGGTGCTCTTAGGGGGGGTTCCGTCTGTTTGTGGGTGAGTTTCGTGGTCTGGGAGCACTGCTGGGACACTCTAATCTTGATTGCATTTGCTTTTCAGGAAATCCGTCGTGGCATCCCCGACTTATGGCCTAGCTACGCAGCGCGTTTGGACCGAAGGCCGAGAAATATTGCAAGTATGAGATTTAGCTTTTGGCCTGTTTGGGGGTGTTATGCTTCTTGGCGGGTGGGTTGGCGGGTCTTGGGGCATTCCTGGGAAGGTCTAATACCGGGTAGAAGTGGTTGGGACAAAATCCAGGCCGATTTCTTTTTGGCTATTTCTGACATTTTGCTCAATGTAGCGTTTTCGGGGGCGTGTTTGGGGGGCTTCCTGGTGTTCGTGGGTGGGTTTCGGGGTCTGGGCGCACTGCTGGCTATATATACTTTACTTTGCAAGAGGTTTGAAGCAAATCCATGGTGGCAGAGGGGAGTTAGGGCCTAGCTGCAGAGCGCGTGCGGAGTGATTTGGGAAATTTGTGAAAAATTGACTAAGTCCCCATTTTTGTACTTTTGCTCTTTGGCTGTTTGGGGGGTCTTCTACTCGTTTTCTCCTGGGTTGACGGCTCTGGGGCCATTGCTGGGAAGCTCTAATACCGGATACAAGTGTTTTGGGCCAAATCCCAGGCGGAAATTTTTGTGTGTTTTTGATGACTTGTTTGCCTTTGAGGTGCTCTTAGGGGGGGTTCCGTCTGTTTGTGGGTGAGTTTCGTGGTCTGGGAGCACTGCTGGGACACTCTAATCTTGATTGCATTTGCTTTTCAGGAAATCCGTCGTGGCAACCCCGACTTATGGCCTAGCTACGCAGCGCGTTTGGACCGAAGGCCGAGAAATATTGCAAGTATGAGATTTTGCTTTTGGCCTGTTTGGGGGTGTTATGCTTCTTGGCGGGTGGGTTGGCGGGTCTTGGGGCATTCCTGGGAAGGTCTAATACCGGGTAGAAGTGGTTGGGACAAAATCCAGGCCGATTTCTTTTTGGCTATTTCTGACATTTTGCTCAATGTAGCGTTTTCGGGGGCCTGTTTGGGGGGCTTCCTGGTGTTTGTGGGTGAGTTTCGGGGTCTGGGAGCACTGCTGGGACACTCTAATCTTGATTGCATTTGCTTTTCAGGAAATCCGTCGTGGCAAACCCGACTTATGGCCTAGCTACGCAGCGCGTTTGGACCGAAGGCCGAGAAATATTGCAAGTATGAGATTTTGCTTTTGGCCTGTTTGGGGGTGTTATGATTCTTGGCGGGTGGGTTGGGTTGGCGGGTCTTGGGGCATTCGTGGGAAGGTCTAATACCGGGTAGAAGTGGTTGGGACAAAATCCTCGCGGAAAAGCCTTTTGGCACTTTTTGTAACTTAGGGTTCGTTAGGGTTAGCCCTAGCAGCAGGATTGCATGTGTTTCGGGGTGCTCTAGATTTTTGCAACTGAGTTCTGGGGTCTTAGAGCACTCGTGAGAATGTGTAATTTTGGTTGCAAGTCATTTGAAGAAAATCCATGGTGGGAAAGGGGGGATTTGGCATAGTTAAAGAAAGCCTTTGCCACTATTCTTAACTTAGGGTTCGTTAGAGTTAGCAGTATTTCTATTGCATGTGTTTGAGTGGGGGGAATTTCGAGTCTTGGAGCGATGCTGGCTATGGCTACTTTTGCTTGCAAGTGGTTTGAATGCAATCCACGGTGGGTAAGGGGTAATTAGGAAGGGGGTACTTCGGCCTACTTTTACTTTCAAAGTAAGTTTTGTCACCAGTTTTCTGCTAGGCCTCGTTTTTTGAGATTTGATTGGGGGTCTTCTACATTTTTGCGACTGGCTTTAGTAAGGGTCTGGGTGGGAGCACTGCTAGGAAGATCTAATTTTGTTCTAAAACACAGTTTACAGTACACCTAGCTTGAGGGGAAAGATCCGCTACATTAATTTGCCCATACTTATTTATCCTTCAAAAGGTGACTCAGACAGAGTACGCACTTTCAAAAATATTGTACTGTCTACTAGGAAAACCAAATTGTGACTTTTTGCACTCCACAGCCTACATACCTTATATTTATTTATCAGTGGTGTTGTAATATTATATCACTTCCTGTTTTTCGTTGAATAATTACAGGCCGGGTTTCAGTCTCTGCAATGGGGAAAAAAGGATGGAGTCAGGCTTCACAGTAGCGAGCCACAATTCAGCATCAGGCAGGCAGTGGACAGGGTGTCTTCTGGTGACCAACATCGATGGACGAAGCGTCGGCTGCAATGGAGGAGTGGCGCTAATAAGAGGATTTTTTTCTGCAGGCAACTTACTTACCACTTCCAACAGGACAACTACAACCACATAGATACAGTATCCCTTGCCTTTTTCTCTGACTGTGACTGCATTTCTTGGATCTCTCTCCGCTTCTAAATTGATCCCTTAACACATCACTTAGTCCACTCCACTATCACATCTGCACCACACATAGTCATTTGTAAGTGCTCCTACGTAATTCGCAAGTCGCAGCACGCCCCAGCCCGTAGTGGACTGGGATGGCCCCAATGATGAAGCATGTCACCAAGGGGCAACCCTGGTGAGTGAGGGGACACCTAGAAAAAAAGCAATTTCTCCTTTTCTATCTACTATACCTTCCAGACCAACCCCATTGAGTGTTGTTGTGAATGGATTTATAGTGACCAGCAAGGCTCTCGGGTATCTGGCTACAGAGACCTTATGTTGAATATCGTTATCAATAATTCCACACAGGCCCTGTACTGTCGCATTCTTTCTTCCACAGTTGTCGAAAGTACTACTTACTTTTCACTGACATGCATGCAGTAGTGCATGCACTTTCAAAGATTGATGGATAGGTTTGTACCCAAAGAATTGTTTATGTTCAATTGTTTGTCTATGCTGTGCTTTTTTTTACAGGGTGTCTTCTGGTGACCAACATCGATGGACGAAGCGTCGGCTGCAATGGAGGAGTGCCGCTAATAAGAGGATTTTTTTTCTGCAGGCAACTTACTTACCACTTCCAACAGGACAACTACAACCACATAGATACAGTATCCCTTGCCTTTTTCTCTGACTGTGACTGCATTTCTTGGATCTCTCTCTGCTTCTAAATTGATCCCTTAACACATCACTTAGTCCACTCCACTATCACATCTGCACTACACATAGTCATTTGTAAGTGCTCCTACGTAATTCGCAAGTCGCAGCACGCCCCAGCCCGTAGAGGACTGGGATGGCCCCAATGATGAAGCATGTCACCAAGGGGAAACCCTGGTGAGTGAGGGGACACCTAGAAAAAAAGCAATTTCTCCTTTTCTATCTACTATACCTTCCAGACCAACCCCATTGAGTGTTGTTGTGAATGGATTTATAGTGACCAGCAAGGCTCTCGGGTATCTGGCTACAGAGACCTTATGTTGAATATCGTTATCAATAATTCCACACAGGCCCTGTACTGTCGCATTCTTTCTTCCACAGTTGTCGAAAGTACTACTTACTTTTCACTGACATGCATGCAGTAGTGCATGCACTTTCAAAGATTGATGGATAGGTTTGTACCCAAAGAATTGTTTATGTTCAATTGTTTGTCTATGCTGTGCTTTTTTTTACAGGGTGTCTTCTGGTGACCAACATCGATGGACGAAGCGTCGGCTGCAATGGAGGAGTGCCGCTAATAAGAGGATTTTTTTTCTGCAGGCAACTTACTTACCACTTCCAACAGGACAACTACAACCACATAGATACAGTATCCCTTGCCTTTTTCTCTGACTGTGACTGCATTTGTTGGATCTCTCTCTGCTTCTAAATTGATCCCTTAACACATCACTTAGTCCACCCCACTATCACATCTGCACCACACATAGTCATTTGTAAGTGCTCCTACGTAATTCGCAAGTCGCAGCACGCCCCAGCCCGTAGAGGACTGGGATGGCCCCAATGATGAAGCATGTCACCAAGGGGCAACCCTGGTGAGTGAGGGGACACCTAGAAAAAAAGCAATTTCTCCTTTTCTATCTACTATACCTTCCAGACCAACCCCATTGAGTGTTGTTGTGAATGGATTTATAGTGACCAGCAAGGCTCTCGGGTATCTGGCTACAGAGACCTTATGTTGAATATCGTTATCAATAATTCCACACAGGCCCTGTACTGTCGCATTCTTTCTTCCACAGTTGTCGAAAGTACTACTTACTTTTCACTGACATGCATGCAGTAGTGTATGCACTTTCAAAGATTGATGGATAGGTTTGTACCCAAAGAATTGTTTATGTTCAATTGTTTGTCTATGCTGTGCTTTTTTTCTTGTCTCCCAAAACTTTTCCAAAAACCCCCGTACCCATCCATTTTTCAAACCCTAACCCTCTTCCCCCGGGCTGTGTGGTTTTGATTGATGTGTGACTAAATTACAGCAATAAATCCACACACTTGCTGGGGAGGATAAGGTGATAGCAACAGGCTGGTGAAGAAATCCGAGGATATATTCTTACTCTGCTTGACAAAGACCCATGGCTAATGTCAAAGAACTTCAACCGAATTAGTAGTTATACTTTACCATTTGTTAGGCTACAATGTGGCACTGTTCTAGTGTACTTCTGTCACCTGCTATATTCTCAGTTGTACCGTTGAATTGCTCAGGAGGACAAACCAGATTTCATTTTCTTTTCTTTCATAGGCATGCAACTGCCACTGTGTCACACCACTAGTACCACCGCTATGAGGAAATTTTATCCGACCAAGATTGCCAACCTTATTCGCTGTTTCCCGTGGAGCCAGCCCTGGGTCTAGCCCTACTTTCAAACACAAATTACAGGTAAGATAAGCGTTTGGTGGTTTGGGGGTATAATGGAGTATTAGTAGGAGAGACGAGAGACTGACGGTAGTACTACTAAAGTCCTAGGACTCTTGGATTCACTTCACGTATTCTGTGAGAGGCACTTAGTGTTGAAAACATTTGGGCATTTACACTTAAAGGAAGAAAATGGAACTAAACTTTCAGGAAAACAAAGTCACTGTTAAACCCCCACCCACCAGGCAAGCAGTAAGAAACGGGTATGCTTAGATAAAATTTGAAAAAGTATATTTATATCCCTAACAAAATAATCTCCCGCAAGACCCTCCCTAACCCCAACGATTGTCCTTCAAAAGTCCCCAAAAACCCAACTCCCAATTCCCACCCCCCAAAAGTCTCTAAAAAAGGGGCAAGGGACACTATGGGTGGATGCTGTCTACTTTTTGGGCCAGGGCATCATGCTCCTGGCGGAGCAAGGCGTGCTCTACGCGGAGTCCCTCCAACTGGTTGGAAAAGTGGTGGAGCTCTTGCTGGAGGCGGGACACCATCAGGGTACTGCGGCGCAGGCGTGCCTTCAATGCCTTGCAGGTTCAACGGCTGTGAGAGGAAGCTGTTGTCCTTGCTACTCGGCGGTGGCGTTTGGCTTTGGCAGCCCGGCTCAGTCTGGGTGGACCACTGTGCTGGGTGGCACTGGCAGCCCGTGGGGGCACGGAGGCCGATGCAGACGACGTAGTTGTTGTGGTCGACTGCACACTTTCTTCGTCCTCCAGGGCCACCAGCCGCCGATATTCGGCCACAGTGGCATCGATCCTCCGTTGCCGGGCCGCTCTAGCCAGCTCCTTCCTCCTTGTTCGTTTGGAAGGAGAACCTATATGAAGAAAGAAAGACATAGTCTGTAACCAATGCTCTTTAAGATTAACTCAATCATTCAGCAGAAATTTGTGTTGCACTACAACTAGCTAATTGCAAGCGCATTACATAACTATTGAGGCCAGTATCTATCTAACCTCACACTTCTTCATCCTTGCTCTAACATTAGTGGGAGTTTAAGGAACAAATCCTACGAGCACTATGGACTTCCATTGGAGTCGACTATGAAAGTACACCAGTCTTATTCTTCTTCTTGTCTCTTGTTTAGGAAAATTGGTACGTTATCTTCTGCAAGCCGGCATAATGCCAGCGCAGTAAACTTGCACCCGAGAAAAAGAGACGCACGCCATGAGGAGTGACCTAGACTTGCGTTGCGTTACTGTACCCGTCCAGTACATGCAGGTGGTGAAGCTCTTACTTTTCTATTACGGGTGGCACTGAGAATACTCTGTTACAACTCAAGGGCCACTGCTTAATTAATTTAACTTTCACCCTACAGTGGAAATGAGTACTAGAAATTGAAAATTGAAGAAGATAAATAATCTGATTATCTATCACTTCACATGGGATGTTTTTGCTTATATATGGGATGACTTTAGGTGCTTTGCTTTTTATTGAGTGACCAGTGATACATCCACACATGAATGACTGAGTACTACTAAACTTATTAAGAGAGGTAGGGAGTGGCCACCGTAATAACCGGATCTATGCTGTGCTTGCAATACAAACTACTGCTACTATTGATGGTAGTATTTGGACAAAATTAAAACTTCTTTTCCTTGCCTTTCCTACACTGGAACGGACATGCGGGTGCAGTGTTACATGCTCTTCAAAGTTACACTTAGTTCATCCACTGACCGTCTACTCTCTCTAGATCATGGGTACTCACAAACGTTCTCTCAGGGGCTAAATTTACAGTGTAGTTTGTGGCCGAGGGCCGCACTGGTGGGGGCGGAGTCAGAGGGGGCGGGGCTAAAGCAAAACGAAAACTTGTGACCATGAGGTTGCACACAGGTCCCTGCAGCAGATGCCTTCATCCACTGAGCCACCAGACCCAGCATTTACATACATCTCTCTCCCTCCTGCTCTCCCTCCTGCCCTCCCTCTCCATCTCTCTCTCCCTCCTGCCCTCCCTCTCCCTCCCCCTCTGTCATCTCACTGTGTGTGTGTCTATCTGTGTCAGCCTTCAGCCCAGGTTGAGACCGCTTCCTCAACGCGCACACACAGACAACACCAAAGTACTTAACAGGTCTTTAAAAGACCATTAACATATTATTGAGGCTTTGTTTGTTGTAGCGCCCCTGCATCTCCACCCTGACAATCACTGCTTGCCCGGCCCCACAGAGCAGAGGCTTTGTTCTATTTCACCTCTTTGTGGCCTTGCATCTCCACTCTGCTCTGTGGGGGCCGGGGGAGCAGTGATTGTCTGCAAGGTCTGCGCACCGCCAAGGAAGGCTTGCCGGGCCACCACCGGCCCGCGGGCCATACTATGAGTACCCCTGCTCTAGATACACATATGCTATCTAAGAGTCAGATAGTAGCATGATCCAGGTATATGGACACATACAGTTTCTGTGTCACCCACCCAGGCTGTTGTCCTTCCACCCATCATTGCTTCATCATTCACACAGCCATGCATCTCATATTCTTGCCTTCCCAGCTAGTCTTCAATCTCAATAAGTAAGGAATATATAAGAGCTTACCTCTGGCTGCCACCACCACCGTCTCAACTCTCACAGCCGCCGCCTCCTCCCCTGAAGAATCGCCCTCCGCCTCCGTGTCGAGCACCACCACCTCCACGCTGGCCCCGCCACCAGATGTTCCACCTACAAAGTACATTGAAGAATGTTAGAATAAAGCACTCACAAGTCTTTGGTCTAGGAATGAAGACATGTGAAAACAATGTAATTTGTGACTGTCTACTTTAAAGTTAAAAAAAATGTCCCTTTTTCCAGGGAAGGTTGTCTTGCTGCACTTTTTGGCACAACTGATGAAGGCTGGTTTTTTAACACGCACCATTTTTCTCCACACAGACAGAAGATGGACTTCTAACAACAAGATCAAGTTGAAACCAGGTGAGAGCTCGGCTCGACCACAAGAAATGTCTTCAATTAATCGTCAGCACTAACCACTTTTCCATTATCAGTTACACGTTTAGTTTTATTATGACTTCATTTTAATAAATGTGTTTACTTTTAATAAAGCTTTTAAACTTAAATACAATCTGTGTTTTTTGGTCCAGACTAGAGTGACTGAGCGAAAGGTTTTGCAATTTTTGCAAGCATGAGTCCAGATAGAACACTTCAAAAGACATTATGGACAATCCCAGAGGACTGCACTAAGTTGATAGAGCTATTGCTGACTAGAATCATGGGAGTTTCGCCAACCGTGCAATCTTAGTTAGCTACACAGACAGACTAATAAGAATAATCTAGTAATACCACAGGGAGTCATAGTAGAGGCAGGATAAGAATTTAGATACAGTCAAAGACAATTTTGAAAAAAGTCAAATGAGGAACGCTAGGAAAAATAGGTACTAGTCTAAAATGAAAACTTACTGGGGCCAGCAAAGGAGCCCTCGCCTGCCCGATCCTGGCCCTGTTGAACAGCATCCGCCGCCTGCTGCTCCTGTGTCCTCCTCTCGCCCCTGGGGGGAGCTGACGTACAACATGAAAGAAAGAACAGAAAACATGGATGATTGTTGCTTGTCAATGTCAACTAAATCAAACATTTCAAAAGAACAATAACAAAATATTTCCGCGAAATTATATTGATTAGGGTTAGTTTTCATTTATTTGCGGACCTGTGACTTCAAAAGTCACGTAACTCACTAAACAAAGTACTGAAAGGTTCACCTAGGACTGGCAGGCAGCAGTCCGCAGGCAAGACGCAAAGTGACAGACAAACTCCATTGTGATTTCAGTCAGATCAGTGACAACACTAACAGTTGCCTGCTACATTACCAGTCATTTAAATAGTCAAACTATCAATCCACCGCCACTATTTTTCTTATTGTCAGGGGTACAAAGGAAGGGGCAGATTTAAGCCCCTTGCGGCTCTTTTGCTCCGTTCTTGCGTGACTTTTGTGACGCAGCAGCTAAACAAAAAAGGGCGCCATGGTGCGGCGTATAATATTCTAACAACGTGACGCATTTGAGAGATGCATCCCGTTATAAAGCCCTGCGCCATCAGGGGGCGTTCCGGCGCAAGGGAGGGCATTCCTGCGCTGGAACACATCCTAAAAGTGGCTGAGGGAAATCTACAAAATTTCAATCAGTCACCTTTAGGACAATGATGCGTCACACAAACCCTGCACCTGCTTGAAGCAGACGTACGGCTTGACCCAGCATTGGGGAGATAGGGTACCCCAGAGCATTGCTGGAGCTGCGCCATCGCTGCGACGCAACTCCAGCAGTAAAGCTTCGGTGACGTTTTGGGCCCATGGTGCGCCGCATTGCAAATACGGCGCACCATGTTTGGTGGTGGTAGCGGGCCGCACAATTAATGGCGCATCCCTGCTACTTTGCAGGGATGCGACGGTAATTGCAATTCTGCCCCTTAGGGGCATACTTACTTACGCGTTCTGGCGCATCTCCAGAGATGCGCCAGATCAAATGCGTCACGCAAAACTACCCTTGCGACACGGCAGATGCGCCTCATTTACAATGCGGCGCGCCCTGGCGCAAGGGTAGGCACTTGCGTGACGCATCTCGTCACGTAAGAGCGGCGCATCGCTGGAGTCACGTCGCCAACGCAATGCAACTCCAGTAATGCTCAGGGCCACCCAATACTTAACATGCTGTGTCAGTCCTTTCGCCTGCTTCAAGCAGGCATAAGGAATTGAATTGACGTAGCAGCGTCGCAGAAGTGCCTGCGTTAAATCTTGTAGATTTCACGCAGGCAATTTTGCGAGGCACACAGCTGCCGGACCGCCCACCCTGCGTACTAGGAACGCACCCATTGTGGTGCAGGCCCATGGCTTTATAACGTGACGCATCTCCCTAGATGCGTCATGCTGTAAATGACTCGCAGGGATGCGGCACGTTTACGCCGCTGTTGCGTCACGCAAGGCAACGTAAACGTGGTGCAAGGGGCTTGTAAATGTAATCTGCCCCCTAGTGTCTAGCATTACGCAGTTCTGTAAAGTACACTCATACATAATAGTTACTCAGGCCAATGAGACCACGAAATAGAAAACAAATAAGCATAGTAGCAACGCCACTGAGAAGGAGAGCAGTGCACCTGAAATGCACAGAAGATTTTGAAATATAATTTAACTACAATGTAATCGTCATCAGCGGCATTATTGGCTTGCTCCATGTAAAAAACAAATATTTGCAATACAACAACACAGAGCAGGAGAAAACATCATAGTAGTGAGTGATGAAATGGCTACTACTACTCACCAAGCCCGGGGATCTCCAAGCCGAGCTGGTCCAGCAGGTCGCGCTCCCGGTCCAGGAGGTCCGTCCAGCGATGGGTTACCTGGCTGTAGGTGCGCTGGACCCCGTAGAGGTGGGATATGGCCCAGCACACCTTCTCCCACCGCTTCCGGCGCTCCCGCATGTTGTAGCCGCCGGCCGCGATCCTGCCGCCTCCCGTGATGGTCCTGGGCAGGCGGCGCTGGACGAAGTAGACCAGCGCGCCCACTTCCTCCGGGCTGAATATCTCCCGTCGCGTCACCTGCTCCCCCCTCAATCTCCCGCATGCTGTCCTGGCACTGGGTCCAGTACTACTCCCCGCCGCCGCTGCAGCCCTCAAGTGCCTGGGCAGCTTCACGGCGCCTGGCTTGACCATGGTCTGGGCAGGTAAGGTAGGAAGAAGTAGAAAATTAAGAAAGAATAGGATAGGGAAGAAGAAAAGAAAAGAGTTTAAAAAAGTAGTTTAAAAGTAAAGAAAAATAGCAGAAAAGACAAAAATATACAGCTAGGAAAAGAGAGGGATAGATAAGAAGCAAAATCGTAAAAAAAAACCTGAAAACAAGCAAAGGATGGCAAAGATACCAAGAGGATTAAACACCATGCCCAGACACAGGAAATGAATGAAAAACAAGATGGCCGGCGCCCGTTCACGAGCGCGAAAGTAAGTTCGCGCGAGATTTCCCTCGCGATCTCGTGCGAACCTCTAGATTTCCCTCGCGATCTCGTGCGAACCTCTACTCGCAATGCGCTTACTGCGCGAGATTATACATAGCGGGCGGAAACGGAAATACGTCACGCAAACAAAATGGCCGCGCCCGTACTCGACCTTGGGGTAAATTCGCGTGTTGCGCTGCAAGCGGCTCGCGAATACTGCAAAAAAACTCGCGAAACAACAAGCCCCAAAAAAAATAAAAAGCTCATTCGCACGAATTGGCGGCTTCTGCGGTCGGTTTCGCACGACGCCGCGCCCCGCGAATAGCGCGAAAAAACCGAAAAACGATTTTAGCAAAAGCAAAAGCAATGAGCAGGTGCAAAAGGTCAACCTCATGATTTGTAACGATTCCCTGTAGTGCTTCCTGAGGGGGCCCTCCAGAATTCGGTTGCCTGCTTGCAACTATTGTGTGACCCTGCTCTGACCTTAACTGTATGCCACAAAGGTCCTGATTTACAGCTAAAGGAGCAGACAAGCAGGTGCCAGGCTGGAACTTCAAATTCTTTCAGTGACACATTAATTAGCCCCTAATTCATTATTGTCAGTTGGGGCAGGGCAGGTGTTGTTAATAAACTAACCCCAAATTAATTCATGTCAGTTCAAGCAGGGCAGGTGGGCTTGCTTTTCCCCCCCATCTTCTACAGTGATGATGAACCAGAGGGTGGCATTGATGTAACAGAGGGTGGCATGGGTCAAAGAGAGGGTGCCAGTGGTGAAACAGAGGGTGCTGGGAGGCTGTGATGATGAACCAGACGTAGAAACAACATAGTCGCGACCGTTGCGAGCCGACAAGTAAGTTCGCAATTGCGAACTAGTACCAAATCCTCGCGAACTGGCAGAAACACTTGCAAACACAACAAAAAAAAAAATCCGCAAATTCGCGAGAATTCGCGGATTTTGCGGATTGCGAATTCGCAAATCCGCAAAATTTGCGAACGCGAGATTCGCAAAATTCGCCCATGCTTAATCGAGAGGGACGTGTATCAATACTTTGATATCTGTCAGGCTTCTTCAAATTATCCCTATTTCTAAGGTCATATCTTTTCTCAGAGGGCTCCCTCTGGGGAGACTGGTGTTCTCGAGTCGGAGTTCTTTCCCTCCGTCGAGGAGACCTTCCTCTGGACTGGAAAACTTTTTCCTTGGGAGTGGATTGTTTATTTCCATCCCAGCTCTTTTTAGGAGTATTTGAATTATTTTTAATAAATAATTTTACTAACTCTCTATATGCTTTTGTTAATTCTCTTATGTTAACTAAGAGTTCTTCACTTGCTATTTTATCAATGTCCGGATGTGGTGTGTAGCTGGCTAGAACCAGCCACGTTGCTCCTGGTCTACCTAGTGGACCGAGCCTGGTAATATGATCATTGTGTTTTAGGGCACCTTTACACCAGAGCAGGTGCTCTTGGAATTTTAATGGGATTTCAATCTCCTCGAAAGGAGCGTACTCTTCCGGTGGATCTCCTACTATATAGTAGTGGAACTCGTGTGTTGCGGTGTTTGCCGCTGGAAATTTTATCCATGAATAGAATACCTCTGTCTGCCGATATTCGTGTGCCTCTATCACGAAGAAGACTGTGCCACCTTGTGTGGTCAGTCCATTTTCTATAAGTTTTGACGTTTTAGATTTTCTTAAATGTGCCGGGATGATTATTGCACCCGGTTCAATAACACCGTCGGGACCCTGCTGAGTCGCATCTACTGCGGGTGCAGCGGTTTCGTTTTCTCCTGGCATTGTATAAATGTAAGGTTTGCAGAGCAGGTCTCCAAGGAGGCAAAGATTAGGTGCACAATATTTTGGAATACTGTATCCTTCAACATTGAATAAACCAGAGATTTACATAGGAATCTCTTCCTACTAAGGTCGGGCGGATTTTAACCTTTCACCCACTGCACCACACCATCGTTCGCTGATGTCGTTGAGGCAGCGTAGCTTCAGTATCAGCGAAGCAGCGATAGTATCGAGGCAGCGTTTGCTTAAGGCAACGTTGGTAATATTTATACCTGAAAGGTGCCTGGTTTGACGTAAGTTTTTGGACATAAGACGTCAATAAAGATGTCACTAGGAAGTGATTGTCTCTTAGTGCTCATTAGAGTTCTATTACTAATCAAAACATAGCAAGCGGGGATTTCATAGGTTGCTGAGTTTTTATCTTGTTGAAGAACTCGGAGTGTAATCTAGGAATCTTAGATAGTGGCTTCTGCTGTGTCATTTGCACTAATGAGCTGCAAAGGAAGCTGCAGAGGAAGTGATTCTGAAATGTGGCTCTGATCGTGTGAGGCCAGAGACGAGTTTCTGAATATTGCATTTGATCGTGTATGCCAATATAGGGGAATAAATGGATTATAGCCGTATAGGGGCATAAGGTCACTGTATTGATACGGGTCCTAGATTAGAACCTGACAGCTCGCCTTGGCTTTCCAGGACACCAGATGAATTTGCCACATAAAGATTGCCGAGCCTGTATCCTGTGTTTGGGGAATTCCAAAGATATCGACCTAAACAAATATAAAACATAGGTAGGACATTCATTTTAATGATATTGGTCCGACCAATAATGGTAAAATACAATCGTTCCCACCTATCAAGAGACGTCTTAATTTTAACAAACAAATCGTCCCAGTTAGCATCGACCAGCTCCGTCATATTAACTTTGATCACTATCCCCAAATAGACAGCTTCTGTAACCACCCTATCATCTTTCCATACTAGGGCTTCTGAACACAAGATCTGGGTCTTTGATTCGTTGAGTTTGTACCCTGTTACAGATCCAAACTGCTCAGCAAGCCTCTCAATCTCTACAATGGCAGTTCCCGGATTAATTGTTACGATAGCGATATCATCCGCGTATGCGAAAACGGAAAAGAAATAATCAAAAACATGATACGGAGGTATAAGTATGTTCCGGGTTAATTGTTCTATAAAAGGATTAATATACAGGGCAAATAATAGCGGGGAACAAGGGCAGCCTTGACGGGTCCCTCAGGTAATATTCAAAGAGTCCGAGAGTAATCCCATAGCAGATATCCTAGCCTTGGGTGAAGAATAAAGTGATTGTACTTATACAATAAATTTCTGACGGAATCCCATTTTGGCCATGAGTCTCCACATATAGCCCCAATGCACCCGGTCAAACGCTTTTTCCGCGTCAAGTAAAATAAGCGCTAATTCTTTACTCTTCACGGCAGCTGTATCAAATATAGTAATAACTTTATTTATGTGATCTACCGTACCTCTTTTAGGTATAAAACCATGCTGGTGCTGGGATACTAAAGATGCGATAACTTCAGATAAACGATTGGCCAGAATCTTTGAATACATTTTATTATCGGCATTTAGTAAAGAGATAGGCCGATAGGATCCCACCAAGTCAGGGGCTTTGCCTTTCTTGCAAAATACCGCAATAGTCGCATCCGACCAAGTAATACAAGGGTTTCCCAGCTGGGCCATCTGCATTACACTTAACAGTTCTTCCTTAATGTTACTAAAAAACTGTCTATATACTTCCCCTGGAATTCTATCAGGGCCTGCCGCCTTACCAATTGCCAAACTTTTTACGGCAATTTCCAATTCAGACATAGTAATAGGCGAATCCAAATCACTTATTAGCGAAGGTTCGAGTACCTTCAACCCCACTTCCAGCATTTCATGCCAATCCGAACCCGCACCATCCCCACCATCCCCACCTTGCTGGGTGTATAATTCAGAATAAAACTTCTGAAATATATTAAGAATCTGCTGCGGCTCCGAATGTAATACCCCCTCGCCATCCCTCATTGCTTGAATATTCCTAGCTGATTCCTTCATCCGCAGTCGAATCGCAAGCCTTCTCCCAATTTTTCCCCAAAACTCATGACTTTGCATTTTAGATGTTAAAAACTTTCTAGCAATCTCAGTGCTCCAAAACCCAAGGACATTAGCCCTGGCCTTAACCACCTTATTCTCTAACTCACATAACTCTTTCCGACCGTTAGCTACTTCCCTCGTTAATAAGGTCTTTGCCTCTACTAGCTGCTCATATAACATGGCAAGCTCTTTTTTGAGTGTCTTTTGCTGCCAGAATGAAAAACTCATACATTCACCGCGGAATCCAGCTTTGAATGTGTCCCATACTGTACAGATATTGGCCGTCCCCTTGTTGTAACTAAAAAAAGACTGAATCAACTGTCCATAGCTTTCGATCATACGTAAAGTTAAAACACTTAGGGCTGTTAACAGCACCCTGTAATTCCAGCACTATAGGAGAATGGTCAGATGTAATCCTAGGGTAAGTTTTTATGGTAGCGCCACCCAGTATATTCTCTGATGCAAAAAAATAATCTAATCTAACCAACTTCTTGTGGGGATGTGAGTAAAATGTAAACCCACTATTTTGCCCCCTAATCCGCCCCTATACATCCACTAAGCCTTGATCTTTTAATAAATTGACAAGTTCTTTATACACTCTCGGTTTACGACCTGTATATTTTTCAAAACCCTCCTGTATTGCACTATTCGATAAATTTATATTCATATCCCCACAAACCACTACTGGTTGCGGGAAAGTAGCTAATTCTAAATTGATTTCATTCAGGGCTACCGGATCGTCCAAATTAGCTCCATAAAGTGTGCATAACGTTAGCTGCCTCCCTTCGATCTTACACTCTGCGATAGCCCACCGTCCATTCTTATCCATTATTTTACGTCCAATATTAACATAATTTTGATTAACAAGAATAGCTACTCCCCTTATCATACTGGATTTGCCAGACGCGACTACTAATGTAAACCCTAATTCCGTTAGCATTCCCCTTTTTGACCATGGAATATGAGTTTCTTGTAAGCACAATACATCCGGGCGGATATACCTCACTTCCGCAGCTACTTTTTGTCTTTTTATAGAGTTATTCAGCCCGGACACATTCATAGAACAGATTCTTACACCTTTATTCACCATTGTAGCGACCCATTCCCAGCCATCCAGCTATCTACCGCCCAACTTACAGAAAAACCAAAGCTAATAATAAAGATACTCAGACATTCAAATTGTTTTTTACTGCCATCATATATTTCCTGTGTTATTTGCTGTGAACAAATTTTTTCCCCCGTTTTTACCCCACACCAAAGTGCCCCCCTCCAACCCCCAGTCCAGGCCCCCTGACCCACCCTCCCTCCCCCTCCCGTCCCTTCTCCCTTCATAGAGGCTTTAGGACTTATGGTCCTCTTGATGCGAGCTTACCCCCTACCTCCTGCCTTTGCCCGCGGGACATCACCCAACATGCCTTCACCACACTCACACCCACTTCTTCCAAGTGAAGAGCTAAGACCAAAAAAAGAATACTGAAAGCTTACTTGTTAATCTCAGTGCCCCCCAATATTATATCTCACATACATTACAGTGACCCCAAAAATTATTTGGTAGCACTGGCAGTCATAAAGAATCGGGTATGCTCCCTATGGATTACTTTTAATTTGTCCGGAAACATCAAATAAGCCTGCGCCCCTTTGGTTTGAAACTCAGATATTAACTGCTGAAGCTACCATTGTGTTTCAACCGATTGTGAATTTTTTGTGCGGCCCGACTTATGTAAACAATCAAGACCACTACATTTTTTATCCGGTCGAGCCTTCAAAAATATTTTCTCACGAGCTTGAAAACTGTTGAACGCCACTAAGATGGCTCTTGGCTTTTTATCATGCTGATTAACTTTAAATGGAAATCTATGAGCCCGCTCGACCTCCCGGTCCCAATCCCATTTTGTAGCTTCTGGCATTGCTTTTTTTTAAAAGATCAGCTATGAACCCTCGAGTGTCCGTCCCCTCTTTCCCTTCAGGTATCTGCAAAAATCTTAAGTTATTTCTGCGGGAACGATTTTCTATATCCACAAGTTTCCAGTTGATGTCCCCCTTAGTGGCCACATGTAGTTCAATTGTTTAAAGGAAAAGATTGCCAGCAAGGGGTTTGTTTGTTGGTCTGAGTTAGACAGTATAGCGCAGTCTGTATTAGTTAGACTTAGCAGCTGAATGAAACAGCAACTGTTCAAAATATTATTACGAATCTGTCAGCCAAATACTATAGAAACTACCACACTAGCCCCATAGAAATGCAGTGATTTGGACAGATTCAACAACAAACTTGTGTTTTCTGGCAGTGAATGAAAAATTAAACACAAGAGTACAAGTAAAGCAACACGAAAAGATTAATTTTTTGGAAAAATTATTATTTTTTATATTGAAATAAATCATCAATGAAAATCAAGGGTGTACAGTTATAAACAATTGCATGTGTTTCTAAAGTAAATGGAGCTGAAAAAAACAATCCATAAATACAGAAGAAAGCAATCCAGTCAAGAATACACTAAATTAAATTGACTTCTTTCCAAGATGGCACTGTCTTTTTGCCTCTCACATATAAATAGCAGTAGCGCGTAACACACATAACACAATTTGTTTTGTGTGGGGAACTTAAACTCTTACTAAGATTTGAATTATGTGGCTCACACTTGATATTAAATCTCTGATGTAATA
The DNA here is from genome assembly GCF_964263255.1 of Lissotriton vulgaris. Taxonomy (NCBI): domain Eukaryota; kingdom Metazoa; phylum Chordata; class Amphibia; order Caudata; family Salamandridae; genus Lissotriton; species Lissotriton vulgaris. Next base: position 420,151,589 of record NC_141698.1, read on the forward strand.
CTTTTTACAGCTATCTCGGACCCTGAGATTGAAACCACAGGTTCCCTAAAGATTTAACACTTTTTTGGCCTGGTTATTTGGATATCACTTCGGGCAGACTTAAAGCTTCCCTAAGGTAAATAGGTTTCCTTACCTTTTTTGAATCCCACTACAATAAATTTTCTTAAATTTTCTTAGCTTATTCGTGGTTTCTTTCCACTCCCTACAGGCAATGAATTGTTAAACTCTGCGTGAGTTCATCTACAGCTTTGTTTCATTAATGAAATAAGTAAGTGTATCTGCTTGTTCATTTTCCAAATAAGCCTTGCCAGTCAACCTTTTGGCTACCATACTTACTGGTTTCAGCTTTGTAAATAATTAACTAAATTTGTGCAATGTGTTTAATGCAATTATACATGCTTGCCAGTCATCTCTTTGGTCACCACACTGACCAGTCTGCTAGACTGCATTTTTTGTGTACAATTCACTAAATGTGCATAAATGTTATTAATGTAAATATATGTTCAAAATTGTCCTTATATGTCAGCAACACGTTTTAGGACCAATTGTTAATTTTAAATATGTTTTTTATAGGGGTCATCCTTATTGCATTATCCTCTTGTCCTGATGATGGTCTCTGGATTACTCCACTGAGACCGAAACGTCGACTCTTCAATCCAAGTCTCTCTTCCTTTTTTACATCTGGCTTTCTATTCACCATCTTGGAAAGAAGTCAATTTAATTTAGTGTATTCTTGACTGGATTGCTTTCTTCTGTATTTATGGATTGTTTTTTTCAGCTCCATTTACTTTAGAAACACATGCACTTGTTTATAACTGTACACCCTTGATTTTCATTGATGATTTATTTCAATATAAAAAATAATAATTTTTCCAAAAAATTAATCTTTTCGTGTTGCTTTACTTGTACTCTTGTGTTTAACTTTTCATTCACTGCCAGAAAACACAAGTTTGTTGTTGAATCTGTCCAAATCACTGCATTTCTATGGGGCTAGTGTGGTAGTTTCTATAGTATTTGGCTGACAGATTCGTAATAATATTTTGAACAGTTGCTGTTTCATTCAGCTGCCAAGTCTAACTAATACAGACTGCGCTATACTGTCTAACTCAGACCAACAAACAAACCCCTTGCTGGCAATCTTTTCCTTTAAACAATTTTACTGCCCAAGCCCGCAAGGGTATATTGGGTTACCCACCCCTACTACCACATGTAGTTCAATCGTTTTCTTTTGTCGCGCTAGCTCGTCTTCTAAGGTCGAGATGCGTGTTTCTGCTTCATTCGCCCTAGCCAAAAACTCTATACTATCTTCTCGTGTCTCATCTCTGTGTTGCATCATAGTCTGATAAATCAGACCCAGTGATATATCCTCCCACTCAGAATCTGAAGCTGCTGCGCCAACGGCACCTATGTTTTCCTCCGGCACCTCATTGACCACACCGTCACTGTCATTCGCGCCCAGTTGAAGCCTACGCACAGTCCGGAGCTCTGGCCCCTCCGTCTCCAACAAGTCCTCATCCAGACTACTATGATTACTTCCATCCTCCATCCTGCCATCCTCCATACTCATGCGCATGGCATATTGTTCCGCAAGGTCTTCTGAGGAGGACATTGATCGTTCAGATAATGAATAAAAGTCAGCAGAGTCCATCTCCCAAACAAACCGCTATTGCTGCCTCTTGACTATTCTCATTATTCACCAAATTCGTCACTGTAGCCGAGTTTTCCTCAAAGTTTTCAATTGAGCCATTCATATCATGCACTGCTGCTGAGACTGCTGAAACTGCAACAGTTTTGGAGGGCACACTTCCCTGTGCATCCTCTGCCACAGCCCCCAGAGCCCCGTAGCTCGATAATAAAGCCTCAGTTTTTTTGTTCTGCTGATGTTGTTTTTCAGCCCCTTTAGCTTTTATAGCCGAGAACAGCTCTGGGATTTTCTTTCTAACACTCGCCGTGGCCCCCTCCTTAGTTTGCACTGCAGCTGACCCTGACCCATCCTCTGTCGCCTTACTTGATAGAGATACTTCCTTTGACCCCTCCGCTCCTTCCTGCGGGTCATCAGCATTTCCCTGTGCGCACCCTCTTCGTCCTTTTGGTGCCATTCTCCTCTGAGACGCTTGCTGCCGTGAAGTGTCTCCAGCTCCTCCGCTGCTCACTGCACCGCGGTAAACTGTGTCCCAGGTGAGCCAGGTGAGCTGCCTCAACAGAAACACCCACTGGCTACTCAGCGTGCTCCAGGCTTCCGAAACTGTAACCACTCGAGGCAGCAGCATCCAGGTCCGGGCTACGGCGTTCTCCCTTACAGCACACCGACAATCTTTTTACTGGTCCGCCCAGTCAGGTAGGAAACAAATAGCTTTTCAGCTTTTCAGTCAGCTTTCAGTCGGCTCCAGTTGCTCCGCTCGCTCCGCTCTTCACCCCGTCAGTAGTATGCCCCGGGAGGTCCGGCAGGAGCGGCTTGCTCACACATCCAGCGTGGACGCCATCTTGCCTCGCAAAGACTAAACATTCATATGTAACGTGAACAGCTTTCCCCCTTTGATCATATACTGTAAATCTGTATAGTATAAAATTCACTCAGTCATTATGTTCTAAGAGGAGTTATGAGCCGTCGGCATGAAGACGAAAGATCTCGGTGTTGCGGAAAAAAAAGCTTTCAACATAATCGCAGCTGAAAAATATTTCGTTATTGATCTTGTTTTGTGTTAATGACTTTATTTTCCTTTTCTGTTATTTGTGTGACATCACTGAAACTCTATATTGTCATATTGTCATAGAAGAAAAATTGGAGATTAGTCACCACCAGGAGTAAACCATCTCAAATACAGCTTACTGAACTTTATAACTTTCTTGATCAGATATTTTTTATAGTGAGAATATTTTTCAAAATTGCAGCTTTAAAAAAGATTATTTACATAGATACTTTTTTATTAAATGCCTTAGATAAACCCTACATTTCTTAATTAGATTTTCGTATTTCTCTTTTTCTTGGATGTGGTTCCTATTCTCGTTCTCCCTATACAGTATATAGGACTATATACAGTATCAGAGGAATAGCATTGTATGTATCACTACTTTTCTATATATTGTTAATGGAGTACATGCTCTGTTACCAGAGCAGTGAGTGACCTCTAAGCACTACAACAAAACTTTCCTGACTTCTACAGAATAGAGACTGTAAACATTTTGTTTTTTTTGTTGTCCTCCTTATTCTTCTTCTCCTGTGCAATACTATAAAGTCACTGTGCATATTTTAATACTGTGAACTTATAGTACTTCAGAGGAGTTGGAGATCTATCTCTTCAACATACATTTACTGCAGTTATTACGTTGATAACTTACTACCTCATAGTTAGTAACACTGCTAATATTTTATAGAATAGTAGTGTTTAAAAAAAATAACTGTATACATAGTGCTTTATTTAATGTTTTGATGCAGCGTACATTTCTAGGTAATATGATATTTATTTTAAATGTTTTTTACTTGTTATTGTTCTTCTGACCTGAGATGATGTAGTAAAGGAGTGTTTCTTGTAGCACTTCTTTTCTACTTTATCTAAAAGCAACTGATGCCCTCTTATATTAACAAAAATATCAGGCAACACTTTTACAAACTATAGGCGACAAAAAAAGGAGGACGTGGCCACGATTAAGGGGTATTTTATTAATTGCATTTATATTTGTCACCCCTCTAATATATATACAGCTACACTTTCTTAAGAAAGTATATTTGTGATTGCTTAGTAAAAACAGTTTCAAACCTAGACTTAAGTTTTTTGCAGCGCAACCATACCTACTATTTTGTTGCAAAGAAATAGCACTACCCGCGACAGAAGTAAGCACCGCACTATAACTATACATTATAAGTAAACATTGCTCCTGAGAAGTAGGTTACTCAGAACCTTATTTAAATGAAGACTGCAACAGCGTGCTTTCTTTTTCAACCCCTTCCTTCATATTATAATATTACCTCCAAAGATGTAGTACTCCTTGTCAGAAAAGTAATCACGTCATTAAAAGTAAATACTGCTCCTGTGAAGTATCCCACCGCTGACTTAATAAAAAGAAGACCGCAACACACTGTTATTTTCCCAACATGATTTGTAGGCCCCACGCAAATTATATAAATGACCCTTAAAATATATTTTAAAAATGTACCTTCACAGTCCCTATCCACCACCTTATGACCACTGTACAGAGTTAACAGTGTTCCTACACTCCCCTCTACTACTTTGTTTTCCTGTACTCCTTTGAAGTGCGTCACAAAATAGCTGACAACAGTGAACCGTTCCCACCCAATAACGAGCAAACTTGTACTTGGAACACTTTAGTCAATAAAATGTCCAAGATGTTTCGCAGAAGGGGAGGGAATGGCTGTCAACAATTCTACTTTTAATGCTTCACAGCCGATGAACATTAAGCTTGGCAAGATCCCGCTTGGAACACGTTACTCAATGACATGTCCCCCAATTATCTGATTCTTTTTTTAATGCTTTTTTTGGGCCCTGGGGGGTCCTTCTGAGGCACCCTAAGCATGCCTATGGGGTCAGGGTGTTTCTACTCTACCACCTTCTCTTCTTTAACCCCTTCAGTGCTCATGACGAGCCCAGGCTCGTCATGCAGCACGGCGCTCGTGTGCTCATGACGAGCCTGGGCTCGTCATGAGCCGTGGAACGCTCACACCCGGGGCTAATTTGCCCGCTGTGCTGAGCGTTCCATTGCGCGGCCCCCCTCCCCCCCGCACCGCGGGGAAATTAGCCCCGCAGTGAAGGGGTTAATACCTTTGTTGCTCTATTTTCTGGTGACTCGCTTCTACCAAGCCACAAGAAGGCTGCCAACACTTCCTAGTTTGGAGTGTTGGGAGCCAATCATAGTGAAGCTCGTGCACAGGACTTAGGCTCTGCCGAGATATCAAAACTTTTATTTTTCTAATTTCTCAGCAACTACAGAATGGATTTACACCATTTAAAAAAAGGTTGCTTTCTGACCCAATCTCTACCTTTCTGCCAAATGTGGGGTAATTCCGTTCAGCAGTTTGGGCTGTAGCTCGTCGCAAAATTTCCTATGAAAATTAACATGGGGAAAACACGTTTTGGGACCCCCCTTTTTTCTCAGCCCCCCTTGACGAATCACCTCCAAAGTTTCAGGATATGAGCTGAACTGGATAGACTTTTTTTTGGGAGAATTTTGCAAAGATTTGTCAAACAACGGCAAAGTTATTAACAAATCAATAAATGCTTTTCCTATGGAAACTAGGTTGTAACTATAACTACCTGTGTGTGTGGGTGAGTGTATATAGGTATATATGTGATCAAGGCTTTTGGTAGCCGAAACGCGTCATGGCAGACTGGTGTTGGGCAGAATAAACGTTTGAACACCTAAGAAACGGGTCTCGTCTCTTCCTTACTGTTTGGCTGGGCATGCTGAATTAACAGGACGACACATACCGCATATATAACTTTGGCGTCAATTGAGGAAATTGCGTGCAATTTTTCAAAATTTTGGCCAGCTCAGTTCTGTTTCTTCCCTGAAAGTTTTGGGGGGGTTCGTCATGCGGGGGTCGAGAAAAAAGGGGGTCCCAAAACGTGTTTTCCCCATGTTATTTTCCATTGGACGTTCGGACACGGCTACAGCCCGATCGGCTTAATGGATTTACACCAAACTTTGCAAAATTGTAGGAACTGGTACGCAGAAGTGCCTTTTCTATATTTTGGTGAAAATTGCTCCAGTGGTTTTTATGAAAAGTAACTTCAAAAACACTTATATATCTATATGCGCGGTTCGAGCCCTTACCTGTATGTGTACCGGGGAGCGCACCCGGCGCGCCACGGAAGTGCGCGAGCGGAAAGCTGATTGGCTCTCGGGTGTCTGTCAACATTCCAAACAGTCCGGAGAGTCCGCCATCTTGTGTCTCGGTAGAATCGAGACACAAGATGTGAAAAAAAAGGGGGAAATGATTAAAAGGGAGCAGGGTAGACACCCCCTGACCCCCTAGGTTTTCTGAGGGGGCCTAGAAGGACCACAAAGGGCAAAAAAATGATTTAAAAAAAAAAATCGCGGAGTGCAGGTACAGGTACGCGTACCACATGAAGAAACCAAGAAAAAAAAATAGTTTAGATAATGAATTTAGAGTGTTTAGAGGTAGGGTAGCTCTGAAAAGAGCTGTTGTGTTATCTGGGTGAATTAAGTACCTACAGGTAGTATTTTTTTTAAAAATAAACATTTTTAACAATTTTTAATTACTAAATATATATTTATTGTTCTGAATTTTCATAATTTGAAAGAACTTCTAACATTAATTCGTCAGAAAATTCGTCATTGGTAGTCTCCAAAGAAGAATCCTGGAACTCAATGAAATTCAAATATTCAATTCATTCTGAATCCAAAGATTCATCGTAAAAATCCCCCATGCCATTTCCTTCTTCAATAAGGTCTTCATTATGTGTATTCACATCAACTGGATCATTCAAATTATATAAAATAGTTGCAGAAATTTAAAAAACAATGTCAACTGACTCCTCATTAAGATCCATCATTGCTGTTAGGGTACTATAAAAAGAGAGAGAGAGGAAGACAGTGAGAGTAAGACATTTTTATATTAAAAAACATTATTCTTATTAACTTAAAGTGTACAAGATAGTTCCCCATACAAATTAACAACTAACCTTTTAGAATGCTGTTGAAAATTCTCACACCAGAAACTGAAAACCAAAAACTCCTCACAAATCTACCTCAGTCACTGCAATCACAAAATGGCCGTCATTCCCTCTCATTCTTGACACTTCTACCCGTCCCAAATCAATCAAATTTCTTCACACACAAATACTAAACCAAACTAACATTTTAATTGGTTATACAGATCAACACTTTCAAACTCACATAATCTTTAACCTACCCAAAAGGGGCAGGGTAGAGACCCCCTGATCCCCTAGGTTTTCTAAGGGGGGCCTACGAGGACACTGAAGGACAAAAACACTATTTTTTTTTATTTCACGGAGTAAGCTCAGGGTGCGCTTACACAGGCGTTTACAACATTCCTTTGTTTCCCTTTCTGTGTCCTTCACTCCTACTTTATCTCTTAGTACCCTTTTATGACTTTTAATCTCCTGCCTTGTCTCTTGTATTTTGAAATAAATATTATAAAAATTATAAGTACTTTTTTCCCTCTTCCACAGATATTACATTTATTAAAAATATGCAATTAAGTTTACATTACTCATAAGGTAAGGTTGACAAACAAAATTTACTTTCTCATCACTTTTTTAATTAACCTCACTACTCTTCTCTCAACCACCCTCACCCTGTTCCCTTACTCCGCTTACATCCCCCACTCACCTTCTCTCAGTACTATGGCTTCAGTCCTCTTCCCCTCTATTCCCTTCCTTCGTTCACTCACTCATTCCACTTCCCTCACTCACCTTACTCCACTTCACTCACTCCTTTTTTCACTCCCTCTGTCCTGTCACATCCTCATTCTCCTTCCCTCACTCCCTCTCTCTTAGCCTCACTACCTCTGTCTCCTCACTCTCTCAGTCCCCTTCCTCATGCTCACTCCCTTTAACTCACCTACACTCCCTCACTTACCTTTCTATGCTCCCTCGCTCAGTACCCTTCTCTCACTCTTTCCTTCACTCCCTCGGTCTCCTCACTCCCTCACTCCCCTTGTCTCATGTTCACTTGCCTTTATCCACCCTCTATCACCACTCTTTCCTCAACCTCACTGCTTTTGTCTTACCCTTCCTCACCCCCATTCCCTTACTCCGCTTTCCTCACTTATGCTCATTCCCCATGTTTACTCCACTTTCCCTCACTCCCCTCCCACACTCAACTTCTTTCGGTCCCCCTGCTTTACTTCCCTTCTCTTCCCTTCTTTCACTCCCTCGCTCATTCTCCTATCCTTTCTCACCATACTCCATTTCACTCACTCCTTCTTTCGCTCCCTCTGTCCTCTCACTTCCTCACGTCCTCACTCCCCTTCCCTCACTCCTTCTCTCTTAGCTTCACTCTCTCCATCCCCTAACTCTCTCACTCCTCCTCCGTCACGCTCACTCTCTATAACTCACCCACACTCCCTCACTTACCTTTCTTTGGTCCCTCAATCAGTCCCTTTCTGTGACTCCTTCCTTCACTCCCTCTGTCCCCTCACTCCATCACTCCCCTTGTCTTACCCTCACTCACTTTAATGCACCCTCTTTCACTTCTCTTTACTCCCACTCACTGCCCTTCTCTCACCCTCCCTCACCCCCGTTCCCTTACTCCGGTTCCCTCACTATCCCTCATTCCCCATCCTTCACTCCCCTTCCCTATACTTTCATCCCCCACTCACCTTCTTTCAGTCCCCCTGCTTCACTTCCCTTCCCCTCTCTTCCCTTCCTTCGCTCCCTCACTCATTCTCCTTTCCTCTCTCAGCGTACTCCACTTCACTGACTCCTTCTCTCACTCCCTCTGTCCTGTCACTTCCTCCCTCCTCTTCCCTCACTCCCTCTGTCTTACCTTCACTCCCTCCATCTCCTCACTCTGTCACTCCCTCTTCACTTACCCTTACTCACCTTCTACCCCTCACTGTCATAAACTCACCCACACACACTCCCCTTCTGTCATTTGTTCCCTCAGTCACTTTCACCCCTTCATTCAGGCATTTTATCCATTCATTTATGCAGTGCACATTCATTGAAAAAAGAATGAGAGAATATATAAGGAATATAGCTCTTTTTGGAGAATTGGAGGTAGGTCTAAAAGGAACTTTTTTTTTCTTCTTTTTTTGATTTTATTTTTTTTATACTTTTTCAGAACGATTGTAAACTTTTTTTGTTTTTTTGGGGGGAGAAAAACAAAACCAGGGAATCCAAAACTGCTCAACAGGAGCAAAAAAAGGGGAAAAGTTAGTGGTGGGTGGAGCAGCGGTGTTCCTCTTTTCGCCGAACAATCAGTTCCACGCTCTGCTCCCCATAACAAATCAGTTTGTCACAGTCCTTGCAGACAAATTTCAGACCTGCAAAGACCGGCTGCACATTAGGAACTAGTCTTCCAGCCTGTCTCCCAGAAGGTGTTGCTCCACCAGTCGAGGTGCTGCCGCCATCTGTTGGGGGATTGCGTGCCAGGTCCCTGACACTCTCCCTCGCATAATTATTGGGGTGCCTCCTCTCAACATGCCTGATTAACGTGGCATTCCCAAAGCTATACTTTTTTGTAGGGTCACCACGTGACAAGGTGGTGCCACAGATTTTGCAGCACACCTTCGCCGCATTCACCTTCGGGGAAGGTAAAAAATTTCCAAATAAAATGTTCTTTTACTTTGCGCCGAGGAGGGTCCTCTGGCACAAAGTCTTCCTCAGAGTCACTGCTGGGTCTTTCAGCCATTCTTGGAAAAAAAGAGATGTTGCAGAAGAAGCAGGGAACAGCTCTTGCTCTCTCCAAGGTCAAAGAGGTAGTGAGGGAAATGGGTGGGGGATTTCAATAGTTAGAAAAAAAACCTGTTATGAACCAATCAAAAGTGTTGTTTTAAGGTCACATGGCTTGACGCGGTAACACTACGCGCTCCGGGGCGCTTACGCGGCACGTACGTAGGCGCTTCCGGGAACGCTTCCGGGTGCGCTTACGCGGCGCGTCAGAATGACGTTTTGCTAGATTCTTTAAAATGCGTTTAAAGGTGAAATACGGTTATTAACCCCTTCGGGGCTGATGATGAGCTGGGCTCGTCATGGCGTAGCCTCCTCGCACGCTGATGCCGAGCCCAGCTCGTCATGAATAATGGGATTTAGAAAATCTGAGCGTGCGAGCGGAATTCCGCTCGCACGTATGTGGTTAAAAACTTGAAAATTAGTACTTTTATGAGTATGCCACTGAATGTCTAGCATTATTATTTACTTTAAATACATAATTATACATTTTTTTGCACGCGGGAATAGCGCTCTCGCTACGTGTACAGGTGCGTTTACTGGTGCGCGTACCCTGAACGCTCCCGGGAAAAAAGATAAAAAAATAAAAAACACAGGAAAAATACTTTGAAAAAGTAAGGTTAGAAAAATACATTATTTAAATAATTTTATAAACATTATAATAATTAATAGCTATAAAAAATAGCTAATAAAAAAACTTAATAATTCACTTTAAAAACCATAGGTTACAAACTCGTTATTGTTAGGAATTAGCATTTAAAAAACCTTTGAAATTCACTGAAAAAACCATAGGTTTCACACCAGTTATAGTTCGCTGAACATTTTACTCATACAAAACCATTGAAATTCCCATGTTATAGTTAGTTGGACTCACTATAACTTGTGCGACCGCAATCCACTGCTGATGATGTCACATATTACATCATTCATGACATGGTCACTGACATCACTGATGACATCTCAAATGACATCACTGATGACATCATTGATGAGATAATTCATGTGATAATACGATGCACCTCCTCACACTCTAATCTAACCTTCGATACACCCAGTGTTAAATTCAGACTACCATTCTTGAAACCATTGACACACCAATACCAGTTACTACATACGCACTCACTGATTCCTAAGTCTACACACACATCCACTCATTCACCCATACAATCACTCATACATACAGTCACTCATCAATACAACACTATCATATGCACTCATACACCTATACAGACACTCACACACTGCCACTCATCCATGGAGTTACTCACACACCTAGTCACTCATGCAAAAAAACAATCACACTCCCATTTCCTCATCTATACAGTTATACACGCAAAACCTTACTTATTCAAATATATACTAACACATACTTACTCTCTTTTAAAATCACTGATACAAGTACATTTTGATCCATACAGCCACTTACGCAATCACAGGCTCTCATGTATAGTCATTTATATATGCCAACTCTCACATGCACTGTGTTTTACATATATACTTACTTGGACATGTAGCACTGAGATATCCATTCACTCACCAACACTCCCATGCACACAGTCAACCACCCATACAGCTGTTTCCACATGCACTCTTGAACCCATACACCACGCGAATCAGCTGCTCACACATCTATGCACAGACTCACACACCTCCCAGCCACCCACACACACACTCAGCCTCACATACAACGACTTGGGCAACCAATCAATAACCCATATAGCCACTCATATAGCTACTGATCAACACATGCAGCAGCTTACACAACAACAGACATACTGATGCACACATTCAGACAGTTTAATCACTAACCCATGCATTCAGTAAGAAACATTTAATCACTCACTCGTACAGTCAGTTACGCACCTACTAAATCCTTCATCCAGACACTTATACATCCACTCATTCTTCAATATGTAAAACATATTTAAACTTTACAGAAACACACAGTCACTGGATGATGTCATCAGTGATGTCATCAGTGATGTCATTTGAGATGTCATCAGTGATGTCAGTCACCATGTCATGAATGATGTAATATGTGACATCATCAGCAGTGGATTGCGGTCGCGCAAGTTATAGTGAGTCCAACTAATTATAACGTGGGAATTTCAATGGTTTTGCATGAGTAAAATGTTCAGCTAACTATAACTGGTGTGAAACCTATGGTTTTTTCAGTGAATTTCATAGGTTTTTTAAATGCTAATTCCTAACTATAACGAGTGTTAAACCTATGATTTTTTCAGTGAATATATATATATATGCACACACCTATATACACACACATGTATAGAGCCTTAATGCAGCACTCAAACAGTGATAAAGTAAAAACACAACACAAGAAAAATCCCACTCATTTTACAAAAATAGAAAAATATGTAATCAATTATTTGACATCAAAATGACAAAAAGCCTATTAGTAGAACCAGATATATTTAAAATTGCATATGCAGGTAAAAATAGTACCTAAAGGCATAAAGAGCCAAATGCGTAAATCTGCTTGCTATGGTCAGGGTCCAAATCACAAAGTCAGGCCACCCGCCATAAAGTGGGGGCCAGGTACAGGACTGAGCGCAGTCCACTTTTAAAAGTACCTTGTGTCTGGGTGCATCGAGATGCAAAGTCCATGCATTGCCTTCGCAGCACAGGCATCGAAGAGCCACTGATAGGAACTGTGATACAAGGTCCTGTGTTGAGAAGTGTGGCACTGAGTCAAGGTAGATGGAGCCATTGACCGGATCTTGCTAGGCAGAGTCAGGTTCTGACATGCACCACGTTATGTCTAGGTCGATGATGCCTCTTTTGCTATAAGTATTTGCATCGCAATGCATTGGACTGAACTGAGTTAAGTTGAGCTGGGCTGGTGGTCAGTATTGAAGTGCATTGTGCTGTGTAGGTGCCTGCGAAGTGTTCAACCAGAAGCTGCAATGTGCATTGGGATGCGTCGAGCTGGGCCGGTTGTCGGTCGTCGGGATGTCCTACGCTGGGTTGCTGCTAAACTAGAGCTGTAATGCAGAGTCCTGCATTGAGATGCATCAGTTTGCATTGGCACAGAAGAGCAGGTTATGTTCCTGTAACTCAAAACAAGAAGCCATTTAACTAGTCCTTGAAGATATTCTGGTGCTCCTGGGTTCTTATTTGGACTGTAGAGCAGCAGAGCAGTCCCTCTTGCATCAGAACAGCATAGCAGCTGGGCTGCCCTTCTTGCAGCAGAGCATCATGGCAACTGGGCAACTGGGCAGGTCCTCTTCTGAGCTTAAAGTCACTGAATGTCCAGCATCACAGGATATTGAGCCAACTCCGAGCTTCTCCGCCCCCCCCCCATGTTGAGTTTCTTTTCCTGCTCCACCTAACACAAAAAGTGATATGATGTGGCCTCCGCTGGCCCAATTATAGTGCTTTTTCAGTGACTTTCAGATATGCTGAAATGCTGAACAGCAGATGTGCTGCTAGACAACATGGCTAAAAGGCCATCAGCTTGTGTTGCGCTATAGCAAGACAGAGGACGGAGTGATCGCTCCAATACCATCATATCATGCAAAAAATTGCTGTTCATGTTTTAACAAATTTTTAATAAATGCATTTGTTTATGTACACATGCATGTCTTTAGTGGTATATGTGTATGTATAAAAGGGAGACTGTGGCAAGACAGAGGATGTTAGAGCGGTCTAATACCAATAAAAAATAAAAACAGCAGCGACGAGGGAGGTAGTGGGGGGATGGGGCAAACAGAGTAGCAGGAGGGGATGGGAAGATAGGCAAGCAATGACGGGAGAGGGCAAGAGGAAGCAACAATGAAGGGGTAAAAAAATAGCTTAATTGAAGCAGGATCAGCGACAAAAATGAATGTGTTATTGTGGAATGTAACTGATGAGCACTTAAAGCATTCCAATACTATTGGCTCATTTACGACTATGGGAAAGGTCAGATGGAGCTAGCCCTGCAATACAATTGGATCATGCAACAATAAAAATAGGACTATTTGTGTTTTAGCAACTTTTTAGGAAATGCATTAGTTTATGTGCATGGTGTTATGCGTGTATGTGGGCAAGGGAGACAGCCTAAAAACACAAGTACTCCTATGAAGTACTTGAAAACAAAGAAAAAATAGTAGCACAAACTGGGAGCAGCGTAAGAAGACTTGTACTTGGTCCATTCGCTATGGGAGGGCCAAACACAAGAGGAGGGCATGACCCCCATCATGCCATGAAAAATGGCATAAAAGAAAATAAGAGCGACACTGAAGTTTACCAATGGGAGGAGATGCGTGGCCTGAAAGCCCACTGATAGAACACAATACGTCTCTTTGAGGCAGAGCATATCTGTCTAGCTGAGCAGAACAAACGCTGTCTAGTCGAGACCTAAAAACAATAGATTTCACACAGGCAAAACCTACAGCCTTTGCCAATGCTTGTTGTATTTATAAATGGGGCGATTAGGTGATTTATTAATAATCACAAAATGTGGAGCGGAGGCTGAGGCTAGGGAGACGACATGGTGTATTTTCGGGAGAAAATGTGGTGTAAGGGCCAGAGCTGCTGCCAATGGAGCTCGTAAACCGGGTATGCATTTTGACGTCGGTGTAACATCCTTGATTCTGGAAAAATTACTTAATCTCCCAAGCCTACAAAAATGAATGTGTCCTTGTGTAGGAACTGGTGCTAATGGAAAGAGCACCAATACCCTCAGGTGGTGTTGCTGCTATATAATAGTGCACAAAAAAAAGTAACTGATGTTAATGAAAAGCACTCCAATACCTTTGGGTTGTGTTTGCACTATATAAAACTGAATACAAAATGTAACTGGTGCAAATGTAAAGCACTCCAATATCTTCGTGTGGTGCTGGTGCTATATAAAACAGCACAAAAAAGTAACTGGTGCTTATGTAAAGCGCACCAATTCCTTTGAGTGGTGTTGGCACTATATAAAATTGAACAAAAAAGTGAGAAACAGAGTTGGTGGAGGAGGGTTTTTGTGCAATGGAGTTCAGTAGGGGCAAGCAGCAACGGGCAGGGGGCAGACAGGCAACCAACAGCAAATGCAGGCAGCCACACGGAGATAAAGTGAGTTTCCCATTAATTACAAAATGTGGCACTCCGGCTGATGCTATGGAGACAATATGACTTCCTCTTGGGAGAGGATGTGGGGTAATGGTCAGAGCTTCTGACGATGGAACTGGGAACCAGGTTTGAGTTTCGACTTCGGCTTAACATCCTTGATTCTGGGCAAATCACTTAATCTTGCTGTGCCTACAAAAATATATGTATCCTTGTGTAAAGTAACTGGTGCTAATGTAAAGCACTCCAATACCTTTGGGCAGTACATGGCACTATATAAAACTGCACCTAAAAAAGTAGCTGGAGCTTTAATACCTTGGAAGCGGTGGTATTAAATAAAACTGCACACAAAAATAAATGTGAAAAGCAGAAAAAGGAAAGGAGGCGATCTGGGGAAGACAGGATATGTGCATCAGGAGTTCAGCTTGGGCAAGCAGTGCCAGGCGGGAGGTAGACGGGTAACCAACAGCAAATGTGGGCTGCCACAGGAAGATTGTGATTTGCCTACGTTTATGCTGCTCGCGTGAAAAGTAACTGGCGTTAATGTAAAGCACTCAAATACCTTTGGGTGGTGCTGACGATACAAAAAACGATACAAAAAAATGTAAAAAGCAGAGTCGAGGGGAGGAGGGGCTCTTTGCAATGGAGTTCAGCGGGACAAGAAGTGACAGGCAGGAGGTTGACAGGCAACCAACAGCAAATGCAGGCTGTCACAAGGAGATTAAGTGATTTGGCCGTAAACACAAAATGTGGAACTGAGGCTGAGGCTGGAAAGACGATGTGGCATTCTCTTGGGATAGGATGTAGAACAAGGACTACCACTGCCAACTATGGAGCTGGGAATCCAGGTTCAAGGTTTAGCTTTGGCTTAATATCCTTGATTATGGGAAAATCATTTAATCTCCCAAGCCTACAAAAATGAATGTGTCCTTGTGTAAAGGAACTGGTGCTCATGTAAAGCGCTCCAATACCTTTCGGTGTTGTTGGCACTAAATAAAACTGCACAAAAAAGTAACTGTTACTAATGTAAAGCACACCCCTACCTTAGGGTGGTGTTTGCACTATATAAAACTGCACAAAAACCCCGAAAGAATCACAGTGTTAGGCTAGTTTACAGTAGTGAACATGAGGAAGTACCTTGCATTGGCACCCAAAGTAAAAGGACTACTTTTGCCATGGACACTGACGGGCAGGCAGACCTTGATGGCATCAAATCTAAGCCTAGGTCTTTTGATGAGAATTCAAGTTAAGCAACAGTGGCACATGGAAAGACATCACCAGTGAATATGGTAGAAGTAAGAAAGAATCCCAACAGGAGAAGTTTGAAGAAATAGAGTCCCACCCTCTGAAATGAGAAGTAAGAAGATAAGACACAAACAGTTCAATCATTTTGCATGGGAGAAAAGTTGCTATTACAGCAGAAGACATAGGTACTTTAGAAGCTCTAACATGCCCTGTGATAACGCATACTTGATTTACTTGAGGTCTGATTTTCCAGGTTAAACACTATTGCCAAATGACCACATACAGTGTAAACATATACACACATCTAGTACCCACACCCACGGAAAATAAACAGCGACCACAAGTGTGCCTAGTAATAGCAACCGCGCACAGATGCTTCAATCAGCACTTCAGCTATTCACTAACAGGACATTAAAAGGCAGAACTCCACCACTCACTCGAAGGAAACAGACTACAATTGGAGTTTAAAGCATGACACGGAAGGTGGGGTGATTTGTGGATGGGGCAAACACAGGGAGGTGGGCAGGAGCAGGCAGAGGTGGGAGGGAGTAGGTTGAAGAAATAGAAAGCAGCAACGAAGGGAAAAGCAGTGACAGAGAGGTGTAGCAGGGTTATCTGTGGATGGGCATGAGGGCAGATGATAGGAGATGGACCTGGTAAAAGCATGAGCATTGTGTAGAGTGCTGAAAAAGACAGAAAAAAATAGGTTCTAAAATGTTCATAAAAACGAGGGCAGTGGATGTTTACAAGTTCTTGGTCCATGCTCTGGGGGAGGGTTAAACACAAGTAGAGGCATAACCAAGCATGCCAGGGACAAATGGTGACAAAGAATATGAGACAGATGATGGAGTAAACAAATGGGAAACCTGTGGGTGGGATAAAGCCCACAGATTGAACACATATCTCTTTTAGACAACGCAGGTCCTGTCTAGCTGAGACCTAAAAAGGAGACCGTAGACATACTCTTTATATCACTTCTGGATCTTCTAGAACAACAGAAGTGCTGCTAGACAACATGGCAAAAAGACATTCACATTCGCATTGCCGAGACCTATTGCCTTTGCCAATGCTTGTTATACCTGGTGCCCACATTGAAGTAGGAGAGGTTTCTGACTTTTTACCCTACAGAGATGTCTAGAATTTCCTGCCTTACTGCCCTGGTCCCAGTATGTCTAGGAGCACAATAGGTTGGTGTGAAGTCCTTTGCATGTGAGCTGAGCCAGTGCTTTGAAGTGCAACTGTTGTAGGCGACAGCTCTGCCCGTATCAAGTCGGAGATGGGCCATCCTACCAACACCCAGATCCTCCTTTGTGATGCTGTCTATGGAGAATACACAAAGGCCAACTGCCAACAACTTCTAGTCATGTAACCGATGAACCGGCTGCAGGCACCAAACGGTTGGGACAAGAAAATGTCAACTTCCTAAAAGTGGTATTTTCAGAATTGTGAGTTAAAATCCGACTTTACCATTAAAGGATGTTTTAAGTGGTAGAGATCCTTTAGAATGAAGCAGGAATCATGCTATGCATTCATAAGGCTGGTAAAAGAACAAAGGAGTCGTTAACACACATTTGTTTAGCACGCAAGCCATTAAAACGACTTGCTTTAAGGGGGCGCATAGGTGGACTGGGGTTTGATGTTAAGTCCAACACCTTTCCTATTGTTGCGCAGACTGGAGTTAGAATAGTAAATGATACTATTCCAAAGTCCAGCGCCCCTAAAGCAAGTCATTGTAATGAATGGGTGCTTAAGGTACGCGACGTAATGACGTGTTTGTTCTAACACAGCTGTTGTAAAGGCATGCTTGCTAAACGCATACAGGATTGTGTCATATAAATGTTTTAAATTGGAATTTCTTACCTGCTCCCAATCAAATGTTATCACGTATTAAATGTAATAAAGTAACCTAATGTTATCGTACGGGGGAGGGATAGTCCATGAAATAGTGAAAAACGATTTGTGAGTTTTTCACTACCAAGACATGTAAAGCTTACAAGTACATGTGCAACTTTTTAACAATAGTGCACTTTGCACTAAGGGCTATCTAAGGCCTACCCTAGGTGTGACTTATATTAAACATGAAAGTTCAGGCCTGGCAAAAGGATTATTTTGCCAGGTTAAAATGTTTAAAACTACCCACAAAGGCTAAAATGGCAGGCCTGGGGCCTGTTTTAAAGGCTATTTAAGTTCTGTAGGCAATTAGTAACACTTAATTTACAGACCATGTGTAATTGTAGTACCATTGTACTAGGCGCTTATCAGTAAGTTAAATGTGCCAATTGTCTGTAAGCCAATTTTACCATGTTAAAGAAGGGAGCACAAACACTTTGACACTGGTTAGCAGTGGTAATGTGTGCAGAGTCCTAAGGTCAACAAAAACCAATTCAGCAAAACAAAAGAAGTAAAAGAAAATGTTTTGGGGAAGACTACCTGAAGGTTGACAGGCTAAACAATCCCCAAATTCAGGGTTTTATGGACATAGCAATTTCTAAATTGCAATATACAATTTCCCAATTTCCCAATCCCTTATTTGGTGATGTACCCATCTTCCTCATTGTACCATTCATTTCAGTGAATTAATAGCTTACTTGATTCTTCCGGAAAGGTCAAATACAGTAAAAAATTATTGCATAATTCTTTGTCTCTTGATTTGCAAGATGTAACGGTAACGCTAAACAACCTAGTCATTTATTTTTTCATCCAAAATAGTATTTCTTTGTAACTGAAAATGTTTTGCACAACCTATGATATAACTAAAAGATATAACATTTAAAAACAATTAAAGATACATATATATATACTTTGAATTGGTTCTGTGTCTTCGAATAGCACAGGTTTACAGGTTTCTTGTTCATGCCATATTTTGTCTATAAAACAAAGACAAAGAACATCAAATTAGCCTTTGTTGCTCTGATTTAACATACATTCTGAAGGCTGTATGACACTACATTGAAGTTGATATAATTGACCAGCAATATTAGGGCATCCACTACATTGCCTTTCACTTTGTCTCCATGATAAGTATATAAATACTATTCTAATGTTTATATCTACTTACCTACAATTGCATTGTGATGCAGTGATTATGTTGATGTACAGGATGTGATAGTATTGTTATGTAATATACCTTTGCTACAGTATGCAACCAAAGATACTGACCGATACGACAACTGGCCAATGCTACGACTGATGGAAAACAAAAGGTACACTGTTCCAATGAAGCTACTCCTCACTACCAATTTGGGGGGGAGAAGGTATCACCCAAAGTGATTTCTTATTAGGAACAAGTGCCTTCACCCACCATTAGGTGGCATGCTATATCGTTGGGCGTGCTACTCGTCGGGCCAGTGCTGCAATGCCCGATGGGCCCCACGAGAGGGCTCTTAGCCAGACATCTTTTATAGAAAAGGTGCTGAAGAAGTATCAAGGGTGCTGAGTAGTACCCAGTTGTGGATAGTGAGGGACTGGGCAGGATCTGGGCTAAAATGTATTATAGGTACCGGTGCTGTAATTTTATTTGGAGCGGTATACCTATGTCAAGCTTAAAATCAGAATGCAGGGATTAGTCAGGGATAATGGCTTGAGGTTCTCTAAATCTGACTGTGTGTGGAATCCCTATACTTCAGGGAAATCGTTAGGTAAGACTGTGTGTGGGACTACCTACCGTACAGAAAATTGGTTGACATGTTTCACGCCCTAAATAGTCCAAAGGGATCTAATTATGTTTCATCAGGACCTAAATAGAAAAACCCTTGTCCTCACTAAGAGATTAAGGATGCTGTCTTGAAGTTTGTATCTACAAGCTATCACACTTATATAGGTGTATGTATATCTCATCTAGTTAGGTGACGTAGGTGGATGTATATCTCCTCTTTGTAGGTAACCGTCCGGAGATTCAGGCTTGGGCCCCCTGGGGTAACTTGGATGGTGCAGCTTCTACAATGAATTAATCCACTGACCTACCCATCATCCATGAACCCGGAAAATGCTATGACTGACCAATGCTACGACTAAACTCCCAAACTGAAACATATCAGTAGCGCTCCACGAACACAAAAGATACCTTTAAGTGCCCTTGTAGGGACTTTAGCAACCACAATGGACAGGAAGTGTTGGGACATACACAGAAACAGAACTAAAATAGCAATATAATTAAATTGTTAAGAAAATAAATGTAAAGCAGCAGTAATGTTCATAAACAGAACATTTGTATTTGACATTACCCACTGAAAACTTAATAAAATACAATAAAGGGAGAGTGGAGAACTAATTAACTCAAAAGTTGATAATTAAAGTTTACAGTTTTATGGTATTTTTTATTTTTATTTCCATCTGCATAGTCTAGGTATGTCTGGGAAAGACACAGTTTTAGCTGTTTTATGCACCTCATGTTTTAAAAAAAAAGAATAAACAATATGCATATACATACTGAAAAGGGCTCTGGGTCAGCTATGTTCATCAAAGTCAATCACAGCTTGCTTCAAACCAAACAACATATAATATGGAGCTGTGGGTGAACCTACTTCAGCCATTGGCTCCACTGCACTGTGAATGACTGAATTTTCCTTATCATATGTGCACATCCTCCCAAAAAAAGAAGTGTACCTTGGTGCCAGGGCTGTTGGGACCATATTTTACTTTTTCTTTCCATAATCTATCCTTTTGTATTTTATTAATTATTGCATTTATGACTATGTATTTGGGGTACAGTAATTCTAAGCCAATAGTACCTTTTCTTTGCACAAATAAAAATCATACTTTCCCGTGATGTGCTTTAAAAAGTGTTTCATGTCTATGCCTGTTCTATCTACATCTACCTGACAGGAAACACCAATACTGTTCTCTTAAAATTATATAAATTGGTTTATTTTCTAAAAAAAAAAATTTCTTTCAGAGATAGGCCCGTAACGCTTAGGTGGCAGCATGTTTTCTTTTTTCCTTCTTTTTATTTTAACCATTACACCAGTTTACTAAGGCCAGGCCTAAAGGGTTTTCTGGGCTTGTTTTAATTTTTCATATCTAGTACTATACTGTAGAAAAACAAAGTTATATCTCGTAACTTAACAATGTATGTACAAGAAAATTAAACTTGTGATTGAATGCTTGTAAGTTTCTTTGCACTACAATAATTCGTCATGTATAATATTATATTTTTTACTACAGTGTTCTTAAACACACATTGTGATATTTATTGAATATCTGTACTTTTTTAACATAAAGATATCCAAGAATTTAAAGTGTTAGTACTTATGTCAAAGCTTCTACCTAAAGAACACTGGAAAATGACATTCTCCACAGTAATGCACCCTTCCTCGCTCAACCCACAAGTATGCATTGAAACAGATAATGGGGAAAGGAAGGTAATTAATTGAATATTTCACAAAAACTATTGATTTGAAAAGTCCCTTATTGAATCGGAAGAAAAGTCCCACAAATTTCCTGCACAAAAAGTGACCATGTTTCCGTTTTTTCAATTGTTGAAACATACGCCAACAGGAAAGGTAATTGTTTTTCGCCTGTATTTATGTGTAAATATCAGTGAAAAAGTGAAGTGCAGTAGCTTTAATGAGAAGCCCTTACATTTAGTATTGCACATTGGTAGTTGCATACTATTTCTCTAATCTTATGTTCATGGACGTTATTTAGGGGTTGCCAGTGGTCGCAGCTGAAGCTCCTGGGTTTCCCCTCGCGACCCCTGGCTTCAGAGGTGTCAAAATCAGTGCCAGAATTGTAGGCTCTAGCAATGAGGCAGTCTCTAAGCAAAATGGCAGTAGGAGTTTGAATAGGAGTGAAAATAAACAGAGACATGGAAACGCTTTTAGAGAAACAGCCAATCACATACAAATAAAGACAGAACCAATAACAAATATTGAGGATTTGCTTTTGCCTCAAGATCACATAACTCAGATCATGTATGGGGCCAGTCGAGTGGCAGTCAGCTATCTCCATTTTCTAGGATCAATAATTTTGCTAATGATAGTAATCAAGGCCCAAAAATATCTTTAAAGGTTACGTCGGAAAACATATAATCTAACAATGCCAAATTTGTTTTTCACCCTTTACATGACACTAGGGGCATTCATGATCACCTTAATCGAAGTTCAATTTTAAAATGTATCTCAACTATCCCTGACCTTTCATTTATTACACTAACTGACCTCCTTTCAGTAAAGTTTAAACAATTACACATGAATTCTCTATTTTAATCAACTATAACAACCTAGACCTCTAACGAAATAGTAAATACAATTTTAGATTCTAGCCTCGACTTTATGGAATGGGGCATCGGGGTCAATTAATCAATCAATCAATCAAATAAACTTTATTCGGTTTCACAAAAGTAAACCATAAAAGTTATAGAAGAATCCACAATACATTAAAACTTGATTACATTAAATAGATACCAAATACAATATTAAAAAACCCAAAGCCTTCCCATCTAATTTAGTAAAAAACAATAAAATGCCTAGAAACCGGACAGACCACATCCCCCTTAGATTGATAGTACCCATTAAGTGTGGGCTGGTCCTTGTCGGCCTAAAAAGTCCTTAAAGGATTCACAGTTATGCTTAAGAATCTAGACAAGCCCTGGTTCTTACAGTGCATGTTAATTAGCCAACAATAAAAGATATACAATCCTCCTTCAACAATTGTAGATACAGGAGAGCAGGGCGAGCCTGGGTAGCATTCCACCTCTTTTGAATAGGAACTAAAAAATGTCTACGAGGTATCACAAAAAAGGTATAGAAGAGCACAAAGTGTAGAAAATCCTATGGAGACTGCCCATCGCAGCCACAGGGTGCCAGCAATTGTCCTCTGTTGCACCCTCTTGGCCTGGCAAGCAAGAGGTGGAAAAGATTCATTCGAAAACCAGTCAATAAAAACTGGTCATATGTGGATAAAAACCTCAAAAGATATGGTTCAGTAGATGGAGTTGTTTTAAGCGTTAAATAAAAACGAACACTAGCTTTCTGCAGTTCCCGCTAATCTCTTTCCAATTTTAAAGGAATCCCTAATTGTCTCCACGTCCTTCTTTACAATAGTTTTGGGATTAGAGTATAAATCACCACGACCTAACGGTTCAAGGCTATTTTTGATATATTTGAGCCAAGGAATTCAGGACATATTATCAAGAGCCATACACTCTTTTAAAATCATATGGTTAAGAGTTAATGCCTCATTCAGCCAACACTTCAGCCAAAACACAAAAGGGCATAATGCCAGGATGTCACTTAAATAGGGGACCCCAGTTCCTCATGGACCACCAGGTTAGGCAATCCACGTGGCACGTACAGCAGGCGCTTCAAAAAAGTATTCTCAGCCACCTGAAGAGAATTCGCGGAAATATGTCTCAAAATTTCACGAGCGTAGCTAGCTGTAATCACACTTCTTGCTTGATAGATTTTCAGCATAGCTGCAATTGGTCTCTTCCCTAGTTTGGAACCATTTTAACTGGTCATCCATAAGGACCCCAATGTAAGAAAAAACGTTGGTCCTCTGGACTTTAGCGGGGCCAGCTCTAAATTGAAAACTTTTTTGGGGACGAGACCGCTCCTGCATTACATAAGATTTCAAATTATTGACAGATAGGTCCCTGTCCACCATAAAGTTGGAGAAAAGCGTCTAACAAGGATTGCAGACCTCTAGCCGTCCTCGATAAAAGGACTGCGTCATCTGCATATAGGAGGACGGGAAGACCACGTCGTCCTTCATACGGATAATCTACCCCTGTGGCTCTTAGCACTCCATCAAGGTCATTGATGTAAAGATTGAACAAGAATGGGGCCAGAATACATCCTTGCCGTACTCCCTTACTGATACTAAAGTCCCGAGAGACACGGAGGTCCTGGGAGAATCTGACATTGGCCTTAGTCTTCCTATGCAGGTCCTCTAAAAAGTGAACAATATTACTCTCGACCCTGTAGCCCTCATGAACTGCCACAGTTTATCCCTGTTCATGCAATCAAATGGGGAGGACAGGTCCATGAAGGCTAGGTAGACAGTGCTTAGACGTGCCACAGTATTTTTGCTTTGAACCATGGTTAAATTAAGGGATTGGGCCACGGTAGACCGCCCAGGGCGAAATTCAAATTGAACATCTGACAAGATCTTATGATCTTCCACCCAAATGGAAAGTCTTTCTAAAAGTACACGACCCACCACCTTAACTACTGAATCAAGGAGTGAGATTGGCCTATAGCAATAGGTGCAATTCCGATCACCCTTCTTAAAAACGGGGACTATAGTAAAAGTTGCCCAGGACTTAGGGCAACCACTCTGAGCTGTTCCATTGAACACAGCCATAAGGACCGGGGCCCAAAAGAATGGGTCAGACTTAAAAAGATCAAGAGGAATACCACCAGGTCCTGGGGCTTTGTTGGCGGTTAACCCTACAATGCCAGCCTCAACCTCTCCCTGTTCGAAAACCATTACAGAGGCGTCCATATCATGGCCTGCCAGACAGGTTTGCTCCATTGGGCTTTCAAACATTGTTTTAAAATGGAGCACCCATTCCTCCTCTGTAATATGCGAGGCTAAAGCAATGCACCAAAACCTGGAGCTATTCCTAAGGGTACTCGACTCAACTAACTCCCTCCAGGCCTCCTCCTTCAAATCTCTCTTCAGTTTGGCTAATATTATTTTATACTCTTTGCGGCACCCACGAACCAGAGATTGATTTCTTGGGTTAGCTATCAAGGCTTCCTTCAGCTTTTTTTCTGCCTGGGAGCAAGAAGAATCGAACCATTCGGGGGGTAGAAGTCGTAACTCTATGAACTGGCACACTCAGACGTTCTCCAATTTAGATGGAGATAAGATTATAAGCACTGATAACATCCCCCGGGGGAATACCCTGCGAGGTACACAGTGCAAGCTCGGAAGCACAAGATTCTTTAACTGCATAATAAATCTCATCTGGAGAGATCTAGAACCATTTAAGCCATCCTTGTCCATCTGTTGGTCTTAGCGTACCCTTAGATGCCACAAAACTATTTCGTAATAAAAGCAGACCACACAGTTGGGCGCAGAACGGGTTATGGTCACTAAAAACACTTTCCACAATAGTGAAACCGCAAAATAAAGCTTGCAAAGAGGATGAAATTAAAATGTAATCTATAAAAGAACCACTACCTCTCCATTTAAAAGTGGGAATGAGAGCTATGCTATGCGGGTAGGATAGTGACACAAGTTAAGTTCATTTAATAAATCATTTAATAATTCCCCCTGTGCAAGGTGTTCAAACTGGATCCCCCTCGTCCGGGGGCACCCTAACTCAGAAATGCATGATGTCCTTGGGTCTCCACAAGGATGGATGTTAAAGTCTCCAAGCACCACTAGTTTATATAAGTTAGAACCAAAGGACTGCCTTATAAACAAACCCAGAGATGTAATATAGCAGACACCTGATGGGCATGCCACGGAGTTATAAAAATTAATGAGACTCAATCCCGTAGCACCCCTTTTTAGTATCAGTGCCTGTATCCCTGGACTTGGAGACAGCATGACCTGGATCTGGCAGTCGACTGCCAGAGATATATAGATAACAAGGTCACCCCTCGGTCTTCCACCCAACGAGGGGGAGGCTGGCACAAAAAAAGCCTTATATGCCTCCAGGAATAAATCCCAGTGCACCTGCCACGTTTCTTGTAAACAAATCATGGAAAATTGGTTCACAAATTGCAACCATAATGGGTCCTGAATCTTGTTGGCCAAACTCGCTATGTTCCACAATAAGATATTATTAGCAGATAAGCATAGGGCTTCCGCAACTACCACTGGAGAATGCTGTTTATTAGGATCGAGCTCACAAGCATATACGCTTGGAGCCCCCTCAACTACCACTGGTGACTGCTGTGTATTAGGATCGGGCTCAATACCAGAAAGTGTAAGGCTCCTGAGTCAATCGCACTCCTCCAACCCTGCCAAGGAAGAAAATCTATTACTCAACTCAAGGTTAGGAGGGGCGATATACTGCCAGCCAGACAGCGATGTTCGTGAGTTAGTGCTGTAGGCAATTGCGCAAGTGCAGGTGGAAATCTTTGTGACCACCCATCTTAGCAATTTTCCATATAAAAGTTTCTAGGTATATCCATGGGTGAATCAGGTTTATAAAAGAAACCCAGTGGTAGAGCCCTTGTAACTGATCCAGCCTTTGGAAAGGCAGGTTATCTTTCCCTAAACAAAATCCTACCAGCAAGATGTTGGCCATTAAAATTAATAATACCACAGTCGCCAGTACCCAATTTACCCGAACTGCCAATCCAGCTTACTCTGCGCACCATGAAGATATTATTGGCCACCTAAGCACCCAAAACAGTATTAATAGATAGCCAATGCAATACTTTATTTTTTAGCATCATTAATCCCACGGGGGAGAGATAACACGTTCCCCAGAACAACTACATACGGGTGGATTCTGGTGGTAATTCAATAATTGGAAGTCTTGATGACTGGGCCACTTCACTGCCCATCATCGGGGTCCTTGAGCAATGACTTTCACACGTAACATTAGCCTGTACACAGATATCCCTTCTCTCACTAGTGCCCTTACTCCTAACTCCAAGCCCCCCTGTACTACAGGCTGCTTCTGAAGTTGATTATGTCCCTGATCCACAGTAGTGTTTGTCAGGTTTGTCCGTACTCCAGGAACTCTTGCAGTACTCTGACTCTGATGAGTTTTTAACCCTTCTGACGAGGGAGGTAAGTCATTAGTGTTCTGAGTTACTACGGTTTTCTCGATCCGAGTCAGCCTCTCCACAATGGGGCTCAATTTTAAATCCAGTAAGCTGGTCATCACTGCCTGGAAGGCTTCCAGCGCCCGGGGAAGATCCAAGACAGAGGTAGGTATAGAGGGTACCAAGGCGGGGACCAGGGTTTTAGGGAACAAATAAAGTTTTGATTTCTTCGCTTTACACCCGATCAGTTGACATTCATGTTTAAAACCACCACCTAACCGTAAATTCCCTTTATCTGCCAGGTTAGCATCTTCACTGCTAGAAGCTGGGATTGAATCCAATCGCTTGCTTGTCGCCTTAACAACAATTTCGGGAGGAAGTATAGATTCACTAACACCTTTGTTACATATTGTAATAATAGGCAGAAGAGGCATTGGTGCTTGCTCAGTGGAGCCTATTAACACATTAGTTGCCCTCTCGCCGACCTATGAAATCTTGGTGATCCCCAAGCTATTGGCTATGTTTGAAGGTTCTTCGTCTCCCTCTATCCAGGGTGCAAGACTGTCTATAAGAGGCCGTTGCACAGCACTGATTGGAGACCTAGAGAGGTGCCTGTTGACCAACTCAATCTCCTTATCTATCACTGCTACAGCCCGCTGCAAAAACAAGTCCATCTTAGTTACTGACACAGTGGAGACAGTCCTTCCCTTCACCAAGGCAGTAGCTGGTACAACTTTATGCCTGACCATGACTGAGGTATCAAGACTCGAAAACTAAAGAGTAAGTAAACAAGATGAGCTATGCCAACTGATAATGGTGACAGAGAAGGGGGCAAAATAAACAGGTCCTCCTATCTCTCCAGGCAAGAGATCACTTCAATTCTTGCAGTCACAATAATGATCAGGGCCAAACCACAACGAGGACCAGCCCTACCTCCTTACCGCAGCTTATAATATAAAGGATGGCAGATGCTAAGGCAATCTTCCACTTACTTTAGCGGTATAAGTCTCCAAGCTTGCCGTAGTCAGATCCAGGCAGGAGCCCAGGTTACAATCCTGAAGAGGGGGGCCCAGGCCCAGCCTCGACCGGTCGCAGATGGGCGCAGACGGGCACAGATGAACCCGCCCTTGGCCCGGCCCGGGTATGCCCGTGCACGTCCCATGCCATGAGCCTTCCAAACGGAAGGGAAGGGGTACCTATAGTCACACAAATATCAAGGTTACCTCCTCACCTAGACACTGCCTCACCGCGGCTCAGTGGAACACTGTCCTGTTGAGGAGGTAACATTGGCTCATGGGGCATGGGGTATTATCTGGTTGATAAAAGAAACCCATTCAGCAATATACTTACTGGGGTATAGTATACGGTGCATGTAGAATTTATGTGCACAACTTAGTTAGGATTATATGTAAATACACAGTTTTTTTGATTTGAGTGTAGAAGGGATCTCTTCTAGGTCCTGATGAGAAGCCAGGGGAGGGCTTCAAGAATGTCGACACAGGAGACACTGCTCATTAAAACATAGTATCTCAGGGGCGTGGCTAGCGCCTGCAGAAGATGGCGGTGTTCCCGTGACTCTCCCGGGAGGCGGCGGTGGCGGCAAAGTGCTTGGCGTGACTCCCTCTCCTCTCCAAAGATGCTGGTTCACGGGAAAGGCTGCGGAAAGCCTTGAGGCACCGGCGGAAATCCTTTTTCCCAACTTCTGGAGCTGCGGTCGACTTCTTTGTGGACTCCCGCCTGACGCAGATCTTGGTGAGGGCGCGGCAGCCATTTCTCGGATCCCGCTGACGGAGCTCCGCTCCAAGCGGCAATCCGGGATTTCATTATGTACGGCCTCAGTTCTTTCTACTAACGCCTCTCCCTCACTCATATGCCCCATGTGATCCGCTCACATACTCCTGCCTTGCCTGCCTTTTCTGCTGCACCGCATGTGGTGACTTTCTGTGGCGAGGATGGGGCTGCCATTTCACGGACGCGCTGACGGAGCTCTGCTCCTAGTGGCATTCCGGTATGCACAAACGTTGCGTTTAAAGCCTTTTCATGCCGCTTTCACCTCACCTTTAAGTCCAGGCTTGGTGTACACCTATAATTGTGCCTATTATCTATTATTTGCCTCACGTTGCTAATTCACATGCAGGCTCCTAACGTCACTCTCCACTTCATCATTTCACCAGTCTGTTTTACGACATGCCTCTCCATATGTTACTGTTGACGCTACTGCATGATTATTTTCACATTTTCATGCTCTGTCTCTTGATTTTGCAGTTGTTAAACTGGATGTTCTTGCACCAAACCTTGCAAAAGTGACTTATTTACCATCACTCTACGATTGTTGAATACCCACGCACTTTTGTTCTTTCAGCTTTTGAAGCCTCATCATCGTTTTTCTCCACTTACCAATGGTGCATTAACTTTACCACACGTTTGGCTGCTCCTCAATTAACTGACTTTCCACATTCACACCATATGCTGCGCAGTACGTTGTTTTACTATTTTGAGACTTTATGGTTATGACTTTTAATCAAAACATGCATCCTTCTTTTCTTTTATTACATAATCTTTGCTTCAACATTGACAATTTCTCTTTTGTCTCTCTTTTGTGTCAGGATATAGTTTTGCTGAACTAATATTACGTGTATATTAGGCACTTGAGCTTACTGACGTCGCGTAAGCGGCATTACTATTCTCTGCTTTACCCTATTGCCTTGTTTGTTATACTTCTGGTGCATTTCAGCTATCTGCTGAGCTACGCTTGTTTCCTTGCCTATCTATATTGTCATTTTTTTTTTTCCAGTGGTGATTGGCATTTTAGGTGCTTTTCACTCGCTTTTGCTTATATTGTTCACTTCATTCATGGGCAGGCTGTCAAAGGACTTACACAAGCCAGCTACCTCCTCGCGCAAATTGCTCATTCATACAAGCTCACGTTATCAGTGTTTAACAATGGAGGATTCAATAGAGGCATTGCCCAAAGGTTCACCGACACCATCAGCTTCATCAGTCTCTTCTGCTACTAAAGGTGCTGTTAAAAGGTTAAAAAAAGATCCTCCCTCTCCTTCCAAAAAGCCCAATACAGTCACCATGGACATTTTATTGGAAGAAATAAGGGCATTGCGTCCTTTCATGGAAGAGACTAAAGCCACACTTCAATTGATTTCTGAGAAATGGTTGAATGTTGATGGACGTGTCACACAGTTAGAGCAAAATGTTTCCTCTCTGAGTTCTTCTATATCCAAGGTTGACCCGTTATGCGCCCAAGTTTCCGATCTCCATAAGCAGATTGAAAATTTAGAAAACAGGAATAGAAGAAATAATCTACGCATTTAAGGACTTCCGAAAGGAACAGAAGGTTCAGACCCCCTGGTCTTCTTCAAATCTTTTCTACCAAAAGTTCTACAACTCCCTGACAGCACTAGTCTCAACATACAAAGGGCACATCGTCTAGGCCCTCCTCCCAGTGCGATGCCTGCTGCTGCCATCAGGAGACCAAGGGGCATTATCATTTATTTCCTGGAATATACTGATCTGCTTAAAATTTTGTCAGCTGCTAGAGCAATGAAGCGTATTACTTGGTCAGGAAATCCTCTCTTTTTTTCACAGGATTATGCTAAATCCACCGCTGACCGACTCAAGGAATTTCTCACCCTTTGACCTCAGCTTCGATCGCTGGGAGCACGCTTTGGGTTATTTCATCCGTGCCTTTTCAGGGTGACTTTCAATAACAAAACTACTACTTATGAGGACCCGCAGAAGCTGAAGAGTTTTCTTGACTCACACACTGCAGCTGCGATGGATATTGCTTCCTTTTCTAATTCTATTTAATTTTTATTGTTGATGATGCATGGTTCTGCTCACCTTTTAACTGATGTTTTTTTAATGCTATTTTTAGGATCTGTTTCATATTGTTCACAAATTTTTCTCCTGATTCTTCTTGTTATTTATGTATTGTTCTTGTTTTCCCTCATACAGATTTCCTTCCTGCGTGCTACTCCCCTCCTTTTCGTCTTGGAGTCTGCTGAGTTGCTTTCCCTTCCCGCCTTCCCTGACGAGTTTCGGACCCGTCATTGTTCTATGTGGCCTCCATCATCCCTCCCTGTATATGTCTCACATGTTATGTAAGTTTTGTTTTCCCTTGAATATCTTACTTTACTCTGTCATCATTTTCTTTCTTTGCTTGTATCTCTTCTTGCATATTCCCTTTGATCGTCCTTTTGATTCCACACTCTTTTCTGATCTTCCTCATCTTTATTTCTCTCATCGGACACCTTCGTGTTCTCTCATTTCTCTTCTCTTTTCCTTCTATTTTTTTCCATTTCAGTTTTTCATATTCACATACAGTCTAATTGTTATTGATTGTTGTTTGCAATTTTTGAACTGTTGCTTTCAATGCCATTTACCGTTTTTCTCCAGTTTCTATAGTTTGCGCTCATGCTCTATTTGGCATTCTAGGTATATATACAGTTTAAGATTTTACTGTTACTTATTTCTGGTGTATTGTATTAATTGTTTAATTGATATACTTGACTACTACTTGTTACCAAAGCGCTTTAACTGGCTCTTAACATACTTTTACTTTCCTTTTGTATGCCTTTAAAAATTATATCCTGGAACGTTAAAGGTTTGCATTCCCCTATAAAGAGACAGAGTTTTAACGCACCTAGCCAAGCTCAATACAGATATTGCTTGTATTCAGGAATCACGTTTGTCAGCTGAAGAATCTGCCAAATTAAAAAGGGGTTGGGTTGGGGAGGTTTTCTTTTCCCCAGGCGATGGTAAACGCAATGGAGTGCTCATTCTATTTCGTAAGTCCCTTTCAGTAAAGATTTTGGCGACTTTCATGGACCAAATGGGTAGATGGGTCTTGCTTAAGTTTGTCATGGATAGTACTCCTGTTTCCCTTTTGAACATTTATTCCCCCACTTCTGGCGATGCCTCTTTTTGGACCTCTTTATCTCCGCATATTACCCAACACTATGAAGAAAATGTTATTCTTGCGGGTGATTGCAATGAAGTTTTTGACCCTTTTTTAGATAGACATTCCACTAGCGCATACACTCCCCACAAGTCACACAAATCTTTCATGCAACTCATTCATCAATATAAACTTGTTGACGCCTGGAGATTATGTAATCCCACTCTTCGAGAGTATTCATTTTTCTCACCGCCTCATCACACTCAATCTAGATTGGATTATTTCTTTATCTTGCAGCACCTTTCCCAATCCTTGATTGCCTCAGATATTGGTCCTATTCTGATCTCCAATCACACACCAGTTTCTATACATCTAGATGTATTGCAAAAACCCTCACTCAATAGGAAATGGCGCTTCAACAATTCCCTTCTTCTTGATCCAGCTTTTGTATCCTCTTTTACCTCCTTTTTTCATGATTATTTTTTGCGAAATGAATCTAGTGAAGTACCCTTTCATATTGTCTGGGATGCGTTTAAGGCGTCTGCTAGGGATTTTATTATTAGTCATGTTTCCCGTAAACGAAAGAGAGCTCAGCCACTTACCAATGACCTTCTTTCTAAAATTAAGAAGCTGGAACACTCCTGTTTTACTTCCAAGTCTAAGGATTGCTTGCATGAACTCATAGCCACCAAATTACAATTCAACAAGGATACTACGAATAACGCTTCCAACGTTCTATTACATTCAAGTGCTAAATTTTATGGCGGTCAAAATAAAGCTGGGAAACTTTTGGCAAATTATCTGAAAGCTAAACAAAATAAAACAAATATAGAATCTATTTTCGGTCAAGATGATTTATTGAGGCAAAAAGACAATGAGATTTTGCAGGAATTTCTTGAATTTTATAAAGCATTGTACTCATCTGAAACAACTTCCTCAGATCAACAAATGTGTCAATTCTTGTCCGGTATTCAATCTCCCTTCGTTACTCCTCCCGATCTCTCTATGTTGGAATCAGACTTAACTTAAAAGGAACTTCTCCATGCGCTGAAAACTCTTAAAAAAGATAAGGGCCCGGGACCTGATGGCTTTACAGTTTAATTTTTTATTCACTTCTCGTCTTTGCTTATCCACAAATTACACGCTCTTCTATCCATCTTTCTAGAATCCGGCTCTTCTTTTGGCTCCTTTTTTGATGCCCTCATTTGTATCCTCCCTAAACCAGGCAAAGACCCGCAACATTGTAAAAATTATAGAACCATTTCTTTAGTTAATATTGACTATAAAATTTTCTCCAAGGCTTTAGCTTTACGGATAGAATCCTTTTTGCCTGATCTATTGGGAAAGGAACAGTCTGGTTTTGTCAAAGGTAGATTGCTGTCAGACAATGCCAGATTATTCTTCGACATCTTATCTAAATCTTCACATTCTTCTAATTCTCTTGCAGCTGTAGCTTTAGACGCCGAAAAGGCTTTTGATAGAGTTGAGTGGTCATATCTTTTTCACACATTAAAATGGTTCGGATTTGGGTCAAGAATTTCTACTCTAGTTTCCCTGTTATATTCACATCTGAGAGCGGCAATCGCAGCGGATGGTGGTATTTCTTCTTACTTTTCACTTGGTAGAGGGGTTCGACAGGGATGTCCTCTTTCCCCTTTTCTGTTTAATCTAGCCTTAGAACCCTTTTTATTGCGGATTCGCCAAAATATTGCAATACATGTTTTTTCTTTTCAACAGACTACAATTAAAATGGCAGCCTATGCCGATGACATTCTATTGTTCTTATCTGACCCCTCGACCTCTCTTCCGGCCTTTTTAGATGAAGTTAATTCTTTCGCATCAGTCTCCGGTTATAGAATAAATAAAGACAAATGTGAGATTCTACCCCTAACTAAATTTACCTATAAATCTGACTTTACAGCGTCGGGGTTTGCATGGAATCCCAAATATATTAAATACTTGGGTCTTAATTTTTCACCTACTCTTTCGGGCACAGTCTCTCGATGTATGGAGGATTGCATACAAAAATTGAAGATTCTCACCACAAAGTGGCAACCTTTATATCTCTCTTGGTGGGGTAGATTAGACACCATTAAAATGATGCTTTCTCCCTTAGTCCTATTCACAATTTCTAATATTCCGTTTTCTATCCCTTTATACCACTTCAAGAAAATGTATTCTATTTTATCGTCCTTCTTATGGGGACATAAAAAATCCCGCATGTCTATATCTAAATTGACTCGTCCAAAGGCTGAGGGTGGGGTGAATTTTCCGAACTTCCCTCTTTACCATAAGTCCTTTTTATTAAACCAAGCATCGCGATGGATTGCAGAATCCTCCAACCCCTCTCCTCTCTGGTCAGCCCTTGAATTGGCTTACATCTCTCCCTTTTCTTTTCAAGAATATCTTTCGTTCTCGCGTCAGCCACAATCTATATCTACTCCCATCCTTAAATACACTTTTAAACTTTTTCACCTCCCTTAATTTCCTCCTTTCTTCAGCAACCTATATGGCATAATAAGTTCATTT
Organism: Lissotriton vulgaris; assembly: GCF_964263255.1. Lineage (NCBI taxonomy): Eukaryota > Metazoa > Chordata > Amphibia > Caudata > Salamandridae > Lissotriton > Lissotriton vulgaris. The sequence goes on from NC_141698.1 coordinate 420,185,398, forward strand.
TAATAAACAACAAACCAATTTTTTGGGAATCATGGAGGCGCCGAGGCCTCATTTGGGTTCATCAGCTATTTCAACAATCTCACACTATTTCCTTTTCAGCAGTTGCTGAGTCTTATCACTTTCCTCCCTCTTGTCGTGCTAAGTACTCAATATTATCACAAGTGCTTCAAATGGCATTTGATTCTCATACCATTTCTCCTTGCGTGCCGCCCCAGGAACCTTCTACCATATCTCAATTACGTACTTTATTATATAGAGGCACTAAAGCATCCAGGATTTACGCTCTTCTGCATGCCCCATCACCATCACGTGCCAAGACTAAGGTAGAAGAGGCGCGGGAAGCAGATTTGGGAGTCTCCTGGCCTATTATGTTATGGGACAAGATATGGTTAAAATTACGCAAATCGTCCAGGGCTGCAAACACTACTCAGACTCTGTTTTTAATCTACAACCGACTCCTACTCTCACCACTTGTTTTCAGCAAAAGACATCCTGATACAACTGATAAATGTTGGACCTGTTCCGCACCACATGCAGACTTATTACACTTACTCTTCCAATGCCCCCCAGTCCACACGTTTTGGGTTAGGGTATGGTCTCAAATTAATACTATTTTCTCTTCTAAACACCCTTTTAACGTGTCCCATATCCTCTTGGGAAGCACTTCCCATATATGGACTCACTGTGCCCACAACATAAAAATAATTGACCTACTTCTGGCAGTCGCTTTTCAACAAATTACTAAAGCATGGAAAGACTTCACTAAACTATCATATCAGGCGTGGTGGTATGCTATATGTTATAATCACAGGTTAGATACAACGTTTGTTTATCCACTGAGTCTGGCTCCTAGGAGGAAACAATTGTGGGATCCAGTCACTTCTTTTTTTTGACATGTGTGCTGGTCGCTCTTTGTCTCAAACCCCTTTCCAACAGGAAGTTGCTAAACCTCCATAGGTTCCCCTTACTGACATATTTACTCTTCTTCTTATTGACTTTATTGTCCTTCTATATAATATAAGTATTCAATTGTAGTGTAAATTATTATTGCCAGTTCACATTGCATATTGCTTTTGACTTCCTCTAATCATTCACGACTTACATGATTATCTTCTTGCATTATTGTATGGTTTTCTTGTGGACAGTTTTTTCTTTTTATTTCTTATTTTGTACAACTTCAATTTATATCTCTTAATAAAAAAACATTCTGAACTAAAAAAAACATAGTATCTCCATCTCATTCCCCACTTTTAACAATACCAGCTAAAAGGAACATTAACATTTATTTTTTCCACTGAGCCAGGTATTTTTTAATTTTTCACCATTCATCATTCACTCACTTCTGACCCTTCCACTCACACTCCTACACCACACATAGTATTGTTTTTTATAATCAGTGCCCCCACGCAGTCGTAGGTCGCAGCACACCCCGTCCCGCAGGAGGGCGGGGAGACCCCGATGATGAAGCATGCCACCAAGGGTCTGTTTGGTGGGTGAGGGATATTTAAAGAAAGCTGTGTGCTTTCCACCATTGTAGGAGGCACACGTAGTCTGGAGGAACATTCTTCATTCCCTTCTTGTGTTACTTTCATACGCCTAGTTTTAAAAAAAATTTTATAAAACAAATTTAAATTAATTCTTTGAAAGCGGACAAAATAGCTCTAGCGACTAAAACGTATTCATGATCTGGGATTAACTCTCATTAAGTCAAGTCAAGTCAAGTCATAGGATTTGTATAGCGCACTACATACCCAGAGGGTTTCAAGGCGCTTAGAAAGGGGAGGATGATTACTTGTCAAATATCCACGTTTTAAGTTGCTTTCTGAACGCAAGGTGGTTCTGGGTAAGGCGAAGGTAAGCGGGGAGTGAGTTCCATGTTTTAGCAGCCAGGTATGAAAAGGATCTGCCTCCCATGGTGGTCTTGTTGATGCGAGGTACAATGGCGAGGGCTTGGTTGGAAGAACGTAGTTGGCGGGAGGAGGTGTAGAAGGACAGTCGTGAGTTGAGGCAGTCTGGACCGATGTCGTGGAGTGATTTGTGTGCGTGGGTAAGCAGTCGGAAAGTGATCCTCTTATTGACGGGTAGCCAGTGGAGGTCTTTAAGGTGACCAGAGATGTGTTCGTTGCGTGGGAGGTCTAGTATGAGCCTGGCTGAGGCGTTTTGGATTCGTTGGAGTTTCTTCTGGAGTTTTGCGGTGGTACCCGCGTAGAGGGTGTTTCCGTAGTCCAGTCGGCTCGTGACCAGAGCGTGGGTGACTGTTTTCCTTGTATCGGAGGGGATCCAGCGAAATGTTTTTCTGAGCATGCGAAGAATGTTGAAGCAGGAAGAGGATACGGCGTTGACTTGTCTGTTCATTGAGAGTGAAGAATCCAGGATGACGCCTAGGTTCCGTGCGTGGTCTGTCGGGATGGGTGCTTTTCCGAGGGCTTCCGGCCACCAGGAGTCGTCCCATGCAGAGGGGGATGTACCTAAGATGAGGACTTCTGTTTTGTCTGAGTTCAATTTCAGACGGCTTTGTTTCATCCATTCGGCAACTTCTTTCATTCCTTCGTGTAGGATAGTTTTGGCGGTGCTGGGGTCATTGGTGAGAGAGAGGATCAGTTGAGTGTCGTCCGCGTAAGAGATGATGTTGAGCTTGTGTTGGCGTGCGATGGCCGCGAGGGGGCTCATGTATACGTTGAAGAGGGTGGGACTGAGTGAGGATCCTTGTGGTACGCCGCAGATGACTTCAGAGGCCTCGGACTTGAATGGAGGAAGGCGGACTCTCTGGGTTCTTCCGGTGAGGAACGAGGTGATCCATTCAAGTGCTTTTCCTTGGATTCCGATGTTATGGAGGCGTTGTAGGAGGGTGCTGTGGCAGACTGTGTCAAAGGCTGCGGAGAGGTCGAGGAGGATGAGGGTGACTGTGTCTCCATTGTCTAGTAGCGTTCGAATGTCGTCTGTTGCTGCGATGAGGGCGGTCTCAGTGCTGTGTTTTGCTCGGAAGCCAGATTGTGAGGGGTCGAGGGATTTGTTGGCTTCGAGGAAGGTGGCGAGCTGGTTGTTGACAGCTTTCTCGATGACTTTGGCCGGGAATGGGAGAAGCGAGATGGGGCGGTAGTTTTTGAGTTCAGTGGGGTCCGCTGTTGTTTTTTTCAGAAGGGCGGTGAGTTCAGCGTGTTTCCAGTCTTCCGGGAAGGTGGCGGAGTTGAAGGAGCGGTTGATGACGTCTCTGAGGTGCGGAGCTATGACGGAGTCTGCTTTGTTGAAGATGTGGTGAGGGCATGGGTCTGTGGGGGATCCTGAGTGGATTGAATTCATTAGGCGGATGGTGTCCTCAGTGGAGATTGGGTTCCAGTCGTTGAGAATGTTCACGGGGGGAAGATGATCAGCAAATGGTAGGGTGGGTTGATTTCCGGGTTGGTTGTCAAAGCTGTTGTGGATGTCTGCAATCTTGTTGTGGAAAAATGATGCTAGGGAGTCGCAGAGGGTTTGAGAGGGGGTGATGTCGTTGGAGTTGGCCGAGGGATTGGAAAATTCCTTGACGATGTTGAAAAGTTCCTTGCTGTTGTGGGCGTTGCTGTCAAGTCGATCCTTGAATGCTGTTTTCTTGGCTTTTCGGATCAGTTGGTGGTGAGTGCGGGTGGCGTTTTTGAAGGCGACCTTGGTGCTGGTGGTTGGGTCTTTTTTCCAGGCCTTTTCAAGGGAGCGGCAGAGTTTCTTGGACTTCTTGAGATCATCGTTGAACCATGAGGCCTTCTTGCTGCCAGGTTTGCTTTGCCGTTTTTTCAGTGGTGCTAAGGTGTCGGCGGTGTTGGATAACCATAGGGTGAGGTTAGCGGCGGCTTCGTTGGCGTCAGAGGAGGGGGCTGGGGGGTTTTGAAGGAGCGATGAGGAGATCTGGTCGATGGTGATTTTGTTCCAGTTTCTTTGCAAAGTTGGTTGGAGGTGGTTGATGGGTTTTGGCTTGTTGTAGGTAAAGTGAACGCAGCTGTGGTCAGTCCAGAGGAGATCCGTAGTGTGGCTGAAGGAGACATGATTGCTGGAGGTGAAGATGGGGTCGAGTGTGTGACCTGCGATGTGGGTGGGGGAAGTGACTAGTTGTTTAAGTCCAAGGTTGGCGAGGTTGTCCACGAGGGTGGCGGTGTTGCGGTCGTTGATATTTTCAAGGTGAAAGTTGAGGTCTCCCAGAAGGATGTATTCTTTGGAGGGGAGCGCGTGTGGAGTGATGAAGTCCGTGATGTCTTCACTGAATTTTGCGCGGGGTCCTGGTGGTCTGTAGAGGAGAGTGCCTCGGAGTGTGGTTTTGGGGTCGATGTGGATCTGGAAGTGAAGGTGTTCGGAGTTGGCGAGGTCGGCGTCAGAGCTGGTTGAGATGCGGATGGATTTCTTATGGACGATAGCGATTCCTCCTCCTGTGTGGCTAGTGCGGTCTTTGCGAGTGATCTTATAGTCTTCAGGGATGGCAATGGTGATGTCTGGTGCGGAGGAAGCGTTCATCCATGTTTCCGTAAGGAAGGCGATGTCCGGAGAAATGGTGTCTAGTAGATTCCATAAGTCAATGGCGTGCCTGTGGACCGATCGGGTGTTGAGAAGGATGCATTGTAAGTGGTTGGGGTCGGGAGTCTGATGTGTGGTTGTAGCGGAGATGTTGTCGGTGCCGCAGAATTTGCAGGAGTAGCATGAGAAAGGTCCATGGGTGCGTCCAGGAGCGGCCTGAACGCAGTTGGGGGCGCGACCGGGGTTGAGGGCTAGGAGGGCGGCGGCATCGTAGGTAATGCGGGGGGGCTGGGCAGCGCGAGGGGCAGGGGGACTGGCGCTGGGCGCGGTCCAGGCGCGGACGGGCGTAGACGGGCTTACCTTTGGCGCACCTTCGGCGCGGATTGGGCGCGGTCGCTGCGCGTGGACGCTGCGCGCGGGAACTACTGTCATATATGGATGGTGGAGGGGGAGGGGCGAGGGCGTCTCAGCTGGGAGGCGGGGCGGGCACACGAGGACAAGCACAACAAACAAAATGGAGGCGGAGGGGGGGGCACAGCGGAGCGCTAGCGGCAAAGCGCGTTTAAACAGTCTAAACAGCACACAGCACAGAGATGCACCAAGCGCTACTACAGCAAAGCGCTGATCCTGCAAGCAACAAGTCAAAAATACCAGGCAATGAGAACAGCAATTAGCGCTACAATACCAGCAGTCAGCAGGGACCCTGGGAGCGACCACTCGGCTCGTGGAAGAGGAGTGAGTCACGGCGCCTGAAGGGAGGAGAGCGCTATTCAGGACAGTGGGAGGGCGTCTCAGCTGGGAGGCGGGGCGGGCACACGAGGACAAGCACAACAAACAAAATGGAGGCGGAGGGGGGGGGCACAGCGGAGCGCTAGCGGCAAAGCGCGTTTAAACAGTCTAAACAGCACACAGCACAGAGATGCACCAAGCGCTACTACAGCAAAGCGCTGATCCTGCAAGCAACAAGTCAAAAATACCAGGCAATGAGAACAGCAATTAGCGCTACAATACCAGCAGTCAGCAGGGACCCTGGGAGCGACCACTCGGCTCGTGGAAGAGGAGTGAGTCACGGCGCCTGAAGGGAGGAGAGCGCTATTCAGGACAGTGGGAGGGCGTCTCAGCTGGGAGGCGGGGCGGGCACACGAGGACAAGCACAACAAACAAAATGGAGGCAGAGGGGGGGGGCACAGCGGAGCGCTAGCGGCAAAGCTCGTTTAAACAGTCTAAACAGCACACAGCACAGAGATGCACCAAGCGCTACTACAGCAAAGCGCTGATCCTGCAAGCAACAAGTCAAAAATACCAGGCAATGAGAACAGCAATTAGCGCTACAATACCAGCAGTCAGCAGGGACCCTGGGAGCGACCACTCGGCTCGTGGAAGAGGAGTGAGTCACAGCGCCTGAAGGGAGGAGAGCGCTATTCAGGACAGTGGGAGGGCGTCTCAGCTGGGAGGCGGGGCGGGCACACGAGGACAAGCACAACAAACAAAATGGAGGCGGAGGGGGGGGGGCACAGCGGAGCGCTAGCGGCAAAGCGCGTTTAAACAGTCTAAACAGCACACAGCACAGAGATGCACCAAGCGCTACTACAGCAAAGCGCTGATCCTGCAAGCAACAAGTCAAAAATACCAGGCAATGAGAACAGCAATTAGCGCTACAATACCAGCAGTCAGCAGGGACCCTGGGTCTTATCTGAACACCTATTTTTTGGACCAAATGAAGGAAGCTTTTCTAAAAATAAGATTGGGCATAAATTCAACCAAGGAGGGTATGCCACCCTGGATTTAGCAATGGCCAAATACTAAATGTAGACTGTGTGGGTGGGCACGTGTAACCTTATTACATATAGTACGTGCATGCCCTAATTTGTTTAAAATTTGCCGCACACTTTTAAAACCTTTATTTCTTATGGCAGGGGTAAGATCGCCCGCCAGGTCCTTATCGTATGTTATTCGGGTGAGTCCATTGCATTGCTATGGCAACTGATAACATTTTTTTGCTAGTGTTGACTAATTAATAATAATTGCTTCTTGAGACTTATCTTAAGGAATCACAAACCATACTGTTGACATCTTGAATGATTTAGTACCCAATGACCACTGGAATTAGGCCCCATAGGAAAATTGAAAACATATGAATGCACCTTCTTACTCATTTGCACAATGTAACCTTTGGTTTCAAATTTTTGACTTAAATCAATTCAATTCAAAGTCTTTATTTTGATTTCTTTCAATCATAAAAGACAGTACATTTAACATTTCCAAGGATTTACCAGGTTAAAAAAAGGAGAAAAGAAAACTCATTTGTAGCTAGTAAAATCCACAATTCATCCCTTCATCACTCCTTTTACAGTTATTATTGGCCAGATAATAAACATCAGATCTATACATTACAATCAATAAATAAGTTGTATTAAAAAGAGACGTCAATAATTATAAAAACTTTCAGAATTAAAAGGAATTCATCACCAGGAACGTTATTCCCTAGGTACATTTACAGTTTTAAAGATTGTTTAATCAAAATTACTGTAGGCTCATTTTACGGGCCCGAATTATCCACATCCAGTGAAGAAATTTTGCTGTGGCTATAACTACGGCTTGGGAGTTGTCAGAGCGTAGTATCCTGACTGCCTCACTACCCGTTTTGAGACCTAGCTGGAGACAAATTGGTTTTAGCCAGGATCTCCTAGGAACCTTATACTCAGGACAGGCAAAGAGGACATGCCCAATGCCTTCCCGCTGATCAGGACAAAAGGGACAGGCCAATCCCTGACCCCCTCGCCATTTGGCGGTAAAGGCATTTAAGGGTAATGTCCCCACCCTAAACTGATGGTATTTCTTCCTGTCCCCTGGGATGGTAATCCAATCCCAATAAGCCTCAAAGGCCGGAGAATGCTTGAGTTCTAGAAAATCTGCTGTAAGAGATGGTTCTGTACAGCGGCCAAATCTCTTTGTCTCGAGCATACTCCAGTACAGGTCTCGAAAAGTTTTTCTTGGTGGGAAGAGATTGCCTACTGGGTCATCCCACAATGTAGATAACCCCATAGCCTTGTAGATAGCCTTAACCTCCCTCAACCATACTATTTTATGGGCCTTATCAAGGTCTTTTACCTCGGCGAAGGCCCGTGCATACTGGGAGAGTTCTGAAGTGACCCATAGTCTCCTCCAGTAGGTAGCCGATCTGCATCTGGCCATGTCCTCGAGGCTATGAGACCCTAGGTCATAATGGAGAGGGATTAGTGGAGTGGAGGCCGGTAGGCCTGTGATGTTACGGAAAAATTAATTTTTCGCCCCCATCAGTCTTTTCAAATTACTAAATCCCCACAGTTCCGCCCAATATAGAACTGATGCTCCTACTTTGGCGCCATAAATCTTTAGAACCGGGGTAATTGGCCTAGTATGGGATAAGTAAAATTCCTTGGTGAGAGCTCCTGTCAATTGTGCATGTTTTGTGAGAAGCTGGTTGGTATGCTGTTTCCAATCTAATTTAGATGATAAGGTTATGCCCAGGTATTTGAATACTTGGGTCTGTTCCAGTTGGACCCCACCCATAACCATCTTCCCTCTGACGAGTTTATTTTTATGCAGGATCATGAACTTTGTCTTTGATGTATTAATGACGAGACCATGCTCCTTACAAAAAACCTCGAAGACAGCAACAGCCTTTTGAAGGCCCTGCTGTGTTCTCGAAATTAATAATGTATCGTCAGCAAACATCAACAGGGGGATCGGCTTGCCATCCAGCTTAGGGGCATCAGTTGGTTGCCGCTCAAAATAGCCGATCACCCTGTTGATGTATAGTGAGAAGAGAGTAGGGGCAAGTACACACCCTTGGCGTACCCCCCCTAGCAATGGGAAATTTATCTGTTACGCTTCCCTGCTGGTTCCAGCGTACCCAGGCATAATTATTTTCATGCAGTCTGATTAAAAGTGACAAAATATCAGGTAGGATACCCTGCTCTTGTAGTACTGCCCACAACCTAGTGCGAGGCACCAGGTCAAATGCTGATTTATGATCAACGAAGACTGCAAAAAGCATGCCCCCCCCCTAATAACACTACACGCCACTATATTAAAACAAATCTAAAAACTTGGTCAATGGTACTGGTATGGCTACGAAACCCTGCCTGTAGAGGCGACAGGATATCCTTTTCCTCTATCCAGCCCTGAATACGCTGCAGTAAAAGCCTGGCCACTACCTTTTGTATACAGGCAATCAGGCTAATTGGCCTGTAATTCCCGGGGTCCGTACACTCCCCCTTTTTGAAGATGGGAATGATCTCAGGTCCCTTCCAGGACTCAGGTATTGGTGAGCCCATTGCAATACCGTTAGCTATAAAATGAATGTAGGAAGCCCAAAGATCCTTGTCATGCATAAAAAGATCTGCTGGGACGGAGTCCATGCCTGGTGCCCTAGCTTTAGGGATGTTGTCCAAAATTTTTATAGTATCAGCTTTAGTAAAGGATAGGTGGTTAGTGCCCTCTATTGCTTTTGTAAGAGCCTCGCTCTCTACTCCTGCTGCATCTACAGCGGCAAACTGGGACGCAAAGTAAAGCGTTTGGTGAAACATAATTGGTTGGGTCGCCCCTTTTGATCCCCCTACCCCATTTGACCATATCCCAAAAAGAGCACATAGATCTTTCTTTGCTGGCAATTAGGAGCTCCTTCCAATATTCATTGTCCCAGTCACTTTTTGCCTTAAGTTGTGTTTTTTAATACATGACTCGGGCAGTCTTAATCTTAGCTGTCTCTTTGGTCTTTACTGCATCAGATAGGGCCCTGTATGCAACCCTACAGGATTTTCCATACCATTGGTCCTCCTTCCTAGTTTGCCTGCTCTGTTTTTTAGACACCTTTTTAGTGAAGAAAGATGAGTAAAAAGAGTATCGTGGATCCGAGTGGCATTTAGCACCATTGCCTCAACAGTGGAATTATTCCTTAGGTCTACTATAGCCTGAACTGTTAGATCCCTCATGGCAGCTAGACCCTCTTCATTCGTAGCACAGTTTGCCCATCTAATCCGTCTAAGGTTATTTGAGAGGGCTATTTCCACACAATCACCAGGGCCCTCACATTTTCGTAGATCAAATAACCTGAATGTAAGGACTAATGGGTTGTGATCACTCTCCACCCGTTCTTCTATCCGCATATCATCCATAGTAGACCAATTTTCCTAATTCGTCAGGATGTAATCGATACGACTGTGTGATATACCATTATTAAAGGTGGAGGCGCCCTGCTTATCAGAACCCATTCTTCCATTTGTGGCACGTAAACCATGCTCCACACTGAGGACTTTGAGTTGTAATGCTGCCTCTGACCATTTCTTAATAGGTGATATTGTCAGCTGAGGGATCTTCCAAATATAATCCTCTTCCACTGTGAGATCCATATCATGGTTGTCTAGCGGTTGAAAGCAGCAGTTGAAATCTCCTGACACAATAATATTACTACCTATTGAGCGATATCGCTCAAGGAGACTATCTAACTGATCAACTGCTTCAGTAGGTTTGCCACCAGGGAGTCCCCTTGAGTAAATATTAAAAATAAGGAGATCCTTATAGTCTGTACATTTAAGTTTAACTAACAGAATGTCTGGGCTGTTTGTGTCCAGTTGAGTGACAGAATATCTACTGTCTTGCTTTACCCATGTCAGCAAGCCACCCTTTGGTCTTCCCCTTAAGCTAGGGATGGCAGAGGTATAAAAAATTAAATATCCTTGCTTGTATTCCGGAATTACCTGCCATGTTTCCTGAAGGAGGATTATATCCTTATTATCCAAAAAAACTTGCCAGTCCAGAGATGTTACCTTACTCCTTAACCCAGCCACATTCCATGACACCAGAGTTGATAATGCAGGAAAACTCATACCGTCAGCTCTGGGATGAGGTTCAGCGCTACCCCTGCCTTTGTTAAGTAATAAGCCCCCATCTAGACTGGTATCCAATACCTCCTGGTTTGAATCGATATTATTTTGGACTGTGTTTAATACCATGCACTCATTTAGGTGATTTGAGCCCTCAGTTCCTTCAAAAACCTCTAGGATATTACATGTGCCCTCTATAATAGACCGGGGCAAACAGGTATCACTTGTGTGGGTGGGACTGTGAGCTAGAATATCGTCTGTTACACAGGCCTGAGGTAGTTTGATACATACATTATTACGGTCCCCCTGGAGTCAGTCGCAGTCATTTAGCCCTGACAGTATACCAAACCTATTTCCTAAACCAATCCCCCATTCGTTAGATTGGGCACCTACTCCCCACCTATTCGTCCAGGTATCCCACGTTGGCTCTGGAGTTTTGGGATACGTTACATTTCGCCGCTCACCGTAAAAAATGTTTAAGGTGAGGGGAACAATGTTGCCACTCCTATGTTGGGGCGGGAGTATATTTGACAGAACATTAGGGAGAACAGCCGAATGGGAAAAGTTCACCACCACACAATCCCCTTTAAACTTTTTCGGTCTGCTCCCTATCCAGGCTGTTCTTCTAACCGACATAATCTCCCCTGCTAGCTGCTGTTTCCCTCCATGGGCCATCTGCATATTACCTGACAGCCAGTGCATCGCCTTACTAGAGAGGGATGTTGGGGATTCTGGTTGCCCAGGTGCCAGCGGTGGAACGTTTGCCAATACCAATACCAGAGGTGAAGCTTCTACCATGAATTGGGGAGAATCTGTTTCATGGCAAAGTACTGGTTGAGCGGTGGATGTTGGCAAAACCTCCTCTCTTACTGTTGTGTGAATGTCTACATTTGCTGGCACCTGACCAGGTGGAATAGTTGCTGTCATACTCTTCTCTACCACAGTCAGACCATTCTCCCCAGATGTACCTGTTAAGTTTGAAACCAGGGTCACTATATTGCCAACCTCCCTATTTACCTTATCTGAATCCCACCTAGTTTTTTCACCTCTGCAGTGAGCTTATCAATTTTGGCCACCATTGGTTTTATAATGGCTTTGATTTTACACTCAATCATGTCTGCTATCCTAAGGAATAGTTCATCATCCATAGTGTGCTTGGCACTGGCCTCCCCAGCGTCCATATTCTTATCCGTAATTTTCCGAGGAGGTGAGGCCCTTTTCTTCTTTAACCCTGAGCGTAACCCACCACTCTTGGGTAGGGTCTTTTGACATTTTCTGTCTGTCCTAGTTTCCTGCTCTGCAGAGGAAAGATCATCTTCTAAGACCTGAACATGTATCTCTGGATCATCATCACTTTCCAAATTAACCTCAGGGTCAATTTCTAAATCGACCATTGGGAGTGTGCTTTGATCATACATTCCACTGGCATGGAGATTGGTCTCAGGGGCATCGCTACCAACTTAAATCAACTTCAGATAACAGGTCTTAATTAAATAGCGTCACCTAATTGCTCATTTGCACATTGACTTGTAATGATTTAGCTTATGTACAATGGCACTTTATTGTATATTTGACCAATGTAATATTACGTTGACTGCTAGTTTCTACTGCATATTTTTGGGAATATATTGATAATATAAAATCAGTTTTAGCCACATCCATGCTCAGGACGGCTCCCGCCCGTCATGAGTCACGGTAGTCGTGTGCTCATGACGGCCGGGAGCCGTCCGAACGTTGCTGCTCTGCCCACGCACGATTAATTCCCCACCTGTGCGGGAGAATTAATCAGTGGGCGGAGTTTGGATGGCTCCCGGCCGTCATGATAACAAACCCACTATGATTTATGACGGCTGGGAGCCGTCCTGGGTATCCGAATGCCCCGCCCAGCCCCGCCCCCCCTCACATCGGAGCGGAATTTGCAGCGCGACAAAGGGGTTAAGAATATATTGTGTTTGTCTAAAAGAGAGGTTTATGTGAGGTGTTGTGTGTTACGGCATGTGACCACAGTAACAATCTTTTGTTCAGTCGAATATGGCTTAAAGTAACTGAGAACTGTGTTTCCTTTTATTGTGTTGTTTGAATGTTTTAATTGCACTGTCGTTTTATTGATTAAGCAATAAAGAATCAACCAATTAGTACCAGAAACATAGGGACAGGTCATCCTTATGGACGTCGGTTGGGGTTCCATCTCCTTGTTTTCTGTCAACTTTTTTATTACACTAATAGAGAATAATATTGACTTATCCACTATTAGTGTAATAGAAAAGTAATACTAATAACTGGAATAAGACCTTCCCTGGCAGCTGAGGAAGTAGAACAAATGTTTTTAAATGTGTGTTGTGTGGGTAATAGCGGGTGAGGGTTTGTTTATATGAGGGACTGTGTGTGTGGGAGAGAAAGTGAAGGTCAAAGGACATGTGATGTCACTTCTGCTAGAATTGACATCCATGATGTTTGTATTGCCCCTCTGGCCAGCACTCCAGAACCCCACTGCCACATTGAGCTGGAGAGATGAAGCATGATCGTGGCATAAGGACTTATGCAAGGTGCAGAATGAAACATGGTGGGGCCCTTTGAAGAATGTGGTGAAGGGTCTACGAGGCTTCGGTATATCACAGATACTCCCCCCTGAAGGGTGATGGCTGCCTGCGCTGTAGAGTCTTGCATTAAACTCATATATTTATCCCCTTTGCAGCACCCACCCCTTCACACAGGACCCCCTGTGTACACTTCTTCTCTTTGTCTCTCGTGTTACTTTTCTGTCCATGGAAAGTTCACTGGTGTCCAAGGTCATCCCTTGGATGACTTCTCATAATAGGCACTAGGTGGAGCAAAGTTGAAATTGCCTTTTCGAACCTTGACCTTGGAGAAAGTTTGTTCCTAACCTACAACTTTTAAATGGAAAAGCTGACTTATCAAGACTCCTCATATATGACACCGGAACCTGGTTAGTGGTGGCCTCCGAAATCACCCTGCCAGGCCACAGCACACATATTTCTATGTAACTTTGCCACATGGTCCTTCTAGCTCCTTGTTCCTGAAATTGTCTTGCATCACTATTTATTTTCCCAAATTTTCATACCGCTTTCATGTTGGAGTAATCTGTACGTTGCCACCCGGTTGTGATTTCTCAAATTGTCTTATTTGCTTGCTCTTATGACTTCAATTGCTGATTAAAGGTACTATAATGCAGGATAGGCTGCTTAGATCCTGGGTTCCATTTAAAACCCGGCCCTACTTCTCCATAGGTTTGTATTTTAAGATATTGTAGTCAGAATTCAAGAAGATTTACTGCTAATTTCTAAGGCACAAATCATTATCAGTTACTGGCACCAAAAAAAGCCAAACTCACAGCACAAACCCGGCTTCCCATAGATAGGAATAGGGAAGCATGTCTCCGAAAGGAGACAAAACAAGCAATTGCAATGCAATAGGTCTCACATTAGTGAAAAGTAATGTTTATCATACTTTTTTATCAGAAAATATCCAAGCAGTAGCATAAGTAATAAAATAAAATTCATGAAGCAAGAAATGGGTGCAGTATCGCAGGTTGTTAGTAGATGTCCCTGGGGAGTTGTAAAAGGACCTCTTTTAGCCACATAAGGTACTCCAGCCTTAATGAAATTAGAAAGAGAAAGATTGCAACTGAGCGTCAACCTCACCTGGTATTTCTGCAGGAGCGAGATGCAAGTTCTGATGCTAAGTCCCAACCTCCTTCACTCACATAAATGCCCAAGAAAGACAAAGGGAAAGCAGGAGAGGTGTAACAGGGGAAGAGGGGAAAACAAGGGAAGAGAAATTCCTGCCCAAAGGAAGCGTCAGGAGGATAGGTAAACTTTGGTGACTTCCTATGTGTGTCCATAATAATAGAAAGAAATATGTGTACAAGTTTTGGAAAGGAACAAGTGGAGTTCAGTGTTCTCGTAGTTCAGATAAATATATGTATATACATATCACAGTAAACTACCTGTTAATTTCCCCTCTTTCACTGTGTATGAAATGTTGATAGATGCAGACCAGATGATTATCTAGACAATCAAAAGAGAGCAATCAGGTGACATGACTTAGCACAGTATACCTGTAGATGATAGGAAAATGTGGCAAGCACTAACCTCTGACTTGGTAAAAATAACTAATCTGAAAAGTGCCCCAAAATCAGATAGCAAAAATATATATGGAATAACCAAAGAACAAATCTCTATCAGAAAGGCAATCAGATGATGACAAAAAAGGTGACAGGCTAAAGGGAAAGACGAGTTCCTTAGCTTCAGGAACTAATCCTTTACTTTATGTTTTTTTGCGAACAAGTGCACAGGAAAACGAGATCTCCAACTCTCTATAACAAACAAATCAGATATGTATATCACCATTCATATTATAATAACTAAACAATTAGTGTTACTGCATTCAGGGCCGGACTGGGAACCACAACCGGCCCTGACAAAGTGCTCGCCCCCCCCCCCCCCCCCACTCAGGGGGGGTTGGAGGTGCCGCCAAGCTCTTTGCCGGGGCCGGTTTTCGGACGATTTTGTTACAGGGCCGCAAAAACAGCCCTGTAATAAAAATGGCCCCCAGGGGCCCAAATCCGGCCCCCACACTTGTGGCGCACCGGGTAATTGCCCGGTGCCCGCTATGGCCAGTCCGGCCCTGACTGCATTAGCAACGATTCTTTGAATCAATATGGCTTTTTTCCTTTGGATGATCAGGCTGTAGTGAGTGGTGTGCCAGTAGAAACAGAATGCCTCGGTATGGCGTTGGGGCCAGGAACGGAAACTCCGTAGTCGCGGGAAGCGGAAGCCGGCATTGTGCAAACTCCACTAGGACCCTCTAGCCTTAAGGGGTCGTGACCTGAAAGCAGGTGAGTGATCAAAGGAGGGTGGAAGAGGCGCACATCAGCTAGAACGCAAAGAGCTTGTGCTGGCTGTGGTGTTAGCGTTCTAGACACAGCCAGCCTGCGTGTGACGTAACACGCGCTGGCAGTGAACGTGGGACTACGCTTACGTGAACAGCTGTTCGCGGCAGTCAGAGCCCGGCAGAGCGTGATACCTACCAGACGCCCGGCGCTCTTCCCCAATAACTATTGTAATTAAATAAAGCCCTTTCCTACCTACTCCTGTTTCAGAGTGATCCTTTGGGAGGGAACTTGTGCACATCTACAGTGGCGACGAGGAGTGGGATCTGTCCACTCGACCAGAGAAGGAAAAGAAACAAGAACCAGGCAAGACCTAGGAAGTAGAAGCACAGGGAAACCCAGCACAAGGTCACCCACGCCACCAACCTGCAGAAGAAGGAGGGGAGCGTAAAGGCGCTGCAAAACTGAAGGGAAGAGCGTGGCAGTGGTGCGGAGAAACACTCAGGCGCACTGAGAGTCAGAGAGCCAAGAAACTAGGCGATCTACGCAGAAACACGGTAGGAGCGCGCTACCAAATCACCTAAGGCCCTGGCTGAGAAGGGTGCCCACGAGGGAGCGGGAAGAAGCGCGCCCAGCTCCGCCACGCCGCAAGCAGAAGGCGCCAACGCACCTGGTAGCCCCAGAAGTCAGGGAAGGAACGGCAGTGCGCCAGGCAGCCCCAGGAGCCCAGAAGAAGGGCCAGAGAGACAGGTCAAGATGAGCAATCAGGCGTCATCACTCACAGCACCGATCCAGTTTCTACCCAGGCCAGGAGAACCACAGATGAAGTGGGAGGACTGGAGGGAGTACTTCAAGAACTACTTGGAAGCCCTAGAGGATGAATCAATGGACAAATTCACCCCTGCAAGACGGAGACGGATATTGCTGCACAACCTGGGCCCGGAGGGCATAAGGGTGTTCACGAACATTGCGACAACGCCACTACAAGCAGCTGACGCAGATATCTTCAAACAGGCACTAGATGACCTAGACACCCATTACCGTCCGGCTGTTTGCGTCTCTATAGATAGGTTTAACTTCCAGCAAAGGAAACAAGGTGATGGAGAATCAGTTGACGACTATGTGGCAGCCCTGAGGAAACTAGCAGTCACGTGCAAGTACGGGGAACTGGAAGAAGACTTTATCAAGGACCAGATAGTGATGCACACCACCAACAGGAACGTGCAGGACAAGCTATGGGCTCATGGCGAGGCCACACTAAAAGAAGTAATCGCAATGGTGAAAAAAGCTGAACTCTCCAAGCGATGCGTAGGAGCCGCGAAAAAAGAGAGTGCGCAAAGAGTCATGGTTAACAAGATTGATGACGCGGAACCATCGAGTAGACACAAAACGGTGCCAGGAGCCAACCGCGGAACCAGTAAATGGGCGGGAAGACCAGGACAAACAGGGAAGCAGTCCTCGTTCACCAAATCGATGTGCTATAGGTGTGGAAGTGTGAACCACGCAGCCCACGACAAACGTTGTCCCGCTTTCCGCGCGAAATGCATGTTCTGCGGCCTGATTGGCCATTACGAGAAAGTGTGCTGGAAGAAAGAAAAGAGAACGATGGTGAAATGCATAGAACACCAACAGCAGGACAAAAGTGCCGAGGAGGAATCAGATGAAGAAGACCAAGTATTATGCATCGAGGAGCAAGTACTAGGCATCGACACTCAGCATTCAGACAAACCGAGAGCAGACATGCTGATAGGAGGAGTCAAAATCAGAATCGCGATTGACTCTGGATCCCAATACACCATTGTGCAGAGAACGGTGTGGGAAGGGGAATACAGACCGAGCCTGGGCCCACAGCTAAACCCGCCAGACATCAGATCGGTGTCGTACACGAGCAACCCGATCCCCATAGTGGGATGCTGGAGCCTGAAGTTCAAATTCAGGGGGAGAACAGCCACATGTAAGCTATACATAGCTGAGAAAGGACCCTCCGATCTGGGATGGAGAGACCAAGGAGACTTAGGGATCAAGCTAGACCCAGGAGGCAAAGAACAAGTGCTGCTAACAGATAGTGAGCAGTGGCCAGACCTAGAAAGGGTGAGAAGAGAATTTCCCAACGTCTTCGGTGGCAAAGTGGGAAAACTGGAGAAGTTCATGCATAAAATGGTGCTCAGGGAAGACTCTCGGCCAGTATCCCACAACGTCCGCAATGTGCCCATTGCAGTGAGAGAAGCGGTCCAGCAAGAACTATCTCGACTAGAAGAGCAAGGGATCATCGAGCCCATCGATAGCTCAGAGTGGTTGGCTCCCTTGGTGGTCGCCAGGAAACCCAACGGCAAGGTGCGTCTATGCATGGACTTGCTTGAGCTGAATAAATGCTTGGTGCTGGAGAAGTTTCCCCTTCCTAGGATAGAAGAAATGTTAGCGGGAACCAGGGGAGTGAAGTGGTTCTCCACAGTGGACCTCACGTCAGCATACCACCAGATCGATCTACACCCGTCCAGCAGAAAACTGACGTCTTTCATCACCCCTTATGGTTGTTACCAATTCCGCAGGATGCCCTTCAGTCTGGCGTCAGCCGCGGCGGTTTTCCAGAAACTTATGCATTGCCTGTTCAAAGATGTCAAAGGCATTCAGTACTTCCAGGACGACATCCTGGTAATGGGGATGGATCGCAAAGATCACGATACCAAACTGGACAAAGTGCTGAGCGTCGTACAAGAAAAAGGGCTCACAGCAGAATGGGAGAAGTGCAGATTCGGCATGACATCTGTCACCTACCTGGGACACGAAAGAAGTGGACAAGGAATCACGCCCAAGAAAGACAACGTGAGAGCTATCTGCGAGGCCAGAGCCCCTAATAACAAGGATGAAGTACGGTCATTCCTGGGAATGGCCGAGTACAACAATAAATTCGTTCAACACTTTGCCACGAAAACGCACAGATTACGACAGCTTATAAGAGACAGAGTGTCGTTCCAATGGGATGACGAAGCTCAGAGGGAGTTCGAGGAGCTGAAGGAAAACATCAGCCAGGCCGTACCTCTGCACGGACATGACCCAGAGGGGGTCACCATCCTCACCAGTGATGCCAGCGATAAAGGTCTGGCTGCAGTCCTAGTCCAACAGAGAGACAACAACACGGTTGAGACCCTCAGCTTCGCGTCCAGGGCACTATCAAACACTGAACAGAAGTTCCGCGTAATTGAGAAAGAGATGCTAGCTGTTGTTTGGGCCATGGGAAAGTTCCAGGCAGTTCCTGTGGGGCACAAGGTTTCACCTACAAACTGACCACAAGCCATAAGTCAAGGTGCTTACATCGAGTGGGCATGCCACGGCCACCCCGAGGATTGCTAAGATGAATCTCAAACTATTAGAGTACACGTACGATGTAGAGTACATCCCGGGAACACGTAACAAAGTGGCGGACTATCTTAGCAGGGCCTCAGCCATGGAGGAGGCACCCACGCCCGCAGAGGAGAACGAAGAAATGGTAGCAGCAAGAAGACATGGAAAAAGCGATCAGCATGCAACAATGTGCACAGGCATAAAAAAATATGAGACTTTGGAAGAGATCAAGAGTTTCCTTGTAAATGGGTGGCCAGAAAAGAAAAGGCTAAACGAGGTGCCCAGAAAACTGTACGAAGTGAGAGAGGAGTTGTCCAAGAGTGACTCAGGGACATTTCTGTACCGTGGGGACAAGGTGGTACCCCCAGAAGAGCTGATTCCCACATTGCTGAACCAACTGCATGAAGGTCACCTCGGCATTGTGAAGACCAAGTCGAGGGTGAAGCAGATGTACTGGTGGCCAGGAATGGACATCATGATCGAGAGACATGTCAGGGACTGCAAACAATGCCAGGAGTCAGACATGGTGCTCAAACCTTTGAGGCCGGCGATGGGCAGTTTCGAACAACCCCGTGAACCTTGGGAGGATCTAGCTGTCGACATCCTAGGGCCGATACTAGATGGACAAGGAACAGCAAAGTACTTGTGTGTACTGGTGGACAAGTATTCCAAATAGCCAGAGGTGCATGTGCAGGAAGAAATGGACTCAGAGGTAGTCATAAAATTCCTAACGTCGGTGTTCCTAAGGGAGGGCATCCCGAGGACTGTATTGACGGACAATGGCCCCCAGTTCACATCCGATAAGTGGCACAGATACACAGAGAGGAATGGAATCAGGTCCAAGCACACCTCAGTATATCATCCGGCCAGCAACGGACAAGTGGAAAGGTTCAACCGGATTCTGATGGGGTCAATTCAAGCTGCCATAATGCAAGGAAAAGACTGGGAAGGAGAAATTCAAAGAATGCTGTGGGCGTACAGGATTACTCCCACTGCGACAGGATACAGTCCCTTCCTAATCCTTAGAGGCAGGCATCCGTTCAAGAAGGACAATGTGGTATGGCAGGAAAAAACGGTCACCAGTAAGTGGTCGCCAGCCGTAGTCCAGCACAACTTGGAGAAGGCCCAAAGAGAATACACAGACCACTACAGCCGGAGAAAGAGAGTGAAGAACTCAACGTTGGAGAAAGGGGAATAGGTGAGAGTTAAACAGGCAGTACTGAGGAAGAAGGGAGAAAGTAAATACAGCCCACCCCTACAGGTGGAGGAAGTGTACAGCAGAGCAGCCCTCCTTAGCGACGGAAAGGTGTGGTCTCAGGATCGCATGGCTAAGATAAATAAAATAGTGCAATGGCCGGAGGAGAAAGGTAACCATACTTCTGGTCAGAGACAAGAAGGAGAAACTGAAGATAGAGAGTCAGTCGACGATGGTCTGGGAGACGGAGATACATGCGGGGAAGGAGAAGATCTAGTCGGGACAAGCGTGAAGGAAACACCAGCAAGGAAAGAGTCGACGCCCAGCCGAGCGGGACAGGGTCAAGGGAGAGAAAAGGTAGAGAGCCCCGCTCCTGAGATGGTCCAGGGAGCCATCACTCCGGTAAGACGCACGCGTGCTGGGAGAATGGTAGTCAGACCATCGCACCTCAAAGACTTTGAGTGAGGGAACATTGAACTATAATGTCCATTGTGTAAAAGGAGGAGATATGTGGTGTTAGCGTTCTAGACACAGCCAGCCTGCGTGTGACGTAACACGCGATGGCAGTGAACGTGGGACTACGCTTACGTGAACGGCTGTTCGCGCCAGTCAGAGCCCGGCAGAGCGTGATACCTACCAGACGCCCGGCGCTCTTCCCCAATAACTATTGTAATTAAATAAAGCCCTTTCCTACCTACTCCTGTCTCAGAGTGATCCTTTGGGAGGGAACTTGTGCACATCTACACTGGCAAGTTTGAAAGTGCTCAGGCTCTGCTTCGACTGCACAAGCATACATTTCTATTTGGTTTTTTTGGAAGTGACTTCCAATAAAAACTAATGGAAACGTATGCTCAGCTGCAATCTTTCTCTTTACATTTGTATTGAGGGTGCAGTACCTTATGTGGCTAATAGAGATCCCTTTACAACTCCACAGGGACACCTAGTAACAGCCTGTGGTACTGCACCCTTTCCTTGCCTCTTGGAATTAATTGTATTACTTATGCTACTGCTCAGGTATTTTTTGACAAAAACAAATCTAACAGACATTATGATTTGCATCGCACATAGCCGAAATTTTCAGTAATGCAAGGCCTTTTGCATTGCAAATGCTTTTTTAAATAGCTGCCAAAGAAGGGACAACTGCAGGAGGATCCACTCTGCCAGCACTGTCCTCTTCAACATTGGGCCTCTCCCCACCCCCATTTCTTGTGCTACTCTGTACTTGCAAACTGTTAAAAACGCCTGAGCACGCTCAATGGTTTTAAATAAGGAATCGCTTTACGCTTTTTTGTTGATCCTAGGTAACAGCAGTAGGTCATGCCGTTGGTATGCAGACAAAATATAGATTTTTAAATATCGACATACAATAATGTCGATGTTTAAATATCGAAGTGATACAATATAGAAGGTAAGTTATATTGATAGGTTTAATATCGATATTAGTAATATCGATGTTTTAAATATTGATGTTAGTAATATCGATGTTAATAATTTTGATGTTACTAATATTGATTTTTATACTATTTTTATGTATATTATTATGTATTTATTATGTTTTTAATTTATATTTAAGTAATTTAATTATTGTTGTATTTTAGTACTGTTGCGGGTTGTGGGTTTATAGGGTAATAGGGTGGGATGTAATTTAATTATACTAAATTAATTAATAATTATTAGGAATTATGGATTAATTTTAATTAATTGGTAATTCATTTTAATTAATTGGTAATTAATTTTTATTAATTGATTAATTGATAATTATGTTCTGTAGCGGGATGTGGGTATATATGGGAATAGGGTGAGAAGTAATTTAACTATACTAAATAAATTATTAAATATTAGGAATTATACATTAATATTAATTAATTGGTTATTATTTTTTATTAATTGGTAATTAATTTTTATTAATTGATTACTTGATAATTATGTTCTGTAGTGGGTTGTGGGTTTATAGGGGAATAGGGTGGAAAGTAATTTAATTATACTAAATTAATTATTAATTATTAGGAATTATAAATTAATAATTAATTGGTAATTAATTTGTTTTAATTGGTAATTAATTTTTATTAATTGATTAATTGATAAATATGTTCTGTAGTGGGTTGTGGGTTTATAGGAGAACAGGGTGGGAAGTAATTTAAATGTAATTAAGTAATAATATTTTTTAATTTTTATTTGCTAATTATATTATTGTTAATTAAATATTAATTGGTAATTAATTATTATTAAATGGTATTATCAATTTTTTTAGTTAATTATTTATTGCTGATCATGTTTTAAATATTTATGTATTGGTATTTGTAAATGGTTTATATTTATTTAATAGTTAAGTTTTTTATTACTTTAAGATATTAATTTATTTATAAGTATGTTATTTTTACCCCTACGCTATCCAACACTTTCCTTACTGTTGCACTCTCTGTAGTTGGAATAGTAATTTTAACCCTACGCTATCCAACACTTTCCCTACTGTTGCACTCTCTGGAGTTGGAATAGTAATTTTACCCGTACGCTATCCAACACTTTCCCTACTGTTGCACTCTCTGGAGAGGGAATAGTAATTTTAACTCTACACTATCCAACACTTTCCCTACTGTTGCATTCTCTGGAGTTGGAATAGTAATTTTTACCCCTACGCTATCCAACACTTTCCCTACTGTTGCACTCTCTGGAGTGGGAATAGTAATTTTAACTCTACGCTATCCAACACTTTCCCTACTGTTGCACTCTCTGGAGTTGGAATAGTAATTGTAACCCTACGCAATCCAACACTTTCCCTATGGTTGCACTCTCTGGAGTTGGAATAGTAATTTTACCCGTACGCTATCCAACACTTTTCCTACTGTTGCACTCTTTGGAGTGGGAATAGTAATTTTACCCGTACGCTATCCAACACTTTCCCTACTGTGGCACTCTCTGGAGTGGGAATAGTAAGTTTAACTCTACGCTATTCAACACTTTCCCTACTAATGCACTCTCTGGAGTTGGAATGGTAATTTTTACCCCTACGCTATCCAACACTTTCCCTACTGTTGCACTCTCTGGAGTGGGAATAGTAATTTTAACTCTACGCTATCCAACACTTTCCCTACTGTTGCACTCTCTGGAGTTAGAATAGTAATTTTACCCGTACGCTATCCAACACTTTCCCTACTGTTGCACTCTTTGGAGTGGGATTAGTAATTTTAACTCTACGCTATCAAACACTTTCCCTACTGTTGCACTCTCTGGAGTGGGAATAGTAATTTTAACTCTACGCTATCCAACACTTTCCCTACTGTTGCACTCTGTGAAGGGGGAATAGTAATTTTTACCCCTACGCTATCCAACACTTTCCCTACTGTTGCACTCTCTGGAGTGGGAATAGTCATTTTTACCCCTACGCTATCCAACATTTACTTACTTTTTAAAATTTGTTATCCATTTTTATTAATTATTATTTATATTATTATTTTATGTGTATACATTTATTTGTAATTTATATTTTTATTTATTTATAAGGTATTAAAATAATTTTTTAGAGTTATTATTAATAAAGTATATACTATGCATTATATCTATAATATTATTTGTTTTTATTAAATTATTTATTAATTTTAAATATTATAATATATTTTAACTATGCTTATTACATTTCTAAGTATTATTTTGTTTATATTACATTTTTTTAAATGAAAAAAACCCGATATTTTTTAAAAAACAATATTTTGGACGTCTATATTTTTTTCTCGATATTTTTGTACTTACCTTGTTAGAGATAGGATGTCGATATTTTTGTAATCGATATTTATGTTGTGATATTTTTGTAGGTAGATATTTTTGTAATAGATATTTTGTCATAGATCCCATGCCGATATGCCCTCACGTATTATCTGACATTGGGTCAACAACCAAAGTGTGCACTTTGTGCTATTACCTCGGCCTCAGATTTTCAACAACAAATGTGCTGTACAATCTCTAGCCTGCAGCGCACAAACCCAAATAGAACTGCTAAAAGCAGGATTTCATATTGGGCACAAATGGATTCTTGTAAGCAGGACTTCAACCTCTTACCTAAAATGGTTCCACTAGAGCAGTACCTCGACAAATACATTTATAGGTTTTCTAGAACAGAACCTCTTGCAAATCTGTTTACGCATAGAGTCACAAGAGCAGACTCTCTTTGATCAAATATAAATAAAAACACGTTATATTACTTACCTGAACTGGGTGACTTTATCTGCACAGAAACAATAACAAGTCCCATCACGTAAGAACAGCACCTTTGAGGTGAACAAAGGGAGACTCCAACATGGATCTGCAGAGTGACAGGATGTGGCGTAGCAGTCAGAGCTGCCAAATCAGAATTGGGAATCTGTGTTTGAGCCTCGGCGTTGGCTCAACATCCTGTGAATCTAGGCAAATCACAGAATCTTCCCTCTGCCCACGCTTAAATGCAGTATTTCAATTGTTTTTAAAAGCAGCAATGTCAGAGTGGTGGTGGGGGGGGCAAGCAGCATTGCGGGAGGGGTGAAGTTGGGGTGTGGACGGGCCTCTGCGCTAAAATTTACTCATTTAACCTTTTTTTAAAGCAGTGAAGTCGGAAGGGTGGTGGGAGCGGGCAGCAGTGTTGTGGGAGGGTGAGGGGGTGGGGGTAGAGGGCACAGGGATATTAAGTGTGCAGGCATATTAAACTGCTAAAGTGAAGTGAACAGAACACGAGCAGAGGCAGGCTCGCAAAAAAAAGTGCTCTTGAATCTTTCTAAGTAAACTGATGAGTAAGAGCACATTTAACAGGGGCAGTCCTTATTGGAGGACACAATAGTCCTAAAGAAGGGACTACTACATGCATTCACCAATGAAAAGACAGCATTGGTAAAGGACAGCAAGAGGAACCAATGAAAAAGCTTGGGATTGTTTGGAGCCCATATCCTAGATACAGCATGTCTCTTCGAGACAGTGTAAGTAGTACATGCGCTGCCTAGGCAAGACCTAAAAAAGACAGACCTATATAGAGGCAGGCAGGCTCATGGCTATAAAGAGGGAGGTTACAAGTGGCCTAGTTCCAATAGGCAACTAGGACTCTAACATGCATCAACAACAAAATAACTTGATTGGTACATTCAAATTTAACGCAAATTTGTACTATTTAAGTTTAAACTACATTTTTTAGAAACTTGAAAAACTAGATCATGTATTACATTTTCATACTACGATCTAATTTATGCATCAATCCATCTATACAGTGTTGAATTAGACTCATAACACTTTACAATTCCAACCCTATGCATTTCGGGACCATCGTCCCTTCATCAGGGGTATATCTGTAGCAACAAGAAACAATAAAGATCACATGATCAAATGATGCACTTTTTCAGAAAAACTTCGAATGTTAGTTAAAACTGTTCACACTCTCCAAAATAAACTCCGCCAATGTGATCACACCATCACCCATGTGTCATAATAATGTCTTACGTGGAATTTCACAATAGTCACAGCTGTCTGCTGAAAGAGATTAGACGAGCGAATCATTAAATACTGAGTTCAAGAAAAGGTTGACCGAATTACCCTATTCTATTTGTGTCTCTACATACCTCATGAAACAGGAAGTATTTGTTTGGTGTACTTTTCGTGTGTAACCACTGATATGGGTCTGTGAGTGAAAAATGTACACTATTACCATCCAGACATTAAATCATATAATTGCCAAACTCTTGGAAGAAAACTAACTGAGCTCACCAATAGCACGAGAAATAACTCTTAAAGACTTCACGACCTCCGTTTATGAATGCTGTAATATAGAGGACGTATCATTACAATCTGTGGCTTTTAAACAGCAGTGATTTTCAAATGACAAACGCAAAAGAAGAACAACCTGTGAAGTATGTGCTAACCTGACAGTTAATGGCGAAACTTTCAAGTAGAAACGTCAGGTATAAGCTAATGTTCTGGCGTGCCGTCGGTCTACAAAAAGAGATCAAGGTACAACAATTAGAAACCGTAGTCCCTAAGATTTGAACGGATGAAGTTGGTTTACAAAAGAAACTAAATAGTGGCTTACCAAGAGCTAATACGGAGCAAAGCTGTGGTCCAAAACCGCTTTCCACGAGTGCTTCCAACTCGAATCTACTCTAACAACAACCGGCATCGGAATTAAACAGTAACGCAGGATATCACGTGATATCCGAAGTCAAGAAAGACGGAAGACTGACTATTCTCATGAAGAATATAAGAACTACTAATGACATAAAACTGCTACAAAGTTATTGAATGCATGGATTCTATTTGGACCTAAATAAGAAGAAAATTTGTGCATTCTAATCAGGAAGAAAAGATATTCCAGAACTCCTATGCCGCGAACGCCTTCTCAGTGCCATAAACATCAATGACGGACTGTGTTGCTCATAGAGAATTCCTCTTGAACCACTACAAATGGCGGGCTCTATTTGAGAATGGTGTAATCCAGAAGTGATGAAACTATTCAATTAAACTAGATGGCTCATCCTAATGGAATAATAATAAAAATAAAAATAAAGTGGATAAACATCATGACAGTGTAATTTCAATCCCAAAATGAAACATATCACTATGTGACAGCCCTGCTGTCAACACGTTACATTCATAAATTCATCAACTTAACAATGTGCAACTTAATGCTCAATACATAACTTTTTCGAAACCAACATATGAACATCAACCCCAATATTATGCTAATGTTGTGAGGAAACCTGTGTGATCTGTGATCTGTGATTTATTTTGCTTTATTTATATGGAGAGTGTAAATGGATACTTTAGAGAAAGCACAGCATGTCCAATTTGTCATTTAATCCTGAAGGGGTTAGGGTCCGTAATTTTTTTATCCAGTATGCTTCTCTCTGAAGGAGTTTTTTCCCGTTATTTAGCCCCGGTTGTTGAACAACCTGTTCGATTATCTAAAATTTAAGTTGGGCAATCTTATGGCGTTGTTCATTCCAGTGCGTTGCAAGTGGAGAAGTCACATTGCCAGTCCGTATCCTACTCTTATGTTCAGACAGACGGGTTTTCATTTTTCTTTCTGTTTTGCCCACTTACACATGACACATGGGTGATGGTGTGATCACATTGGCGGAGTTTATTTTGGAGAGTGTGAACAGTTTTAACTAACATTTGAAGTTTTTTTAAAAAAGTGCATCATTTGATCATGTGATCTTTATTGTTTCTTGTTTCGACAGATATACCCCTGATGAAGGGACGATGGTCCCGAAATGCATAGGGTTGGAATTGTAAAGTGTTATGGGTCTAATTCAACACTGTATAGCTGGATTGATGTATAAATTAGATAGTAGTATAGAAATGTGTAATGATTGAAAGCAGCGCAAGAAGTCGCATGCGCCACTAACCTGAGTTCAATGCCCAGCAGGGACGACGGGATGACTGTCCTCGCCACCTCCCACTGCACGTCACCCAACAATGGGACAAACACCGCTATTAGAGCACGCACAGCCGGAGGCCGCAAGGGAAAAAAGGGTGGAGGAATGTGGGTTTCTCTGATCTCTTCAGCTCAGGTTCTAGGGTCAGCGGCTTCACTGAGAAGACCTCCCTGGAGGTGGGTGAGAAGATAGAGAGAGAGGATAATGTAACTCTGTACCGCCTTGAATAGCCCCACTTCCCCTGTGTTCCGGGACTTACCACTAGCGTGAATGGATACTCCGTGGATGAAGTCTACAGATTATACGGAAGTTGGTGTATCTGTTCAACAGGTGTCGAAGAGTTAACTCACTCTCCGCTTCAGGATCCAGCACGGAAGATTACTTTCCACGATAAATGTTTTTGACAAGGTACTGCTTGTAGAAAGACCCAAAATGCTCCTTTTGGGGGAAGTATAGCAGCAACGGTTCTGCAGACGCAATCACGCCTGATATCCAAGGATTCCACCTAGTTAACAAACAAGAATGGTGCGACCTGCACAAGGTTTCACTAGGCTTTGAAACGGATAACAAAGAGGAAAACAAAAAGGTAGCGGAAGAGAGCGAGCCCGCTCTCCTCGATCTTTACAAACAAGCGCGGTTCTGTTAAACTCACAGGGACGCGCTGGGGCTCCGCTGATCTGACCACGCAGGCACTTCCAAGCAAGCGCGGCTCTGTTAGATTCACAGGGACGCGCTGGGTCTCCGCTGATCTGACCACGCAGGCACTTCCAAGCAAGCGCAGCTCTGTTAGATTCACAGGGACGCGCTGGGTCTCCGCTGATCTGACCACGCAGGCACTTCGTCGTCGCGGCGGGTGTTTGATCTCTGACCTCGCTGGCACTTCGTTGTTGCGGTGGGTGTTTGTTCTCTGACCACGCAGGCACTTCGTCGTCGCGGCGAGTGTCTGTGAATTGACTATTTGGCTTGAACACGAAATCTCCACGGCAGAACTCTAGATGCACAAACAAACAGGGAACGAACCAGGAACAGGATTGACAAGCCCCGTTTTGTTCAAGGGGTGGAGCTTAAGTAAGTTCTTCCCATTGTGCCTGATCCCGGCGTCGCTTGGCCTTCTGGGACTGGTAGTTTTTCCTTAGATGACCTACAATATGATGTCTGCGGCACCCTGCCTTTCTGCCAGGGGCGATCGCTACAGAACCCCCTCTCGAGGACTGCCGTCCCGGCGGTCCTCCTGGCTTCCCGGGGTAACGTTCGTGAAAAAGCGCAACCAAATCGGGACAATGCAAGTGATCCATAGGTTCCCAGGAGCGGTCTTCGGGGCCGTAGCCCTTCCACTCGACTAGATACTGAACCCGACCCCGTACTTCACGGGAATCCAAGATGGCCCCAACTTCATACTCCTCTTGTCCTTCCACTTCCACAGGACCAGGGCGCTCTGGCAACCGGACACTAGGTAGGCAAGGCCGCAGAAGCGATACGTGGAAGACCGGATGTATGGACCAAGACACAGGCAAAGAGAGTTTCATGGCCACAGTGTTTATCACCTCGCAGATACCATATGGACCGATATATTTAGGTTTCAATTTGTTCGCTCCTTTCAAGTGCAAGTTACGAGTAGAGAGCCAAACCTTGTCGCCCACCTTATACTCGGGCTCCTGAGACCTTCGTTTGTCAGCTAAAGTTTTCTGGGCGTCCTGAGCCTTTCTCAAATTGTTCCGCGCCTCTATCAAGATCGCTCGGAGATGAGCGTGGTGTTCCTGAATGGCGGGTACGAGGGAATGAACTGGCCACTCAAAGGGAAGCATGTTTGGGTGGTATCCGTTCAGACAGAAGAAAGGAGAACATCCCAAAGTGGAGTGTACTGCATTATTGTATGCGAATTCCGCCAACCATAGAAGGGTGGTCCATTCGGTGGCGTTTTGTAGGGTGAAACAGCGAAGGTATTGTTCTAGGGTTTGGTTCAACCGTTCTGTCTTACCATCCGTTTGCGGATGATAACTGGATGATAGGCGAGTGTCTATCTGTAGGGTGGTACAGAGTTCCTTCCAAAAATGAGAGGTGAATTGTGTACCCCGATCTGTTATCACCACACTCGGTAGCCCATGCAGACGTACAATATTTTGCAAGAACACCTTCGCTAATTCTCCGGAGGTAGGCAAACCCGGTAGGGAGATGAAGTGTCCCATTTTGGTGAGATGATCTACCACCACCAAGATGACTGTTTGTTTCTCACAGGGAGGCATTTCTACTATAAAATCCATGGACAAAGTATGCCAGGGTTTGGACGGAATAGGTAAGGGGTGCAACAATCCTGCTGGTTTAGCATGACAAGATTTTCCTTGCGCACAAACCGCACAGTTTTTTACGTAGTCCTTCACATCCTTCCGGATACTGGGCCACCAAAAGGACCGTTCCACCGTAGCGATTGTTTTGTACACACCCATGTGTCCTCCCAATACTGAGTCATGGGCCCATTCCATCATTGTTTTTTGCAACTCAATTCGGGGAATGTATAAAGCATGGTGATGGTATGCCAATTGATCCTTTTCGCAGCGATGATCTGGCTCTTCAAGGACCCATGCGGGAATGTCAAGGTCAGTGAGGGCGATTTTGACGTCCTCAAGAAAGTCATCTGAGGTGATCAACGCAATGGATGCCTCGGCGTTCTCGATGCCCTGAAGTATAGAAGGGGTTTCAACCGGTCTTAATGTCTCTTCCTCCCCCAATCGAGAGAGAGCATCTGCCTTGCCATTCCGGGTTCCAGGTCTATATCTGATAACAAAGTCGAAGTCAGAAAAGAAAAGGGTCCACCTCAACTGACGAGGTGTCAAGGCCTTTGCTGTTTTTAAAAACAGGAGATTGCGATGATCCGTAATGATCTCCACGGTATGCACGGCCCCAAGGGGTAATGTCTCCATTCCTCACATGCTCTTTTAATGGCCAGGAGCTCCTTACCCGTGATGGTATAGTTTATTTCACAAGGAGTGAGCTTCGTTGAATAGAACGCCACTGGATGAAGCTGCCCGGTGGTAGGGTGACGTTGTGACAGTATTCCACCAAGAGCATATTGGGAGGCATCCGTTTCGAGAATGAAAGGCAGCTGTGGGTCTGGATGCCGAAGGATAGGTGCTTGAGTGAACTTCTCCTTGAGGGTTTGAAAAGCCTTTTCTGCTTCCGCCCCCCATTTGAACAAAACGTTTTTCCGCAAAAGGGCTGTGATCGGATGTATTATCTTGGAAAAATCCTGAACAAAGCGCCGATAATAATTGGCAAAGCCAAGAAAGCTCTGAACGGATTTGACATTCTGCGGTGTTTTCCAAGTGAGAATGGCCTCAACCTTTCTCATGTCCATCCTAAATCCTTGGGCATCGATCACATAGCCCAGAAACGCCACCTGTTGGACGTGGAAAAGGCATTTCTCAAGTTTCGCATACAAAGAGTTTCGTTGTAGCCTCTCCAATACTTCCTTGACGTGTGTGATGTGCTCTGGGAGAGTGGCAGAATAAACCAGAATGTCATCGAT
This sequence comes from Lissotriton vulgaris, assembly GCF_964263255.1. Taxonomy (NCBI): domain Eukaryota; kingdom Metazoa; phylum Chordata; class Amphibia; order Caudata; family Salamandridae; genus Lissotriton; species Lissotriton vulgaris. Next base: position 420,216,044 of record NC_141698.1, read on the forward strand.
GTAGACGATACAAAAGGACTCCAAACACCCCCTCAACACCTCATCCATAAAGAATTGGAAGGCGGCAGGGGCGTTGCAGAGTCCAAACGGCATCACACGATATTCATATAGGCCGAATTTTGGTTCTGAATGCCGTTTTCCACTCATCCCCGGTTTTTACTCTCACAAGATGGTAGGCCCCTCGAAGGTCGAGTTTGGTGAAGTACTGTGCCCCCTTAAGTTGGTCCATTAAAACGGGTATCAAGGGCAATGGATAACGATTTTTAATCGTCACCCTGTTGATAGCTCGATAGTCGATACATGGACGCAACTCTTCACAATCCTTCTTGGGAATAAAAAACATAGGAGAAGACACAGGGGAAGTGGAGTGTCTGATAAACCCAGTGGCCAAGTTGTCGTCGATATAGGTTTTTAGATACTGTGTCTCCTTTTCGGTTAAGGCATATACTCTGCTGCAGGGGAGATCTGCCCCTGGAACAAGGTCCACACGGCAATCATATGCCCTATGTGGGGGCAGATGAGTAGCCTTTTTCTTGTCAAACAAGGAAGCGAATTCGTGGTACTCAGATGGTAAGACCGTGGCACAGCAGAACTTGTCAACGGAGCAGGCCCCAGCTAAGTAAGAAGCAGGCGAGGGTTCGAAGGAACTGTGGAGAAGTTCCGGGTTCTGACAATGTTCGTGGCAGTATTTGGATGTCATCCTTACCGTACGAGTTGACCAGCATACTGAGGGGTCATGTAGGGTAAGCCAAGGCATACCTAAAATGAGCCGGAATTGAGGGGCGTCTATGAGGTCGAATTGGATGTATTCGTAATGATTGGCTCCGTATTCCATTAACAATGCCAGGGTATGCTGAGTCACAGGTCCTGACGACAGGACTGATCCATCCACTGCCTTGACCGTCTCGGGCGTTGTTTTCTTGTCGCAGGGGATACCCATTTTCAATGCATAAGCTTGATCAATATAGTTTCCTGTGGCCCCCGAATCCAACAAGGCGTCGACCTGAAAAGGTTTCTGATTTATCACCTGTAGAGACACATTAATATTCATGTGCGCAACTGCAGGGTGAAGGGTGTTAGCTACATAAGGGGAGACCGGAGTAGACGGGAGTCTTGAATCAGTGGTCTCATTCTGATCCAAGACCTTCAGTTTTCCGCCGGCTCCTCCATCCTCAAGGTGGCCTGAGCTCTGGGAAAGGTGTTCTTACCGGATGTAGAAGCCCGAGCTCGACATTCATTGATAAAATGTCCACTTTTGCCACAATACATACATAATTTGAGTCTTCTTCTCCGGTCCTTTTCTTCCTTAGTAAGGGGGCCCCGAATTCCTCCAATTTGCATGGGTTCTGGCCCTTCTTGAGGCTTAGCTTTTTCCTCACCCGTTTGTCGGGGTCTGACCAGAGGATATGAGTACCTAGCGTCCCCTCTGCTCCGATCCCCTCTCCGTTCCAACAAACGGTGGTCCAGTTGTACGGTTAGATCAATAAGTTCTTCACATGTAGAAGGCAATTGCACCACCTGTGCTAACACGTCCTTCAATTCCCCCCGAAGGCCCTGATAGAACAGAGAGATCCGTTTCTGAGCTGGCCAGTCTGTCTCTACTATGAGACGATTGAAGGTCGTGATATAAGATAATAGATCCTGTGATCCTTGGCGTAGGGTCATCAACTCCCGGTCTAATGACAACATGTGGGACTTCCTGTCAAACAGTTTTCGTAATTCAAGACAGAAATCGGCAAAATTGTGTAGCACGGGATCATTCCGCTCCAACAAAGGAATGGTCCAGCTGGAAGCGTTTCCTCCCATGTATGACATTACGAAGGCTGTCTTGGATGATTCATCCTGAAAGATTTGGGGTTTACAGAGGAAATGAAGGCGACATTGGTTTAGGAATGTCTCAAACTTACGAGGGTCTCCGTAAAACCTTTCGGGAGGAGCTAGAGGTATGCCATGGGTCTGCAGTATGTGCACCGTAGGGGCGGCATCTGTGGACGTGGAAGGGGCTGCAAATGCTCCTCCAGGTTGAAATGAAGGAGGTGGGGGCAAGGTAGCAGGCCGAATCAAAGGTTTGGCGCTCGGCTCCTTCTGGGCAAGATCAGACATGTCTCTGCGCAAGTCCGACACTTCCTTATATAATGCTTGATTCTCGGCACGAGATGTTTGGACCTCGTGTTGTAACTCCGTGAAACTCTCCAACAAAGAGGTGAGGATGGTATTGGTATCCATCGTCCGGGCTGGTTAGCGTTCTTCGGCTTGTCAATCTGTAATGATTGAAAGCAGCGCAAGAAGTCGCATGCGCCACTAACCTGAGTTCAATGCCCAGCAGGGACGACGGGATGACTGTCCTCGCCACCTCCCACTGCACGTCACCCAACAATGGGACAAACACCGCTATTAGAGCACGCACAGCCGGAGGCCGCAAGGGAAAAAAGGGTGGAGGAATGTGGGTTTCTCTGATCTCTTCAGCTCAGGTTCTAGGGTCAGCGGCTTCACTGAGAAGACCTCCCTGGAGGTGGGTGAGAAGATAGAGAGAGAGGATAATGTAACTCTGTACCGCCTTGAATAGCCCCACTTCCCCTGTGTTCCGGGACTTACCACTAGCGTGAATGGATACTCCGTGGATGAAGTCTACAGATTATACGGAAGTTGGTGTATCTGTTCAACAGGTGTCGAAGAGTTAACTCACTCTCCGCTTCAGGATCCAGCACGGAAGATTACTTTCCACGATAAATGTTTTTGACAAGGTACTGCTTGTAGAAAGACCCAAAATGCTCCTTTTGGGGGAAGTATAGCAGCAACGGTTCTGCAGACGCAATCACGCCTGATATCCAAGGATTCCACCTAGTTAACAAACAAGAATGGTGCGACCTGCACAAGGTTTCACTAGGCTTTGAAACGGATAACAAAGAGGAAAACAAAAAGGTAGCAGAAGAGAGCAAGCCCGCTCTCCTCGATCTTTACAAACAAGCGCGGTTCTGTTAAACTCACAGGGACGCGCTGGGGCTCCGCTGATCTGACCACGCAGGCACTTCCAAGCAAGCGCGGCTCTGTTAGATTCACAGGGACGCGCTGGGTCTCCGCTGATCTGACCACGCAGGCACTTCCAAGCAAGCGCGGCTCTGTTAGATTCACAGGGACGCGCTGGGTCTCCGCTGATCTGACCACGCAGGCACTTCGTCGTCGCGGCGGGTGTTTGATCTCTGACCTCGCGGGCACTTCGTCGTCGCGGTGGGTGTTTGTTCTCTGACCATGCAGGCACTTCGTCGTCGCGGCGAGTGTCTGTGAATTGACTATTTGGCTTGAACACGAAATCTCCACGGCAGAACTCTAGATGCACAAACAAACAGGGAACGAACCAGGAACAGGATTGACAAGCCCCGTTTTGTTCAAGGGGTGGAGCTTAAGTAAGTTCTTCCCATTGTGCCTGATCCCGGCGTCGCTTGACCTTCTGGGACTGGTAGTTTTTCCTTAGATGACCTACAATATGATGTCTGCGGCACCCTGCCTTTCTGCCAAGGGCGATCGCTACAAAATGTAATACATGATCTAGTTTTTCAAGTTTCTAAAAAATGTTGTTTAAACTTAAATGGTACAAATTCGCATTAAATTTGAATGTTTCCAATCAAGTTATTTTGTTGTTGATGCATGTTAGAGTCCTAGTTGCCTATTGGAACTAGGCCACTTGTAACATTTAGTCTGACATATGCTCATTAGGCATAATTCTAACATTGCACACATATCAGAGTACATTGAGATCAACTGGTCTAAACTGAGGGCGCTTTATACCCACTTACATATATAAAGAGGGAGGAGCATAGGGCAGTAAAACACTGAGCCCAGGATTTACAGAGGAATTGCTATTAAGTGTTTCAGGCAACAGCATTGAGTGTCTTGCACGTAAGGACTTGCCTTTGACTGTTTAGGACTGCAATGAGAAGACCTGGATTTCGGAGTGGTAAAGGCTACTGGTAGGTGATGGTACTCAGGATATCCTAATGCTACTCCAGCTTGGCCCAACTCAGCCTGTTCTTGCAAATGGAGACTTTTTTCAAGACCGCCAACGGTAACCTATATATGCCTATTGTATACATGTGGAATTGTAGGCAGTTTTTGAAATCTGCTTTAGACCCTTTTAGAAAAAAAAGGTTAACGCATAGTAAAGTAAATTTAATTAGAAAGATTAGATTACCTTCTGAGGCGAGAAAGCATGATGACCTTAATCAGAAAGATTTTACTGGTGCTTACTCTCATAGTACCAACATCCAGTGACCAAAAAGAGTCAGGATTTTCGAGGTCCCAAAGCCACGAGTTAGCATAATGATGGCATCACCGGAAATTACATCACAGGAACTTGTATTGATTATGACATCACAGGAAATCAAAGCACTTGAGGGGGGATCTGGATTGGATGCATTTGAAGTAAATAACATGATGTAAAATAACTGACATGATATAAATTAGTGTATTTTAAGTACAGTGGTGAGTGAGCCTTAACCTCACAAACATATTTTTACAGCAAGGAATGCAGTGCACCGTTGTCAGTCAATAATCCAAGAATCAGCTGTTATGTATCAATTTTAAGATACAACGTGCATTCACACAGGGTTGATGGTAATTGTGATAGTGTGATCCTGGTGGCCAGGCCGAGTAATGTTGCACATACGAATTACAACACTCACACACTGGAGAGATATCAGGAGAATGACCCACGCGTGGTTCCGCTCCTTTTATGCAACCCCTGTGGGCCCCGCCTGGCCCCAAGATGACGTGCAGTGTACATCCGGTCCCAGCACTGGCCAACAAGACCGCTGACCTACTACATCCCTCCCCCAGTTGGTATTTGAGAGCAGTCTCTCATGCTCAGCACGCAAAGTACTGAAAATGTCGACTAGGCTGAGGATTTGGCTGGAGACTGTAGCGGTGGCGTTTGCTTCGGAAGAGTAGCTCATCCGAATGAAGCTTGGTCGGTGAGGAATCAGGGGAAAGGCCCTGAGACCCCGCTGGGTCTGGACACCTCTTGGTGGTTTTCTCTGGCAGGGCCAGAGTTATTCTTGTCAGGGCCTGAAGAGCCCTTGGGGTCCTGCTCAGTGTGAGCGGACAGGACTTCCTTAAACACAATATCTTGCGTGAGATTTCCTTGGTTCCTTTCCAAGTAGTTAACATGGTGCCACTGTTGGCTACAACTGTCCAGATCCCTGGTTCATGGGTGGTTCGGAACATGCTGCCTGGTTGACGATCCTTGTGGTTTATGGTCGCTCCTGGCACCAGAGACCTTGGGACGGCATGGGGCCGGGTACTGTCCTGTTCATTCTGTCATTCCCTGCGTGCCTGAGTGCCCTGGATGTCGTGGGGTGGAGGCGTCCAACCCGGACAGATGGGGATTAGGTCTCTCCGTGGCCCCTTGAACGTCAGTGCCCAGGGAGTCTGCAGCGTTGGGCAATGGGGGGTGCTTCAGTATTCATGGAGAAATTAGTTTAGGTGGTGTTCCGGGTCGGCCTGCTCGGTTATGCGATGCAGATCATTTTCTTCTGGTAGATAGCATTTTTACATCACGCGGACGGTTGGCGCATACTGATCCCTCTTATCATATGCAGACTTGGGAAACATAGGATATCTTGTCCAGAGAATGCGAACAATGGCGCTGTGTAGTGTGTGAAGCCGTTTGAATCAAGACAGCCTCTATCCGTGATTTCGAAATCAAAACCATTTTCAGCTTCTCAGGACACTCCAATTAAAGAACACTTATTAGTGGCTGTTGCAGTTTTTGAAGCAGCTCTACTCAAGCATTCCATTTTACCCATAACAATACCGAGTGAAACTCCGTACAGCCCAGGGTATGATCTTATTTTAGACACTTTGAAGAACTATAAGAAGTCTGCGGAATACCAGTTATTCAGGGTATCCATCTCTTGCTTTTTCATGATGAACCACTAGAACTATCCGGTTTCATTCTGGGACATCAATATTTCTTCACATGCTGATAGCTGCCTATTCACCAGTTTTCTCATATTTGGCCCAATATATTGAGTTTCTAGAACAGTACAATAAGACAGTGACCTGATGAAGGCGATAACGCCGAAACGCGCGTAGTCCCTACTACCGCCCTGCCTCCATCCATCTTTGTCTATGTTTTGCTTGTTCTGTCCTTTAATCTCCAATTTTGTATAATGAATGTCCAAATGAAATATTTTTGATGTAAATGCTTAAAAATAGAAAATATATTGTTTTGGAATCCTCTATTGCCAAATAAAATGATACAAATTTTGAATAATTTGGTTTTCTATATGTGATGTATGGGTCATAACTTTATGAGTTAACTAAGTGGGGGTTCCTTAGACTTGTATTTGCCTTTGCCAACAGTTCGATTGACTTAGCTATAGACCTTTACCTATAGGGCTTTCTCTGGCAGGGCCAGAGTTATTCTTGTCAGGGCCTGAAGAGCCCTTGGGGTCCTGCTCAGTGTGAGCGGACAGGACTTCCTTAAACACAATATGTTGCGAGAGATTTCCTTGGTTCCTTTCCGAGTAGTTACCATGGTGCCACTGTTGGCTACAACTCTCCAGATCCCTGGTTCATGGGTGGTTCAGAACATGCTGCCTGGTCGACGATCCTTGAGGTTTATGGTCGCTCCTGGCACCAGAGACCTTGGGACGGTATGGGGCCGGGTACTGGCCTGTTCATTCTGTCATTCCCTGCATGCCCGAGTGCCCTGGATGTCGTGGGGTGGAGTCGTCCAACCCGGACAGATAGAGATTAGGTCTCTCCGTGGCCCCTTGAACATCAGTGCCCAGGGAGTCTGGGCAATGGGGGGTGCTTCAGTATTCATGGAGAAATTTGTTTAGGTGGTGTTCCGGGTCGGCCTGCTCGGTTAGGCGATGCACATAATTTTCTTCAGCGTACTCATAAACCTTTCCACGTCGTAGTTGGCCTGGGGCCACTGTGGGGTGATTCGGATGTTTTGGATTCTGCATTGGCTGAGGAGCTCAGTAAACTCTGCGCCATGGAATGGAGGTTCATTGTTACTCTGGGTCTCGGCTGGGAATCCGATAGTCGCAAATATCTTTTCAAGAATGGGTGCCATGTGAGTAAAGGCTGGTGAGGGGATGGATTTCACTATCGGAATAGTTGTCCACCAGGACGAGCGTTACTCCCGAAGTCCATACTCAGTTTTGACCACGGATCGGTGCAGGGTTCTTCTGTAATCACCGGGGCTGGATGCTCTGGCCAGCTGGTCATCTGGCAGGCATGACATCTGCGCACAACGTCTTCAACCATCGTTTCTAGCTTGGGAAATCCGACTTTTTCCTGCATTCTTGACTTCATCTTGGTGGTGCCTTGATGTCTGCCATGAGCTAGCCTTGTGACTTGCTGCCTTAGTGTCTGTGGAATCACAAGGCGAGAGCCTCACAGCAGGATTCCATCCTGAGTGACGTTCAGCTCGCTTGGCACCCTCCATATCTTGGTCAGTTCCTCTTTGTCTTCCGGCGCCCAGTCATTGGCCTGCTGGAGAAAATCTCTCCAAGATTCTCTCTAATCAGCCTGGAGAGTTCTTGCATATATTGGGTCTTGTTCCGCAGCCCTTTTGATGTCCTTGAGAGTCATTGCCTGTGGGCGTGCCGCTGTTGAAATCATGTCGGGACAGGAAATCTACAGGGTTCTTAGCTCTGGACGATAAACTACCTCCATTTGGTATTGTTGCAACTGAATGGCCCATCGCTCAATCGGCAGAGCCGGATCAGGCAGTCACCAGCTGTTGGTGGTCGGTCACGGCCATGAAGGGTTGACTGCTCCGGTACAGGTGGAAGTGATTGCATGCCCACTTGATGGCGAGGGCCTCATGCTCGATCTGGGCGTATCTGGCTTTGGTCGGGGTTAGTGATTTGCTGGCAGCCCCTCATCCGGCTCCTGTTTTTGGGCCAATACTGCTCCGAGCCCCACTGGGCTGGCATCCACCAGTGGCTCTGTGCTTTTTTTAGTGGCAAAGTATGCTAACGTGGCTTCAACCAGGAGGGCATCCGTGATGCTTTAAAACACCTCCTCCAGGTACATTTCGCTTCAGCCTTCATGAGGGCTTGTAGTAGTTCGGCGCGGGTTGTGAGGTACGGGAGTATATGGCCATGCTGAGGAAACTCCTCACTTCTGAAGGTGTGGTAAGGGGTGGGTCTGCTTCAGACTGCTTGTGACTTCTGGGGATCCACTTGGATGCCTTCCTGGTTGAAAATGTATCCGAAGAACTCCAGCGAGGGTTGGAAGAACAAAACCTTTCCCAGTGCAGCATCACGCAGTGTTCGACAAGGTGCCGTAGGGTGTTTTTTGGCTGCTTGTGGTGGTCTGCTGCAGTGGCGAAGTCGATCAAGATATCGTCGCTCATGTTTAGGACTCTAGGTAGGCCAGAGAGCACCTCCTGTATGAAGTTTAGGAAGACTTGGGCCGCGGATGATATTCCAAAGTACTGTCACTTGTACTGTTGCAGCCCCAGGTGCATGCTGAATGTCGTAATATATCTGCTCATCTCTGCCAGGGGTAGTTGGTGATACCCGGCGTTGAGGTCAAGTTTGGAAAACCAGCAAGATCCATTGACATTTTCAATTATGTCATCCATTGTTGGTGTGATGTGTCGTTCACGCTTGATAGCCCGGTTGATTGTCGTGGTGACCTCCTGACCATCCGATCTCACTGGTACTGACATTTGCTCTTTGAGGTGCAGCGGGGACTGGCTTCCGTATACAAAGATTTTGGCCTGGGAAGGCATGAGAGGTGGTTTGGGTGTGGTATTGCTCGATACCCATTACGTTGACCGATGCCCCATGTCGATGATTGCCTTGACCTCGGACCCAGCAATTTTGACTACAGATGTTGGCTGAGGCCTTCAGCGGTGTTTAAGTTCTTGTGTAAAGGAGATGTGGTAAGTCTTTTCCTCGCCTTCATCGGGGGAGGAATCTTTCGGTCCCTGGTATGTTTGGCAGGTCCTTTGCGGCTGTTCTCAAGGCGCTGGGTTTCTAATGGACAGTTGGCGTACAGCCCTTGATGGCTGCCTTTGGCCTCTGGTGTCTCTTCCTCAGTTCTTCCTCCTGCAGACTGCCGCCAAGTGGTTGGGGATCCCACAGTTGGCACAGGTTCGGCCTTGTGCCGGGCATTCTTTGGCAGGGTGTACTTCGTGGCCGCAATAGCAGCACTTGGCCTTAGATGTCTCAGACTTTTGTTTTCTATATGTCACTTCTTGCCTTTGTGCGGAGGGCGTCAGCTCATCCTACTTTGATGTTCACTGGTCTTTCTTGGGCTCTTGTTAGGGCCTGGTCCATCTCACTGGCTTGTGTTGCAGAGCAGTCATGGGTTTGTGCCAGTATTAGGATGTTATCTATACTGATTTCCGCCTGGCGTAGGATGAGTCCTTCGAGTGCTTTATCCCGGCATCCTTGGATGATATAGGCTCTGATCTTCTTTGGCTGGTCATCCCCTGTACAGGTGCTGGCCAGCTAAGGCAACTGGTCATAGAACACGTCGATGGACTCGAGGTGGGAGTCCTGCACCACAGGAGGAGCTAGAGGAAATGGAGGCCACAGTCATCAGTTTGGATATGGTGCAAGGAGTCAGGAGTACAGACACAGCTCAATAGGACCTGGTACAACATCAACAGGGTGAGCAACGACCAGGGACTGGGGGGATGGGGGGAGATAGGCACAATGGCATGCATGCACAATGATGTGTAGCACACTGCACACCCACAATGACCCAGGATCATGTCCCTGATCCCCGTGGCACACTGCAGCACACACACATATCAATCACAGCACATCCCACGACAATGTGTTACAAAGTGGAACACCAGCACTGCAGAACAGAGGACACAACTGGGTCCGCCCATGCGCAAAAACAGGCCAATCACATCTAACATAGCAGGAAACTGTGAGATTGAAATGTATGTGTACAAGCTCACATCCGTCATATAGTCCAAATGTTCACTGTCCCGCCTCAAATTTCAGAACCTCCCAGTCACAATGTACATTGTCATATAGTCTGCATGCAAACAAGAACAATGTGCCAACATACATGTCAACACAATGTCAACATGTATCTCCCCTTCAAATAGCATAGGGACAAACAACACCTCCAGCAGAGCAGACCAGACAACTCTTCAGTGATGCCGGAGAGGACCACCACAAATCCAACACCAACACCATACAACAGATCATGGACATCTCAGGCAACCCACCCCCAGAAGCAGGGCAGACAAGCTACATAGAGGAGACCCCAACCACTGCACAGACCACACAGCAGGAAGCACCCACCACCACGCCTGGCTGCCAACACTCCACCGAGGCACACATCGCATTCCAATGCCAGGTGTCAGAATGGCAAACGGAGGTGGCTGGACAGGTGCGGGTGAGTTCAGAGCTCATGGAAGCCAAACTGGACCACATTCGTGGGTGTCTAAGTGCCATCAGGGACCACTAACATCCCACAAAGGAGACCCACACTGCAACAGAGACACATGCATTTGCACAGGTCCTGTAATGAACCACACCCAGAGCCCCAGAATTATCATTCACACACCCACACCGGACCTCCGTACGATGGACCAGTCCACTCCTCTTATGTATTGAGTGGGTGACGACAAAGCTACATGTCCAAGGTCTTACCCGCTGCTAGCTGGGACATGGTTGTGTCCGCTGTACACAGCACAATGTAATGTTGTAGGGCCTGGGGCCCTCATACATACATCATGATCACACGGACACACGCAGATAGTTTGTGGGACTAGCTACGGGCATGTGCACCCGGCCCCTTTATTGGCAGGGTCACATGTACAGTGACGCCTGTGCTGGATGTGTGTGGGGTGAGTGTAAGCCAGCCCGCAAGGAGTGGTTGGTGCTGGCGACAACTACAACAGTGAACACTATTAAAACGGAAACAGAAATACCAGCATTACAGAGACAACTGCGGAGCATCATGGTGGTAGCCAGAGCAAGTACAGAGGTCACCCAATGAGAAAACAGAAGAGTCCGGTAGCTGTGGTGCACTGAGTTAGTGGCACCTGTAGTGCTGAGCAGGGTATCAGGCAGATGATGGCATCCACAACAGGTGTGAGCAACCCTGATAGTCTGGCAGTAAGACACTTTTTACTGTAGCAGTTGGTGTTTGGAGGTGGTCCTGGTGGTGGTGGCCCGTGCCTCCTGTGGTGATGCGATGTCCGCGCCGGTCAGGACTCGAATTGATGTGTGAGCCCTGGTGGACCGCATTTGAGGCCGGAGGCAGCGGACAGTGCAGGGCCATATACACATGGCGTTGATGACCCTAGGGCATCGTCTCAGAGGCCATCCAATATCTCAATAGATAGGGCCCCTGACTTGAGGTGCACAGAGTTAGTGGCCCCGGATGCACTGCGTCCGGCACAGGCACACCGTCAAGGGTCGGTGACTTGCGGTGCAGTGAGATAGGGCCACACGAGCTGAGCGGGTCCTCATCGATGTCCAAGGTGAATGTAGCAACGGGTTGCAGGGTACAGAGGAAGGTGTCCTCCAGGGCATGAAGCAGAGGGTAGAAGCCATCCGGAAGCGGCAAATGGAGGAGTAGAATGCTACTGCCTCGCTTTTGCCACCAAGTCAGTATCACCGACATGATGATGACGACAACCCCTAGTCCATAGACTCAGTCGCCACCAAAGTTCAACCAGAAAGTGTCCATGGATGTCAGAGAACAGACTTAGTGGCACCGGAGATGAAAGGGGATGCAGTCTGCGATGAGGCCTGTACAATGATATCAAATCTGGCATTAATGAACCAACACAGAGTTCTAAAAGTGAGACCTACTCGACCACAGTGTATGCCAACCGCTGTTCAGCGAGCTCCTCCTGGAACTCTGACACACGACGTAGAAATGGCATGTAGGGGTGACTTGTGGTTGACAAAGGTAGAAGCACCAGAGCCGAGCGGGTGTTCAGTCAGCGACGATTATGTGTCCTGCCTGGTACAGACTGGATTGGATTGGTGTGAGGCCTGCTGGACCACAGTGTAGGCCGAAGGCAGCAGTAAGCAGAGGCCCACAGGCATGTGTAATTGGCTTGCGATGCACAGAGTTAGTGACACCAGGGCAGTTGTTGGTAGTGCTCGATCACCTCCGTAAGGATGATCCTTTTTTCCTCCTGGCTGAAACGCGTCTTTCTCTTTTAACTCTCCTTGCGTGCAATGATATGGACTCTGCCAAGATAAAATCATGGCTCAGTTCTAAATGTATGACCTACTCAAGTGCAGTGTGGGCCGAGGGCAGTAGTCCGCGAGAGACAACAGACACTTGTGGTTCGAATGCTATACACAGACTTGGTGGCACCACATCGAAGGGAGTATAGTAACATAAAATTAGCCATGAATATGTACTCTGTCATAGTGTAATCAAGACTCAGTTCCATATGTGTGACCTACTTGTCAGCTGTATATGCCGGTGGAGTGCGTCAATGAGCAAGGAGGACTGCAGGCCTTGCTCGAGGAGGCCGTGATGGTCTGACCAGGCTGCCATGGTCGCGGGCCTCGGGCTTGGAGGTTGCATAGGCACGTGGTGGGCCCTCTTTGACACACGCCGGTGTTGGCAGGTGAGCAGTGAGACCTGGGTGTGCAGGGGTATGCAGGACGGGCTCGGGGACCAGCAGCCCGTTGTACAGCAGGCGCACAGGATCACAGGCAACTCTGCTCATGACGATGGCGTCGGCCTCGCGGCGGGGTGAGAGGTGCCACCCTGGCAGAGAAGTTGGGCATTCCAGAAGAGAACCGTGCCCAGAGCTATGTGCTTTTCAATCAAACCCCTATGCAAGCCTGGCGTACGCTGGGGCCAGGCCACTCCGCTCATTCTTACAGGGGGGACATAACAAGCTACATTTTCGTGATCTTCCCTACTGGCTGGGGTGACATTCTTGCGTCCACTGTCTACTACACTCCGTACACCAGCGTTGTATGTTGACATGGATATGTGTGTGGTCTGCATACTGTAGTCGGGCCATCACATCCACACCACACTTGGTATTGTGTACCTTCTCATTCATGGGTCACTTGCCTCCTTCGCACATGCCTGGTTCCCACCTCTCTCCACAATCTGCTATTGTGTGGCTGATGTGCCATGCCATTGATGGCTTATGCACATGGCTGGCCCAGGTTCCCACAGTAAGTTGTGCTGTCGTGTCTGGTGGGTGGGAATGTTGTTGGGCATATTGTATGTGAGTACTTAACATGTGCATTCCCAGTGATGTGAGTTGCGTGATTGTGGAGTTAAGGTGTGTATTGTGTTCATTTGGTACTTACCAATGACCAGTTTATTTCCATGGATGCCATCCTGGTAGCACTGGTTGATGATGGACTGTCGGTAGAAGTGGAATGATGCACACTGCCCGGGTAGTTGGCGACAATGTAGGTGGCGATTCCCCGGTGGTCAACTGTTGCATGCACATTGATGGAATGCGTCTGCTTTCCGATGAGGTAATTGTGTGCAGTGTCACCAGGGGGCACAGGTAGGACATGTGTGCAGTCAAATGCCCCTAACACATGCGGGAAGCCAGCTATGACAGAGACGCCTTGCTTGGTCAACAGCTGTTCCTGCGCAGTGTGGGGGGTATAGGTACCGGGGTACCAAGTTGCTGATGATGGCATCCAGGACAGATGTGATGAACTTGGATAGGGCTGGCTGTGAGACTCCTCCGACTCGGGCAGTTATTGGTTGGAATGTTCCAGAGGCCAACAATGCAGCACAGCCAGCAGCTATGTCTGAGGTGGGATGTTGGTTGTCCGCTGTGTTAGTACCGTCGGCCTGTGGGCAATGATGGTCAGGATGAGGAGGATGGTTGTCCTTTTGAGCCTGTAGTGGGCAATGACATTCCCTGGTGTTGGGTCTGTGAGGTTGGTGCGTTTTCTGAGGGTCCGCTGTTTTTGTCTCTGCTGCCTCTGGGGTGGTCCGGGGTAGGTAGTGTGGGTCTGGGGGGGGGTGTCGGACCTGGGGTATGTGGCTGTGGGTGTTGTTGCCCTATTGGGGCTCTGGGTTACATGATCAGTAGCTCCATGGCATCTGTTGTTCTCAGGTGTAACTCTGGGCTGTGCTCCCTTGTCTGGTGCTGGTTGTCATCCGACTTTACCCCAGGTAAGAGCAGGTGTTAATTTCCTTGCGCTAACGCGCCTTATCGTATGTTTTGTGTTCTTATCGCCGATCTGGCTAGTCGTTGAGAATGTTGCGGAGTGGTTTTGTCTGAGATTTTTCCATGGGAATGCCTACTCTGAATATCATTAACGATAGTTGCCGGGGTCATCTGTGGCGATGTTTTTTATGCTTCTATCGCAGGTAAATTGGTAATATGGGATGCTAGCACCAGCTTGTGAATGGGGCAATACATTTATCGCGTCTTTGGCTGCGCTAAAGTGCCGATAACTCAGCGATAGATCCTTGAGAATATGCCCCCCAGAGTTCTCTCATGACAAACTTTCCAAAAAGTCAAAGGAATTTGGTAATAGTAACCTTTTTTTCATGTAGTGCTTCTTTCTGCGGGATTCACTCAATTCTGGAAACAGTGATAATCTAGCGACCTCTTGTACACATTTTTGCCTTATTCGGCAGTCAGAGTAACAAACATAACAGGATCTTAATAGTAAATCAGCAGACAGAAGCCAAGAGAGCTTATTGAGAAACCTGCTTTACTTCCAAAGATCTTCACACAACACAAGTAAAATTTAAGGGTAATTTCTCTTGTCATATATTAATAAAAGAGCTTTACCATTGAGGCGCTGTTTATTCTCATAAGTTGTAGATAGTAAGTGGCATTACTCCTTTGAACTGCCTCTTAAGGATGTGCAAAATTACTTAGATAAGAATAATGAATCAAACACCAGCCACTTTTTCTTGTCCCTTAGGAAACGAGTGCACAATTAGGAACTCACAAAAGTGGAAAAAGTCCCCAAACTTTAAAGCATTTCCCACGCTAGGTTTATACAGAAAGGTAAAAAAAAACACCCACATACAGAAAAACCTATGTCCAGATCACTGACACCCCCCCTCCCCCCTCTGCCCAGGGTCATATTGGGATGAAAAATTGGACCGCGGATCCCCAAAAAAGTGGCCCACAAAAGCAGTTCACAACCATTCATGCTGAAAAGGGCATTTGTTTCGAGTCAGATTTGGTTTTAAATTGCAAAGTTATTTAAAACGTTTTTGTTTCTTGTTTTTTTTGCTCTCATTCCATTCGCGAAAACTGGCAGCAGGCACCTGAGGCCTGTCTGTCTGGTCATTCTTGTGCTGATCTGAGGTGACGGGGCGACCGAGGCTTAGCGATGCCCAGTGCAGGAAATAACAGGCGGCCACACACGTTACTTAGTGGTTGGCAGGAAGACCCCAAGCAGTCATTGCGATTTATTTATCTCCTCAGGATGAGCCCGCCCGAGGAGTGCATGGGCTTGATACACTGAATTGGAGAGCCCGGATGGCTCTCTACATCCCTCCTTTTCTTTAGCTCAGAACAACATTACAAACTCTTAGCTTGGTGATACGCACATAAAGTCTTTGAACCCCTGACTGGGAGCAGGGTTCAGCTGTCGACCCTACCTCTTACTCAGGGAGCTTGAACTGGTCCCTGCCTTGTCCTGGTTGGGGGTTATTGTCTTGCTTGGCAAGTGTTGAGTGGGATCGCCTTGCGCTCGCACAGTGGCGCTAGCGCGGGCTCCTCAGAGTCTCGATCAGGAGTGGAGGGCATTGGTGACATTTCATGCATCAGATCTCCTCCTTCCTCCTGCACAGCAGGGTCTCTCAGGGTCTGGCAAGGTCCTGGTACCTTTTTGAACCATGGTACATTTCTCATGACCCTTTGCTGTCCTCTTCTTGTGGAGATCATGGTCCCTCGGGCGTGGGTGATTCTCCACACCTCCGGTTCATAGGGTGTCCGAAACTTCCATCCAGGGTGTCTGTCTTCTACTATCACATGTCTCCCAGGTTTATAGACAGCGTCTTTGGCACCTTGGGCGAGGCTTGCCTTCTTGTTTGTTGTTTCTCTCCGGGCTGGCACTGCCGCATCATCCCTCTCAGGGGGCCTCCAAGCAGAGTCTGTCGAGATGCTATCTCGCGGGGCTATCCTGAAAAGTAGGTGAGACGGTGGGCCGTGGGTGGTACTGTGAGGTGTTTGCAAATAGCCATCTAGAAATTGGTGCAAGGCTCTTTCAGCATCTTCTCCTTGTCCTACAGTAATACATAGTACCCTATTAAGCATTCGCATGAAACGCTCAACATCCCCATTTGCTTGTGGCCACTGGGGTGTGATCTTCCTGTGCCGAATAGCATTCCTTTCCAGATATTCCTGAAACTCTTGCCCTTGAAAGGGAGGTCTGTTGTCTGATCTTAGTTCCTCTGGGAGGCCCAGAAGTGCAAATGAACTATCGAGGGCCATTTTGGACTAAAATTAAAAAATTATTAAAAAACGGTGATGTTTGAAATATATTATTAATTGTACAGATGTGTATTGTAGTTTGTTTTATTGTAGTTAAATGTTGTTTGAAATAGATTTTGTATAGTAATATCTGTATATTGGAAGATGGATTAGTGATTATGGTAGTTTGTTTTAGTGTGTGGATATGTACATTTGTTGCATACCGCATAATTTTAATAGTTGCTTTAAATTTGGAGGTGCAGTCTGTCAAGTTTTAAGGTGTGCATGGACTTCTGTCTCAAGTATGTTTCTACTTGTATATGTATTTTCATATGTCTTAGACATTTGAAGGTGCTTCATGTATAACATAGAGATGTTGTTGCTTTTTATTTGGTAGGCTCCAGACTGTGAGTACTAGTGTAATAGTGAATATGCAGCACAAATGTGTGGTTTAAAAGATGCTGACATAAGGGGGGCGATTCTGATTCGGGAAAAAACGCTCCGAATAGCCGTTCGGAGCGTCTTTCCCGTACGAATCATACCCTGCAATGTCCCCTGAACGTACGACGAAGTACGATTCATACCAGGAGCTGGACTCCATAAAAATCGTACAGAGACCGTACGAATATCCCTGTATGAATCTCCCTCAGAACCCGCTGTACGCGACATCTGTATGGTTCACTGCTGCTTTTTCCGACCCAGCAAGTACGATCCGTGTCGGGTACGCACCGTACAACCCTTTTTCTACGGAAGCTGAAAACAGCCGTAAAAGCAGAGTTTGCCCCGAAACAGGTACGGAATGGCCCCCCGGGTACGGTGCGTACACCCCATGATCGCAGGGGTACGGTGCGTACCCCTGCGATCACTGGGTGTACGCACCATACCCCGTGATCTTGGGGTGTACGCACCATACCCCATGTTCGCTGGGTGTATGGTGCATACACCCTGCGATCGCAGGGTACGGTGCGTACACCCCAGGATCACAGGGGTACGCACCCTACCCCATCTATCATGGGGTGTACGCACCGTACGGTGTGTAAGTGATTGTATGCTTTTCCGTACGAATCGCCCTTGCCTGACGTGGACCGTACGAATCGCATCCTCATACCCCGGTCCGTATCGTACTCATCGGGTCTTACGGTATGTGTACGAGTCGTACGGTTCACTGTTTCAGCCTTGCAATACGTACGGATCGCGATTATTCGAACGGATTGACGGAATACGGATCGTACTGTGCGACTGGGACGAATGGGTACGAATCGTACGGCGATGGTTCCGGATGAAAATCGTACGGACATTTTTTTTCCAGGATTGGAATCGGCCCCAAGGTGTTATTGATTAGGCTTCTTTTATTACTTTTATAGAGAGGGACAGTTGAAATATGTCGCATACGTTTTGATGTTTGCTTGAAATTTTTTTCCGTGAATATTTAAGGTTTGGATAGTGTTAAGGTACAGACATATTCATCTATGTATATATTATGGTATGTGTTATGTGTTTGAAGATGACAGCTGTATAAAACACACTTATACATTTGTCTGTTTTTTACTTTTATATATGATGCTGGTGGGATAAGGTATAGACATATGCATACTCGATTTAGAAATATGGGGAGGCTTTTATGAAAGATAAGTGAAGTGTTGCTCTGCTGTTATCTATGCTCTATACCTGTTTTTTGCTAGACTAGTTAAGCAGTAGATTTGGAAAAATTATGTTTTTGATATGTTTGGGGAGGAATTGTTTTTTATGGTACTTTATAAGAGTCTACTTATGTAATCACTCAGCCAGTAGTCATGCTGTTATGAAATCACCCAGGTGTTACCTATGTACTTTTTTAATTCTCCAGATGTTACCCCTATACTCATGCAATCACCAATGCATTAGTTATACAGTGCTTCAATCACCCAGGCATTATCTTTCCACTCTATCAATCACGCAGGCACTACTTTTGTACTTATATAATCACTCGGCCAGTACGCATGCTCCTATAAATTCACCCAGGCACTAACTTTGCACTCCTGTAATCACTCAGAGGGTACATTAGTTCTTCTGTAATCACCCAGGCAGATGTAAGATCCGTCTTCTCAGAGACACAGGAGGCAGTAATAGAGGGTAAACAGTCGTTATTGAGTCAAAGACATGAGAGATCCCATCCAACACTGAATACTGGTAACTGTCAACTGAACAGTTGCTCAGCCTTCCTTAGCAACCTGAAGATTCTATATTCCATGCCGAGTCAGAGAGCAACCCGCTCTTAAAGTAAGACACTACATCACCTCCACCCTAATATGACAATGTAAACCCCAAAACAGCAAGCAACTGTACAAAATAGAATGTGAACATCCGAAAAGAAGTATAATTGCCACAGGATATAATGACTAAGCAAATAAAGAAACCAAACACAGTGTTAAAGATTGCAGGGATTTGTTAGCATGAGCTGAACGCCATTTTGTATTTTGGCAGCCATTTTAGGTAGCCTTGTGCTAGCCATGTGCTGTTTTCCTCTTCAGAGCTTTGCACATGCTCAGAAGGGCCTAGCTAGTAGAATGCACCTGCTCATCTTGTAGAACTGTCAGGCTACTCTTGCTGCTGTATGGAGAAGTAACTCTCCTCCCATTTTGTTGAGCAAGCATATCTTGTATGCCCATATTAGTCATTTTGCATGCTTACATGTGCTAGGATCTCCCCTTGGTCTTATGCTGACTTTTTAACCCTAAGCATATATAAGGCCCCAGTTTAGTTTTCTGTACTCCTTAGACTGCCTCATTCAGTTGCTAAGGTTTCTGTGTGACGTAGTCTCCCTCATCTGAGGTTAATAAATATGTATTTTATATTCTAGCTTCTGTGCCAATTTCTTCTTTGTTGGGTTAAAAGGACCAAGGTGTATCAGTGAGACCACTGAGACGGTTTCTATTTTCTTCAAATGGCGCTCCAACGTGGACCTCATCAGAGAAGTGGCTATCTCAGGGAGTGATCTTGTCAGGAGACAGGAATCTACTGAGGAGGACAGGACAGGACTCTACTAAGGAGGTACTCTATGCAAGGAGATTCTGGGGATTCTCTGTCTCTACAGCCCAGTATATTTCTGGTCTTCCTGATTTTGATCCTCCACATGATGTTTTACCACTCATGACAGAGAATCTTTTTGGTGTGAGTATTCTAAAAACGACCGTTAGGTCATTCAGAACTTGGCAGTTAGAATCTGGACAACCAAGGGATTGGTAAGTGCTCTGTTGATGCAACACTTGCTGTTGGTTTTGATGCCAGGGATTTGTAAGGTAGTTTAGTAACGCTTACTGTGGCTTTGGATTTGTATGATTGGCCAATATTTGTATTTGGAATTTGTAATATATAAATTACAATTTGTGTAGGCAGGTAATGAGGAGACTTTTCTCTACTTTGTATAAGATTTGAACGGCGCAACGTATGAAGAGTACCTTAAGCGCTACTTTGGTTATAATACTGCATATTCTGTACTATTTTTGGCATGCCTGTTTCAAGCATACATCGAAGAATGTGTTGCTTTTTGGAGGTACCATAGTGAGATATGAATTAAATTAGCTGGCTCCCCTAGAGGGAATGCCTAATTACGTTTAGGTACAAAAACATATTTCTTCCTTGGTGATTCTGTATCCCCAGGGAATTAAAATATGAAAATAATACAAACAAGGATCCTTTTCTGCACACTTTTATAAATGGAGATATGCAGAGCGATTTTTTTGGTGTTCTGCCAGCCAAAGCGAGTGAATTGAGTGTATTTTGGCTTCTTGAAAATGAAATAGTCTGTTGGGCTGTTTTTGCAGTCTTTTGGAATACTATTGAGAAGCTCTTCTTGTAAATATGACTTACAACTAGTATTTACAAATGATTTGGTTTAAGTACAGTCTGTGGGCTGTCCTTTGTTTCTGACCTAAGTGTTGATCTGTGGGTTAAACGTGTGTTTAAATGTCTATGTGGTTCGTGGGTTCACATTAAGTGGTACTTCTGTGAGTAAATAGCGATTGCGCTCTTTGTGAAATAATGGCTAGCCTTAAGCGCGCTGTATTATGTGCTCTGAGTGTATGACCCCTTCTGTACATATTTGGAATGAGCTCAATGTGTGTGTTTGTGTTTTTTTTGCTGTCATCAGTCTGTTTACAAAATGTCATTTAATTAATATTAAATAAAAATTAAATAAAAATCCAGAAATGAACCATATGACATATTTTAAATAGCTACATGTTACTATTAAATTGATAGAGTAAGTAACTATGTACATGTACAAACTGTCAATGCTTAAAAGATTAAATTAGAATTCACATGGAATAGGAATAAAATAGGCCTAAAAAAAACGAAATTGTGTGTTTTACAATAAATAAACAATTATAAGATGTTACAACATTTTCCTTAGATACATTGTATTAGATAATAACAGGCAAACACATCATCTGAGTAAATTGGATGTTGCTGAACTAAACACACATTATAGAA
Source organism: Lissotriton vulgaris (assembly GCF_964263255.1). Lineage (NCBI taxonomy): Eukaryota > Metazoa > Chordata > Amphibia > Caudata > Salamandridae > Lissotriton > Lissotriton vulgaris. The sequence goes on from NC_141698.1 coordinate 420,236,898, forward strand.
CTTGAAAGGCCTCAGATTTAAATAGACTGTCACTGTGCTTACATTTCAACACTAAAAAAAGCTTTCCAACAGCTGTGTTTTAACTGCCGCTGAGCAGCAGCTGTCAATTTGATCGTAGGCCATGGAGAGACAGGAATGCTGACTTAGCTAGGATTTTGTCAGTGCAGACATGGTGTAAAACCCTGCATTTCAGACTGCTGTTTTAAAAAGTTACAAAAATCAGGTTCATTATTTTGGATAACAGGAATACATTTAAAGTAAGGCTTTCCTTTCTTAATGCTTTTTTACATAAGCACATCCGTGGTTCTGATGTTAAATAATGATTGTCGTTTTAAAAAGTGGTGCAACATTTTTCATGTTTCAAGTTAGGCTTCTGTGCTTAGGCTTATGAATGAATGCATCTAAATATGATAGGCAAAGAATGAAGCTTGCTTTTCCTATGTGAAATTATCAAAATGATAGGTTTGATTACAAAAAAAAAATATGGAAAAAAATATTATAAAGTAAGGGCCTTATTTATGAAGGCCTTGCGCCGCCGGTGCGTCACTTTTAAAATGGGAAAAAGTGACGCACCTGTGGCACAAGGCCTTCACAAATAAGACCCTACGTGCTTTTAAATTTGTTTTTTAATATTTATAAAGCTTAATACTCATACTGTGACCTCCTAGCATTAAAATTAAAACAAACTTCCGAACGGATACTCTTTTCCTCAGGAGAGGACGCCACTTTTCGCTCAGCACAGCAGCCGCTTACTTTGATTTGGACGCAGAATACAGAGAAACAAGATGTGATGTCTGTGCACATTGGACACAGCCAGCACGCCCTGATGAAGTTCTTTTGAATGAAACGCGTTGGCTGCCTAAAGAAAATTGAATAAAGAAGAAACAAAATATGATATAACAATTCATGGACATTCTTTATTGACACTTGTATTATTTGATCTCTGGTGGTGCAATCCACAGTGGGTGGAAATTTCATTGTTTTTGTTAACAATTACCTCTTGGGAGCAACAGGGGCAGTGGTAGTGCACACCACAAGAGCTAATAGCTCTGCATCTAACATACAATTCAGACGGGTGGGCCTAAGGCCAGTAGAGAGGTGCGGCACACTCAAAATCCTTTTTTGCGTGTTGAGTTGAGTTGTTCAAGAATCGGGTCACATTAAAATTAAATTTAAGTTTTTTGTACTGCATAATGAGGAAATTTGCATGTGAAATATCACTCTGCGCAGGCGTAAAAAACTCATTTTTATATGGGTATATATGATATATTTCTGAGTTCCTGTTCCTGGGCTATGTAGAGGACATTCTGAGGATGACTATTATGCAAAAATATTATAGGATATTCATTTTTAAGTGCCCCAAATATCAAAGTCGAAATTGGGTAAAATTCAATAATTTGAAAACAATTCTGCCATATAGAGCAGCTTTTAAACTGCCTTAGGCTTTAGTAAATGCATACATTTAGGTATAAAACAAATAGCTGACCTTTATATTGCTAGAAAAGTATACTGCACACTGCTTATAATTGAAAATACGTATCAAAAACCAGCAGAAGTTATTCTCTGAACTCTAAACTGAAAAATGGGAATGGGGCTGCATTCACACACAGAATAGGACAGCTGGGAAGAGTTAAAAGTCAGTTCTATATTTAGATGCCTGGCAGGGCTCCCAGAGAAGGTCTGCTTTGACATTTTGACCTCTCAAACTTTTTGAAAGACGACAGGGGAGAGAAGGAGAAGTTGTACTTGTTTTGGCAAAAGCAAGCACTTTATGCACTCATGTGACAGAAAACTATATAATGGTATATGTGCACGTTGATTAACAGAAAAAGTTTTGCCATATATATATATACACTAGCACTAATGCTTTTAGTCTGAGAATTACTGTACAAAAGCTGAGGCAATGAAATTTAGTTTAACTTCATTCACCGTCATGTTTCACTTGTACATGTGCTAAAAGCATTGGGGTTTGGGTATTCATGTTTTTGTAGTTCTCTCAAAAGTGCTATGTACCTCCTATAACTTTGTTTATGCCCAGTTGTTACAAATAGGGGTTGATAGTGTTGAAAGAAATGAAACCTGTTTCAGATTTCCTACTGTCAAAATGGGGGAAGGAGGCTGGCTCCTCTACAAATTAAGGGAAGGCGAAATGTATGTTACTCTCTCTCTCAATTTCTTTATCCTGTCTAAGCTGTCTGTGAAATAGCAATGAGACATGTAATTGGCTATTCAGTAATACTATTTTAAACATTGTTAACATTAATAAAATGAATAAATATATATGTTATGTTACTGCCCATCCTGTTTGATGAAATTATGACAGGCTCAGTAGTCTAGATTGTTGTTCCGTTATTTTGATCTTTAAGGGGAACTAGATGTGGGTAGTTTTTGTTCTACAAGTTTTAGGTGATAACACCATTATTGTATGTTATTCTCATGCTACATAGTTTTGCAAGGGCATTGCTAGTTTTTTATTAGCTAGTCTGTGTAAATAAACTGACAGTCCTTATTAGAGCTGATGTTGCATAGTTTGGATTGTGAAAAGTAGAACGCAGGGAAGATGCCCATGTGATCCTTAGCAAAAATGTTTTTTGAAGGAAATGTTGTTTTATAGATAAGAAACCCTGTCAAATTAGCAGTTTTAGATTTTCCTGCTGCTCCTATAACATGAGAGCATGGTCCTAAGCATACAATGTAGGTGCTGTTATTAAGAAGATACATTTTAGAAGTGTCTGAAGTCCTGTACAAGTAGTTTAAAATCTATAAGTAAAAGTGTAGAACATTTCCTTTTTTTTAGGGTTTTCAGGTTAGTACACAGGAATACACCAATGTAAGGATTTAGGGTATGACTGTGTTGTTTTTCTCTTTTTCTCTGAGTTTAGTAAATGAATACAGACTTCCTTGGCTGCTTGGGATTGGGTGATGTATTACTCGTGTCAGTTCACCAAAGAGTTTCTTTTATACTTCCCAATAGGTCCAGGCTGTTGTTTATTTTTAACCCTCACATAGATGGAAGTGGTTCTTGGGTGCATTGCTAATATATGAGGCGTCCCAAGACTAGGAAGTATTCTGAGACTATCCTCTCTGTTGATAGACTATTTCTGTGCCTTGTCTAAAGACCTTTTGTTCTGTCCACCAATAGATGTTATGTTATGTTATGTTAAAAAATTTGTACCGCGCACGTACACCGAGACGGTTTCTTGGCGCTCATAACAGACATGACGAACCAGAGCAGGGAGTGTTACTCAAAGGCCGCCTTAAAGAGGTAAGTTTTCAGGGTTTTTCGGAACAGTTCGTAAGAGGGACAATGGCGAAAGAAAGAAGGGAGGGAATTCCAGAAGGTAGGGCCTAAAAAAGAAAAACGTAGGCCGCCGTGTTTTTTGCGGCGGTTCAATGGGATGCATAGAAGATTGTCAGCAGAGGATCGGAGATTGCGAGTTGGGAGGTATCGCTTGAGTTTAGAGGAGATGAACTCAGGGGCGTGATTGTGAAGGGATTTGAATAAGGTGCATCCGAGTTTGAAGGAGCACCGTTTAGCCACAGGGAGCCAATGAAGGCTCCTCAGAAGGGGGGAAACATGCTGGTGTTTGGGTTGGTGAAACACCAGGCGGGCAGCCTGGTTCTGAATTAACTGAAGTTTTTGAAGCTGGTAGGCAGGGATCCCCGCATACAGAATATTAGCAAAGTCAACCCTGGAGATGACCAAAGCCAATATAGCTAGTATGAGTGCCTCTCTGGTTAGAAATCTACAGATCTTGCGGATCCTGCTCAGCTGGAAAAAGCAGGATGATGTTACTGCTGAGATCTGAGGTTTCATAGATAGATCCTCAGAGATGATCACTCCTAGGCTTTTCACAGAGCTGACCGGGCGAGGGGGGGAGCCAAGGGAAGGGGGCCAATAGTTGTCATCCCATGGGTTGGTGGGGCCGCCCACCAGAACAAGTTCAGTTTTAGACGGATTCAACTTGAGCTGGCTGTGAGCCATCCAATCAGAGATGAGTAGCATTGTGGTTTGGGTGTTAAGGCGAGAAGAAGGTGAAGTGTCCAGAGGGAAAATCAATTGCAGATCGTCTGCATAATTATATATTGTAGCTGGGGAATGACGAAGGGAAGCCATGAGTGGTTGCATATATAGATTGAAGAGAAGAGGGGAAAGAGCTGAACCCTGGGGGACACCACAAGTGAGGGGGGTAAAAGGAGCAGAGAAGGTGGAGAGGTGGACTGCCTGGGCTCGACCTTGCAAGAAGGATCGAACCCAATCAAGGGCGACGCCTCGGATGCCGGCGTTGCTGACACGGTCGATCAAGATGGTATGATCGACCGTGTCAAAAGCCGCCACAGATCTAACAGTACAAGGGCTTGGGGGATATTGTTGTCGGCGCCAGTTCTAAGTGTGTCCATTACTGCCGCAATCACCATCTCTGTGGAATGCAGAGGGCGAAAACCAGCCTGATGGGGGTCGAGGAAAGAGGAAGTTTCCATAAAGGTGCTCAGACACTTGGTTACGTAAGTCTCCAAGATCTTTCCTAAGAAAGGGAGGAGAGAAATAGGTCTGTAATTACTCATCACAAGAGGGTCTGCGCTGCGTTTTTTCAAGATAGGTAGCACTATGGCCTGCTTAAAAGCCTCTGGAACAACTCCTGATGTTAAGGAGGAGTTGAGAAGGGCCAGGGCGGGGTCGGGGCAGAGCCTAAAGATTTCTTTGAAGATATGTGGGGGGCAGCAGTCCCTAGGGGAGCCAGAACTGACTTTATGGAGAAGGCTGTGAAATTCAGTAATGGAAATGGGAGGGAAAGTATGGAATTTCTGGGCGTTTTCAGAGGGGAGGAGAAAAGATTTGGAAGGGGAAGGTGGAGAGATATTGTTTTTAATTGTGGAAATCTTGTCCTGAAAGAAGGCATTGAGCTCATCACACAAAGCCTGGGTGGGAACGGGCGGGAGGGTAATGCGATCGGGGAGGAAGAGCTCATTGACAATCAAAAAGATGTCCTTAGCTTTTGAAGCCGACTCCAGGATTTTGCGTGAAAAGTAGGAAGTCTTTGCCTCTAGTATGGAAGATTTATATTTATTTAGTAAGGTCGTAAATTCAGTCTTGAGTACGGGATCGTACTTATGGCGCCAGCGACGTTCAGCCTGGCGGAGGGCTAGCTTGTCAAGTTTCAGCTGGTCAGTAAACCATCGCTGGGCGTCATGGGGGCGTGAGATTTTGATAGTCTTTAGAGGAGCTACAGCGTCGGCAGCTGCCTTCAACCAAAGCTCAAGAGAGGAGGCTTGGTGAGAGACAGAATCTGAAACTGGTGGAATTGAGGCTGCCAGAAGAGAATGAAGTGTAGTCATATTGGCGTTCTTCCAGTTGCGGGCCGTGATGCCAGCAGGGCGCGAAGGGCGGTGAAAACTGGGAAGGTCGACAGAGAGTGAGATAAGGTAGTGGTCTGACCAGGTACAAGGGGTGATCAGTGGAGGCGAAAAGTCGAGGTTGGCCACCCAGACCTGGTCAAGTATATGACCCTTGCAGTGGGTGGAAGTAGAAATCAGTTGCTGACAGTTCAAGCTAGTAAGGGTTTCAGAGAACAGTTCAGACAGTCGGCTTTCTTGGGGGTCGGAAGGCCAGTAATTAAAATCGCCCAGGATGAGAATTCTGGAATGATTTATAAGAAGCTGGGAAAGAAGTTCCCCGACTGATAGAGTGAAGGAAGGCATGTAGGAGGGGGGTCTGTACATGAGAACACAGATGAGGGAGGTAGTAATTGAGCGGAGCTGGATGACAAGCGTTTGGGAGTTGGGGATGGGAGTGCAGTCTAAGATGGAAAAAACGTGTTCTTTGCGAATAATGGCTGCGACTCCACCGCCAGCTTGCCCCCCAGGACGGTTAACATGTAGGATATAGTAGCCGATATAGATATTTGCTGCCTTACAACCATTGCCAGAGGGGCCCGGACATCAGATTCAGCCTGGGGAGTCAGCGTCAGCACCAGTCAAGCTTCAAGCCAAAGTGAAGGTAACCAGCACAGGCATTCTTGTCAACGAGAACCTCAGTGAAGGTGGAAGCCCTGTGATGAAATGTGTACACCTGCCACTGTCTTGGCCAAAAAACGGGGTCACAAATCAGAAAGGAGAAATCGTGGATCAAGTTTTTGATGCCCAGCTGAAAGCCACAGACCGATCAAAATGGCGAGGAGGCTTTGCTTGAGGTGACCCCTTTTGAAACAAGGGTTGCTAAAGAGATCCTAGCATCAGGCCTCTGAATCCTGGTCCCAAAGTAAATGCAAGTTTGCTCCTTTGTTTGTTGGTCAAGAGATACCTGGGTACACTGGATGCAATGTGTGGCCCCAACGAATGAGCAGTGCACCAGCAGAGCAATATAGGAGCTTATGAGTGATTCTCCCTTCATGGAATCATACACCTTTTATGGAATAATTCTACCCTTAAAATCAATTGATCCCCAAAACAACCCAAAAGATCGATTACTTCTCCACCATACCCCCTTGGTCTGATATCAGGTTTGGACAACTTAACTTTCTTTACTAAATATTGTTCAAAGAATGACTTAGGAATGAAAGTCACCTTGGCCCCTGAGTCAAATAACATCTTTACTGGTGCATCATTAATTAGGACGACCTCCATCCGGCCATTGCCACGAGAACCTTTAACTTGACAAATGTTTATCACCTCTGAATCAGAATCATTTTTATAGAGATCTACTGCCCTGGTTTTCTTCAGATCTTTACCTGATCTGTAACATTTTGTAAAAGGACCCTTGCGTCTACACACATTACATGTGACTTTCCAACCAGGGAAGGACTTGAGTTTAGGGTACAGGTGCTGTGTCTCTGGTGCCTGTTAGATTGAAGTGAAGAAAACTGGTGCACTGCCTGAGACACTGGACAGGATCGTTGAGAGCATTTGCCCTGGTGGGTGACTGCCCTATCCTGAAAGAAGAGACTTTTTCCTTGAACCTGGGCTGTGAATCTTGAATTGCGAGTTGTGCAGCTCCACCGCGGAAACAACAAGAGCCTGCCTGCGAGGCTCAAACGGACACAGGGAGAAGACTCCCCTCTGGTTGGTTGTACAGCTGCTTCAATTTCCCCAAGGACTTCCTTTTTTTGTCAATAATGTACCCCTTTAGTCGTCCCGTTTTTATGCAGGAGCAGCCCTTTGCAGCTCTTTGTCCTAATTCCTAAGGCCCTGTGTGGTCATCCTGGTCCTAAATATAATTAATGTTCTAGCCCTCATAAAGGGAACAATGGAAAATTTTACTAAAAATGTTTTTATTAGATATGTGCTGTTGGCTATTCTGAAATTAAAATGAATAGTCACTGAAATGCATAGGAGCCCTGAAAATGTTTACTAGATGATTCTAGGATTTGCTTTTGCTTAGGACTAGGAAAAATTATAATACTGTTTGTGATAGTGATCATTACTCTCTCCTGCTATCCGTATGTTAATGATGACCCAATGCTCCGTTCTCTTTGTATTCCTGCTTATACTTCATATATACCCGCTTAATGAAATGTTTAGAATGGAAAATGTCCACCTAGCAATGAATTAGAATATTGATAAAATGATGAAAATTAATGTGCAAATATTTTCTGTGTTCCTACTGGATCATAGGAATGTCTTTAGCTCATGCTAAAAGGACCATCTGTTAAAGATTGCAGGGATTTATTAGCATGAGCTGAAAGCTATTTTGTAATTTGGCAGCCATTTTGGGTAGTCATGTGCTAGCCATGTGCTGTTTCCCACTTCAGAGCTTTGCACATGCTCAGAAAGGTCTAGCTAGTAGAATGCACCTGCTCATCTTGTAGAACTGTCAGGCTATTCTTGCTGCTGTATGGAGAAGTAACTCTCCTCCCACCTTATTGAGCAAGCAGATCTTGTATGGCCATATTAGTGATTTTGCATGCTTACATGTGCCAGGACCTCCCCTTGGTCTTATGCTGACTATGTAACACTAAGCATATATAAGGCCCCAGTTTTCTGTACTCATTAGACTGCCTCATTCAGTTGCTAAGGTTTCAGTGTTACGTAGTCTCCCTCATCTGAGGTTAATAAATATGTATTTTAAATTACAGCTTCTGTGCCAATTTCTTCTTTGTTGGGTTAAAAGGACCAAGGTGTATCAGTGACACCCCTGAGAAGGTTTCTATTTTCTTCAACAGGAAACATGGAGCTTTACACAAAATCTTGCAACCTGGCAGGACATCAGACTGCTCTGTGAGGTCTCAAGCTACCTTCCACAGGAGACATGGATGCGGTGGAACCTGAGGAATCAGACACATCTGTGGGATGACTTCTTGATACCCGATTGAGATTCCAAACTCTGTGATCACTGGTCTTAGTGGCATTCCTAAAAACCTTAATAACCTTAAATGGTTTACTAAATTTGGAACTACCTGTACTCAGGCGAGGCGACTTAATTTTGATCCAGTCTCCCACAGACATGACTGTTTCTTTTACAGCTTTACGATCACCAAACCAAACCTTATGTTTTTCCAAAACCTGCCTTTCCTTCTCTTTCCAACCTTCAACACATCCAACAGATCTCTTAGACAATACCCAAGTAGGACAAACCTCAACGTTAGCCACTCTTCCTTAGAACAGCCGGAAAGCCGAAATCCTAGTGGAAGAATATGGAGTAAACCTATATTCTCTTACTTTCTTTCTCATTGCTAGTTCCTAGTTGACTCCTGACACATTGGCCTGTTGCAAAGATTCCTTCAAAACCTTCACAAACCTCTCAACCAAACCATTACTTTCAGGATGGCGGAGAGCTGCTCTCTTGTGCTTAATACCTCTTGAAGACAAAAACTCTTCCAAAATCTTGGAAGTAAATTGAACACCATTGTCAGACAACAAAGAAGACGGAAAACCTTCGCTCGCAAACAACTCGTCTAAAAAAATAAATTACAACATTTGACTCCACAGAGTTTACCATCTTAATTTTGGGCCAACGTGAGTACATATCCATGCACACCAACACATACAGATCACACATATTCCTTCTTACTGGGCCCAATATGTCTATGGAAATGTCACACCAAGGTCCATCAGACTGCTCCCTTTTTACCATGGGCTGCATCCTACATTTTAAGATTTTATTGCTGCCAGCACACTCAATGCAATTTCTTACAACCCTTTCTACATGGGCATCAACTCCAGGCCACCAATAAGCTTCCCTTATTCTCTCTTTGGTCTTGACAATTCCCATGTTACTAGCATGAGCACTCACCAGCAAACAACCCCATAGCTTACGAGGTGGAACTAATTAATTGCCCCTCAAGAGAATAGCATCAACTGCAGCTAACTCTTCCTTGACTTGCCAGAAGCCTTTAAGTTCCTCTCTGCAGTCTTTTTTATCACACCACCCACTCAAGACCTTCGAAACAACTTTCTGCAACTCCTCATCCTTGGTTAACGACTCCTTCCATTCTTTTTCAGAAAATATGCCCTTACTAATGTGACAGACATGAACTTCTTCATCAAGTTCCTCACTGCCAAACCATTCACCTTCACCCTGAACAGCAAGCTTTTTATCACTCGTGTTACCTAATCTAGATAAACAATCGGCTCAGGTGTTACTAGCGCCAGGAAGATAAGAACCCATAAAGTTAAATTCCTGTAGTGCTACAACCCATTTTCTAATGCGTTGAGACACTAAATCTATACCTTTCCTCGAAAACACCTCCTTCAAAGGTTTATGATCAGTTAAAACCGAGATCTAACAGCCCCAGCAACTTACGCAACTTGCGTATGGCCCAAAATATGGCAAGTGCCTCACTCTCAATGACAGAATAATTGAACTCGCAGGTTCTCAAAGGCCTATACAAAAACAACATGGCTATCTCCTCACCGTCAAATTTCTGAAGCAGCATAGCTCCAAGACCCTTTGAACTAGCATCAGTCATTAAATAAGATGCTTTCTTAGGGTCAAAGCTACCTAGGTCTTGAGCTTTGTTCAACAGATCTTTCAAATTCTGAAATTCTTTATCACACGCCTTGCACCAAACAAACTCACAACCCTTTTTAAAAAGATTTCTTAATTGTTCAGGGAAACCTGCAAAATTATGAATGAACTTTTGATAAAATTCAGTCATCCCTAAACATTTTACAAGTTCATCTTTATCTTGAGGAGCCCTCAGATTGGCAATAGTATTAACCAGAGCAGGCTTAGGTTCAATACCATTAGGCGACAACAAATGCCCTAGATATTCAATTTCTGCCATATCAAAGTGGCACTTGTCAGCTCTTAAGGTGGGACCTGCATCACACCATCTTCTTAGGACAGCTCTCATCCTGCAATCATGCTCTTTGGTGTCAGCCCTAAACACAAGGACGTCATCCTGATAGATCTTCACTCCATCCACAACCCTCAAGATTCGTTCTATGACTCTCTGAAATACAGAGGAGGCGGAAATGAGGCCATAAGGCATCCTCAAAAATGTAAAAGTCCCAAAAGGCGTCACAAAGGCTGTGAGATCTTGGGAGATGGGATGTATTTTGACCTGGTGGTAGGCAGAAGTCAAATCAAGGGAAGAGAAGTGTTAAGCACCACTTAACGAGCATAACATTTCACTGATGTTGGGTAGAGGGTAGAGGGTAATGATCAACTACCACATCCTTGTTTAACTCCCTGAAGGTAGGCTGTACAAGAATAGACTATACAAAAAGTGAACAAATAGTGCAAATAGTGACTTGTGGTGCTCAGTGCTTACGGCGCAACAATGACCAACAAAACTGTACAATTATTATATGCAAAAAGAAATACAAAACAATAATTTGGCGTGGTCTATGCTGATTTCAATTATAAAACTGAACACTGCATTTGTCAGTACTTAATACAGAATATAATACAGCGGATCCACTTATTAGTCAACATTTCAACCCTGGACGACCGCACATGGGGCGTCACACACGGGTCTTCATCAGGACTGTGGGGGGGCAGCAAACAGCCTACATCAGTGTTTCCCAAACTGGGGTCTGCAGACCCCCAGGGGTCCGTGACACATTCCCAGGGGGTCCGTAGGCTACAGTTTTAAAAGCACAGAAAGGTTTCTTGTATCATTAGCAGCTTCCCAGCAAGAATAAAAGTGTCAAGATAATGCCAGTGATTAATGTACCTGCTGGAGCGTGAGTTTTGTTCAGTGGCAGCTTTGACTTAACTAATGTAGCACAGAGGGTTGATGTGCCTACTGCAAAGAACGTGTAACATGCATTTTAAAAAGCAGTATTTTATGTGCATAGGTTTGTGGTTACTGCTTTTGTCACAGAGATTCTTTCGTTACTGTGTACTTCATAAGTGACAATCGTAATGTAGCAGAGGGACCTATAACTGTCATCAAAGAGCTGCTTGCAAACTGCATGGTACCAGTTAGTAACTTATTTTTCTTCCCAGTTATTCATTATCCTGATGCTGCTAAAAAGATTTATTTGGGTGGAAATACATTTTTAATGTTAAAGTCAGTGCAAGCCACTGTGTTATGTTCTGAATCCTGAGTTTGTGCTTTCCAGACCAAGTACTCTTTAAATATTTTATATACACACTGATTTACATGTATGATTCAATGTCTCTATATGTGTGTGATGTAAAGTGCTCTGACATCCTACAATGGTATGAGAGATGCTATAAAACAAATGAAATACATCTGACAGAGGGGCTATTTTTCAATATAAAATACTAAGGGCCAGATGTATGATCCGTTTTTATATGAGCAAACGGTTTGTGAACCCGTTTGCGAATGCAAAAACCTATTGGGCCATGTACATTGCCTATTTCATGAGTCACAATTTGTTCGCGACTCGCTAAATAGGTTTTGCAACTTGCTATTTGGAAGGGGCATTCCCTTCCAAATAGTGAGTCTCAAAACCATGTACAAATGTTTTGCGGTCGCAAAACACTCGCAATTACCACCTACCTCAAGTAGATGGTAATGCATTTGCAAATGGGAAGGGGTGGACCCCTTCCCCTTTGCAAATGCATGCAAAATTATTTTTTAAGGGCAGGCAGTGGTCCCAGGGACCTCTTCCTGCCTGTAGAAAATGAAACAAACGTTGTCTTTTCTTTTTTTTAAATGCATGGTAAATGGGCTGCATTTGTTAACTGCTTTATTTAAAAGCATTCCCAGACATGGTGGCCTGCAGAGCCCAGCAGGTCACCATACCTGTGAGGGCTGGCATTCCTAATGGGCTCGCAAATTGCGAGAGGCTCATTAATATTAATGAACCTCGCAATTTGCAACCCCATTGGACATCCCAGTTTTAAACACACTGTTGTACATTTCATTTAGCGTCTCGCAATTTGCTACTTGCAATGTGTCACCAATTGCGAGGCGCTAAATGAAATGGTCGAACAGCTGGCCCCAAAATCCTTAGTACTTTGAGTATTTATTTTGTGTGCACACATGTGTATTTTATTCGAACTATTGTTTTAATATTTGAAATTTTACTCATACAAATTGCTTGGGGGTCCCCGGCTTCCAGTGGTGACTCAATGGGGGTCCTCAGGAGTCAAAAGTTTGGGAACCACTGGCCTACATGATTAGAAGGAGATGTTTTAGGATTGGAATTCTGGCAGCTTTGATGAGCTAATCATAACAAGTGTCGGGTGTGCATTTTTTTACTACGCCGACAGGTAAGAAATAAGTGAATAGTGTTATGATAAAACACATAAATTGTACATATGAATGATAGTACTAATTAGGGACTCCTTTTGTACCAGAACAGATGAATACAGTTCCCACTCCACCTTAAACCCGGCTGGGTTTACTTGAAGGTGAGTCCCATTACCAACATAGATATGTGAAGTCTTTAGTCGTTGCCAGAATTCCAATCCTAAAACATCTACTTTAAATCATGTAGGCTGTTTGCTGCCCCCCCCCACAGTCCTGATGAAGTCCCGTGTGTGACGCCCCATGTGCGCTCGTCCAGGGTTGGAACGTCGACTAATAAGTGGATCCGCTGAATTAATATTCTGTATTAAGTACTGACAAATGCAGTGTACAGTTTTATAATTGAAATCAGCATAGACCACGCCAAATTATTGTTTTGTATTTCTTTTTGTATATAATAATTGTACAGTTTTGTTGGTCATTGTTGTGCCGTAAGCACTGAGCACCACAAGTCACTATTTGCACTATTTGTTCACTTTTTGTATAGTCTATTCTTGTACAGCCTATCTTGAAACTAATACATGATATAATAATTTATAAAATAGTACATAAATACGCAGTTGGCCTTGGATTCTGTTGTTCACTTCACAATTCTACATAATCTATGAGAAGGTAAAAGAAATATTGTGTACCCGAATGAACCAATTGCTTATAATATTGTTTGTCAATACTACAGCCAACATGAATTTATCATTAAGACGTTCATCAAAAGACGCTGCAAAATTGCAGGTGGCAGCAAGTTTGCGCAATTCAGTAATGTATTGGTCCACAGACCTTTCTTGCCTCTGCATCCTCCTTCTGAAATGATACTTTTTAAGGACAGTGCTGATCTTTGGAAGATAATGTAAACCCAGTTTTTTGCAGAAATTTCAAATTTATTTCGACATGTGGCATCCCCCTCAGAGAATTCAGGAAGGTGCTCGTACACTTCTTGTCCCTCGGAACCCAAACAATGAATTAATAGAGATGTTTTCCTTTCAGTGCTGAGAGATGTACCACAGAGCATAATGGCTAAAAACCTTCTTCCACTTCAGCCATGGAAGAGCAGGCTCATCAGGAGAAGATAAAAAAAGGGAGGCACAGGTACGTTTTACATAATGGAAGATAAATACAAATAACACACTTTACAATTATTGTATTGAAAGAAAAGAATATTATGTCATGCACATAAGGGCAGGCTCTTACATATGTAGATGTAGAGGTGACAAAAACATAATATTATAACTTAAGTAACCATGTGAAACGTTGTTATACAAAACCTGTACCTGTTGCTGTACCCGCACTGTATACAAAACCTGTACCTGTAACTGTGCCTGTACTGTTATAATGAAACCAGTACCCCCCTTTTTTTTATAATGGAGAATGGTACCTTATTTAAATGCTGGGATGCTGTGCGTGTCAGCGAGAGTCAGTACACTAGACACAGAAGATGAGAGGCTGTGCGTCTCAGCGGTGGAGCTCTGTGACACGCATAACGTCAGTTGAAAAATTTGAAGATTTGTCAAATAAATACTACAAGGAATTGCTGTGCGTGTCAGCAGTTAACCGCATTGACAGGCATAATGCCCCTCAAGAATCAGGCTGATTTTGAAATAAAATCGTACTAGGAAATGGTGTACGTGTCAGTGCTCGGGTTCTGTGACACACATAGACCCAATCCAAGATAGTGGTGGTGACGATATGACATCACACGTAGAAACGATGTGCGTGTCAGCGATGAAGGTCCGTGAGGCACTTGAGGTTGGAAAGCAGACGTCAGGTTCATGCCGAACGTCACATGAAGACGTCAACACATTGAGGAAGCAAGGTTGCATGAGGAATAGTTGCTGGCGGCAGGAAGAGACTCTGAGGAAGCGAGGGTGCACGAGGAATGGTCGGTGAGGGGTGGATGACAATACAGGTGGTAACTTGGCAACCAGTTACCCTTCGCGCGGTACAAAGTCAGTTGATCACGCACTGCAGCAGGGCTTCCTTTAGTGCCAAATGTCCCAAAACAAAGCTCCACCAGTTCTGCTTAACACACTTTGAGTAGCATGTGTCTTCATGTAATGCAACTGGTGCTATGTAAAGCCCTCTGATACCCGATTCAGGTCTAGTTCACGCTGTATAAAACAAACAAAAAACAAAAACGTCGTCCAATTAAGTACACACGTGCAGCGGGGGCCTCACACACATCTGTGGCAAATGTCACATGCACACGCCTAACCAGCTGCAGGATTCACAATTGTTTTGACAAACACAAGCACACAATACAAGGCCTCTGTCTTCTCCTCTGAAAGAGATGAGGTGTGAAGGGCACATTCTACAAAATGGTGTGTTGGGGTCTCCTGAAAGTAAGCGTGGGTCTTCCTATTTCCAGTCGTCGTCAGATGTAAGATTCGTCTTCTCAGGAACACAGAAGGCAGTAGTAGAGGATAAACAGTATTTATTGAGTCAAAGACATCAGAGACCCCATCCAACACTGAAGACTGGTAACTGTCAACTGAACAGTTGCTTAGCCTACCTTAGCAACCTAAAGATTCTACATCCCATGCAGAGCCAGAGAGCAACCTGCTCTTAAAGTAAGACACTACAGTAGTACTGATGGCCTTATATAATCACCCACTCACTTCCTATGTATTCCAGTAATCCCCCAGATATTACCTCTGCAGTCATGTAGTTACCCAGGCACTAGTTATGTACTACCCCTGCAGGCATGAAATTATGCAGGCTGTACCTATGCTGTTAAGAAATCACCCAGGCACTATCTATGCACTCCTTTGTTCACTCAGGCACTATCTCAGTAGTCCTGCAATCACCCTTGTAGTAACCATGCTCTTTTAAAACCACCCAGTCACTTCCTATGTAGTCATGTAAATCCCCAGATATTACCCCTGTAGTCAGGCAATCACCCAGTCGTTACCTATGTACTCATTTAATCTTCCAGATGTTACCCTTGTAGTCATGCAATCACCAATGCATTAGGTATACACTGCTTCATTCAGCCAAACACTATCTTTCCACTCTTTCAATCACGCAGGCACTGCTCTTGTACTCACTCAGCCAGCACTCATGCACTTATAAAATCACCTAGGCACTACCTTTGCATTCCTGTAATCACTCAGGTAGTACCTTAGTACTTCTGCAATTACCCAGGCACTACGCATGAACTCATAAAATCACCCACTCACTTCTTTGTATTCCAATAATACCCCAGATATTACCCCTGCAATCATGTAATCACACAGGCACTAGTTATGTAATACCCAAGTAGTCGTGCAATCAGGCAGGCTGTACCCATGCTTTAAGAAATCACCCAGGCACTACCATTGCACTCCTTTATTCACTCAAGCACTAACTCAGTAGTCCTGCAATCAACCAAGAAGTGCCCATGCACTTATAAATTCACCCAGTTACTTCCTATGTAGTCATGTACATTCTCAGATATTACCACTGTAGTCATGCAATCACCCAGATGCAGTACATGTCTCATGTTCTAGGTTTCAGTTTATTCCAGAAATATTGTATACATATTTCTTTTAGATATGATGATGATTTGAAAACATAGAGACATATGTAAGCATGCTTCTGACAATATGGAGAGACTTTTAGTTATGGCATGTAATAGTCTGCTGTTTTATCTTTCACTACGCCAAACGCTCATGCACTTATAAAACTGCCCAAGTACTACCCATGCAGTCTTCCAATGATGCAGGCACTACATATGCACTGCTGTAATCACTCAGGCATTACTGCTACTTTCATGCAATCACCCAGGCACTACCTATGCACTCATGCAATCACCAAGGTATTACCAAAGCACTGTTTCAATCATGTACCACTACTCAAGCACTTATATAATCACCCAGGCACTACTGTTGTACTACTTCAATCATGGAGGCACTATTCTTGTACTTATGTAATCACACAGCCAGTAGTCATGCTGTTAAGAAATCACCCAGGCACTACCTTTGTACTCCTTTATTCACTCAGGCACTACCTCAGTAGTCCTGCAATCACCAAAGAAGTATCCATCCACTTATAAAATCATCCAGTCATTTCCTATGTAGTCATGTAAATCCCCAGATATTACCCCTGTAGTCATGCAATCATCCAGGCATTACCTATGTACTCCTTTATTCCCCCAGGCGTTAACCCTGTACTCATGAAATCACCAATGGATTAGGTATATTGTGCTTAATTCAACCAACCACTATCTTTCTATTCTTTCAATCATGCAGGCACTACTCTTGTACTCATGTAATCACTCAGCCAGTACTCATGCACTTATAAAATCACCCAGGCACTACCCTTGCACTCCTGTAAATACTCAGGTAGTACCTTACTACTTCTGCAATCACCCAGGCACTACTCATCGACTTATAAAATCACCCACTCACTTCTTATGTATTCCAGTATATCCCCCAGATATTACCCCTGCAGTTATGTAATCACCCAGACACTAGTTATGTACTACCTCTCTTAAGAAATCACTCAGGCTCTACCTTTGCACTCCTTTATTCACTCAGGCACCACCTCAGTAGTCCTGCAATCACCCAAGAAGTGCCCATGCACTTTTAAAATCACCCAGTTACTTCCTATATTGTCATGTATATCCCCAGTTATTACCCCTGTAGTCATGCAATTACCCAGATGCATTACATGTCTCAGTTTCTAAGTTTCACTTTATTCCAAAAATATTGTATACATATTTCTTTTAGATATGATGATTTGAAAACTAAGAGACATATGTATGCATGCTTCTAACAATATGGAGAGACTTGTAGCTGTGCAATGTAATAATCTGCTGCTTTATATTTCGCTCTGCCGAACACTCATGCACTTATAAAAATACCCAAGTACAACCCATGCAGCCTTCCAATGATGCAGGCACTACATATGCACTGCTGTAATCACTCAAGCATTACTGCTACTCTCATGCAATCACCCAGGGTCTACCTATCCACTCTTGCAATCACCAAGGTATTATCCATGCACTCTTTCAATCATGTAGCCCCTAGTCATGCACTTATATAATCACCTAGCCACTACTGTTGCACTACTTAAATCACGGAGACACTACCCTTGTACTTATGTATTCACTCAGCCAATAGTCATGCTTTTAAGAAATCACCCAGGCACTACCTCTGCACTGATTTAGTCACTCAGGCACTACCTCAGTAATCCTACAATCACCCAATAAGTATCCATACACTTATAAAATCACCCAGTCACTACCTATGTAGTCATGTAAATCCCCAGATATTGCCCCTGTATTCATGCAATCACTCAGGTGTTACCTATGTACTGCTTTAAACCCCTAGGTGTTACCCCTGTACTCATGCCTTCACCTATGCATTATGTATATAGTGCTTCATTCAGCTAGCCACTATCTTCCCACTCTTTCAATCATACAGGCACCACTCTTATGTAATCACTCAGCCAGTACTCATGCACTTGAAAAATCACCCAGGCAATACCTTTGCACTCCTGCAATCACTCAGGTAGTACCTTTGTACTTCTGCAATCACCCAGGCACTACTCATGGACTTATAAAATCACCAACTCACTTCTTATGTATTCCAGTAACGACCCACACATACACTTGCAGTCAATCAATCACCCAGGCCCTACTGTTGCAGTCATCTATGCACGTAGGCACTACTCCATGACTCATCTATGCCTTCAGGTACTATTTTTACACTCATCCATGCACTCAATGTTCATGTGTGCACTCATGCAATTAGCCAGTCACTATCCATTTTCTGCTGCAATTACCCAGTGACTACCCTTGCACTCATACAATCACCCAAGCACTACCCATAGAGTTATACAATCACCCCGGCAGATCTATTACATGTTTCAGTTTCCGAGTTTCACTATATTCCAGAAATATCGTATACATATTTCTTTCAGATTTGATGATGATTTTAAAACATAGAGTCGTATGTATGCATGCTTCTGATAATATGGAGAGACTTGTAGTTGTGTCACGTTATAGCCTGCTGCTTTGTATTTTGCTAGGCGAACACAGATGCACTTATGAAAAAAACGCCCAAGTACTACCCATGCAGTCTTCCAATGATGTAGGCACTACATATCACTGCTGTAATCACTCAGGCATTACTGCTGCACTCATGCAATAACCAAGGTTATATCCATGCACTCTTTCAATCATGTATTCACTACTCATGCAGTCATATAATCACCCAGGCACTACCCCCCCCACTCATGCAATTACACAGGCATTATTCCTGTAGTCATGAACCACCTAGGCATTATCCCTGCAGTATACAATTAGACAGGCATTACCAAAGCACTCCTTAAATCATCCAGCTAGCACATATACACGTCTGTAATGACTCAGGCACTACTCTTGCATTCTTCAAATCACCCAGGCACCTGGCCAGTATTCTTTGAATCACTCAACCAGTATCTATGCACTTACAAAATTACCCAGGCACTATCTATGCACTCCTCCAATCACCCAGGCACTACCACTACACTCATACAACCTCCCACACATTACCCCTGCACTCATGCAATCACCCACACTGTACTTATGCACTCCACCAATCTCCTTGGCAGTACCCCTGCACTTATGCAATCACCCAGACATTATCTGTGCCCTCTTTCAATTACTTAGACAGTACCTGTTAGACTCTGTACCTCTGTTCCTTCATTTTGCACTTCTTTTGTGTCTTTCTGCACCTGTCGCTTCTTTCTGCACCACTTTTAGGTCTTTCTGCACCTCTGTTTCCTCTTTCTACATCCCTGTTGCCTCTTTCTATACCTCTGTTCATTCTTTTTGCGCTTTTTTTGTTTTTTCTGTACATCTCTTGCTTCTGTCTTTACCCTTCATGCCTCTATCTGCACCCCTCTTCCCTGTTATTGTACCCCTCTAGCCTTTTTCTGCACCTCTGGTGCTTCTTTCTGCACTCTTCTGCCTTCTTTGTTCACCTCCTTTGCTTCTTTCTGTACTCTTCATGTGTCTTTCACACCACTCTTTGCTCTTCCTGCCCCCCTTGCCTCTTTCTGCACTTTTGTTCCTTTTTCCTGCACTTCTTTTGTTTCTTTCTGTACCTCTCTAGTTTGTTTCTCTATCCCTTTTGCTCTTTTCTGTACCCCACTTCCCCCTTTTTGCATCTCTGTTGTTTTCTATGCACTTCTCTTGCTTCTTTTTGCATCCCTCTTCCCTCTAGGTCCACCCCTCCTCCCTCTTTCTGCATTTCTGTTACTTCTTTCTACACTTATCTTGCTTCTTTCTGCACCTCACTTACCTCTTTCTGCACTTCGGTTGCCTCTTTCTGTAGTTCTCTTGCCTCCTTCTGCAGTTCACTTGCCTCTTTCTGTAACTCTCTTTCCTCTTTCTGCACCTCCCTTGCCTGTTTCTGTACCTCTGATGCTTTTTTCTGCACTTATTTTTGTTATTTCTGCACTCCTGGTGCCTCTTTCTGCACCCCTTTTCCGTTTTCCTGCAGATGTACTGGTTCTTTCAGCACTGCTGTTCCCTCTTTGTGCACATTTCTTTCCTTCTTTTGTATCTCTGTTGTTTCTTACTGCACTGTTCTTGCTTCTTTCTGCACCCCTCTTGCGGTCCATTTCCTTACATGCTAAACGTCACTTTTGTCCTGCTGCTTTACCGTTCTAGTAATGCTGAGAGGGTTGGGCCTAATACATTAGCTATACACTAATTGAATCACCGAGGCACTACCCTTGCACTCCTCCAATCACCCTGTCAGAATCTATACACTCCTCTAATCAATTAGGCAGTACCCATGCACTTATAAAATCACCCATGCAGTTCCTATGTACTCCTGTAATCCCCCAGATATTACCCCTTAACTCATGCAATCACGCAGACATAACCTATGCAGTCCTCTAATCACCCAGACATTACCTCTGCACTCATGCAAATACCAATGCCTTGCTATACATTACTTCAATTACCCAAGCACTACCCTTGGACTCCTGCAATGACTGTTTCAGGATCTATGCACTCTTCCAATCACTTTGCCAGTACTTATGCAGTTATAAAATCACTGAAGCACTATGCACTTATGCAATCACCCAGGCAGTACTCTAGTACTCCTCCAATCATCCAGGCAGTACCTTTGTTCACATGCAATCATCCAGGGACTACAGAATGCACTTCAAATTTGATTTGGATAGCAGAAGAGAAATGTTTTAGTTGTGCTCTGTAGATCTCTTGTATAGGTTGTGATATCTTCTAATTGTAGGAATTCTTCAGTGTCTGACATACCTTTGGAATGCACTCAAACATATTTTTGATTTATAAGTGAGAATATTTTGTATATCATTATTTTATTAATATTAAAATGATTTAACGAAAGTTTTAAACTTTTCTTTCTTTTTAGATACTCATAATTATTAGCAATAAAGATTGAGTAAGGCAAGAAAAGATCAAAATAAAATCAAATAAAAAACAGTACTATTTAAAGGAAAGAGAAAACGATAAATTAGATAAAGTACAACATGTAAAATTGAAGAAAAAGGCTTCAGGTAAGAGAACTAAAGAATTTGTTAAAAGAGTTTTTAAAGAAGATGACAAATTTTCAAAATGGAGAAATGAATAAGAAAAGTAGTACAACTATTCAGAAGGAAACGAAAAAAGGACATATTAATAGAAAATCAGGTTATGGAAAAAAATCTTTGTTGAAAGAAGGATGAAAGAATTTAGAGACATTAGAAAGAGAATGTATACAAGTAGAGTACTACAAAATGTATTGAAAGATTGCAAAAAATATTTTTAAAATCCGCATTTTACGAGAAAACAACAACACATTGACAGTGTAGTTGAAAACGCTTTTGAATTGAAAAGAAGATGGTTTATGTTAGTATTGAAAAGAATGAAAACATTGAATAAAACAATGCATTTTATGAAGGAGAAAAGTAAAACAAAAAGGCTTGTTAATAGAACTAACTTTTGCAAAAAATCTTTGGATGAATGGAAGCACCACTCTAGTTCAGAACCATTTTTTAATGAAGAAAGCTATTTTCAACAAAATACATTAGTTCACACAGTTTATACCAGTGGTCGTTCTTATGAAGTTAAAAATGGTTGTCCAATTAAAAAAGGAAAGATGGTTGTTAGTAATGTGGAAGAAGTAATAGCTGAAGAAGTTCAAGGAAGACGTTCACAAGCTCCTGTGTATAGGTGGGATTGTAGTAATATTTGTAGTATACAACAGGAATCTATTGATATTTTACGAAATGTCTTACTAGAGTATAGTAAGAAAAGTGTTAAACAGAAAATTAGGATGTTGCAAGGACTAGATCCTTGTAAAGTGAGAAAAAATACTGGCTTGCAGGATAATTCTCTGGCTTGTCTTTCTAGAAAAGTGTGTCAAAGTACCTTTCATCCTTTGAGAATGTTACATCACTTAGAAATGCATACGTTAGTAAGAAGATTGCACTATGTTAAAAGTCCTGCATTATCTTTAAGTGAAATAAACACTGCTCTTTTGCATGGTTCAGTGTTGGATGTAAAAAATGTTTGTGTTGCTATACAGTTTTGTTTCTTTTGTAC
This sequence comes from Lissotriton vulgaris, assembly GCF_964263255.1. Lineage (NCBI taxonomy): Eukaryota > Metazoa > Chordata > Amphibia > Caudata > Salamandridae > Lissotriton > Lissotriton vulgaris. Next base: position 420,259,092 of record NC_141698.1, read on the forward strand.
TGAAAAAGAGTGTAGAGAAAGTGGGAGTTTGATAAGTGTAGGTGTTGAAGAAGAGGTGGAAGATAGTACTACTGAGAAGTTTGTAGAAGAAATTACAAAGTTTAAGGTACTTTGTTGTAAAAAAACAAACTATGGGGCCTATTAGGATGGCGGACGGACCTGCGTCTGTCCGCCACCCCAGTGGAGGAGGGACCGTCCGCAGGGGCAGCGGCGGTCCCTCCATGCTAATTAGGATGTGACCGCCACCCTGGCGGTCACGTCCTGTATTTTTATCATTGCGGCGGGTGCTGCTTGAAGCAGCACACGCCGCAATGTTAAAAAATGCATGTTTACCGTTTCATGCACGAAGCTGCAGGCACCGCGTGGTGACTGCCCCTTCATGTATGCAAAGGCAAAGGCAGGGGGGTACCATAGGTACCCCCCATGAGCACCCCCCAACCCCCCCTTCACCTCTGGGGGCCCGCAACAGGCCTTTCCGCTGTGGAAAGGCCTTAGGACCGGCTCCATCCTAATATGCCTGGTGGTGTCTGATAGACACCGCCAGCCATGTTAGAGCTTTTCCGCCGCAGTCAGAAGGCGACCGCGGCGGAAAAGCGGCAGACTGAAAATAGATGCCCCAGCCATTCTAATCTGGCGGGGGGTCTTTTCTCAGTCCGCAGCGGATAATCCGCATCCTCCAGGCCGGCGGTGGCTTTCGCCGGCCCGGAGGATGCGGATTATCCGCTATCATAATTGTCCCCTATGTTTGTATTTGTTGTTTACGTACTCACTGAAGAGGTCAAACTAGCAATATTGATGTGTATTTAAAAAGTGAAAAGGAAAACAATGATAAGTGGGAGCAATTTGGTGCTTATTTGTTGGTAGAAGGTCATTTTGAGTTGGTTAGTGATCAAGGTATTTGTAAATATTGTTACAGCAAAATAGAAGAGAACAACATGCCAGCTAGAGCTGTACATATTAACCTAGAGTTGGTAGCTATTCCTCCAGAACGGGTAGATTTAAATACTTATGAGTCGATTCTAATTCAATCTGTGCACCCGTTTCAGGCTATAGTTCGTATGTAGCCTAAAACACGTAAGCTACCACCCACAGATTTAAAAAGGGGTTTAAAAGGAAGAGTTGTGTATTTACCTATAGATTTTAAGAAAAATATTGAATTTGTTGGTGTAAAGAGAGAGGAAACTGAACCTGTAATCATTCTAGTTAATGGTGTAGCAACAAAGAGTCGGAAAATATGGCAAGAGTTAGTAGAAGTCACCAATGTTCAAAAGGCTACGTTACATCTCCTAGAAAACAATGTTTATTATAAAAATGTATATCTGGAAGAACAAGAAATATCTTTAGGAGATGATAGAAAAATGTCAACTGGCCAAATCGAAAAAGTGGACAAGTCCAGGAGTGAAGAAATTTATGAACATTATAGTATACATCCTTTACATTCAAAAGAAGGGATTGGAAATACTATTGAATTATTCCTAATGAAAAAAGGGAAGAGAACTCCATGAGTGTTTGGGAAAGAAGTTTAGAAGCTTGTTGTTTTCCACAGCTCTTCCCCACTTGAAAAGGTGGACGATATGATGAACAACCAGTACAGATTCCAGCTTCAGAATACCGTTCAAAAAGAATGTACTCAGAAGATCCAAGATTTCGACAGTGTGTTCCATGTTTATCTCATCTTCTGTTTGAAAGTGACTTGTCTGGATTTTCATATGCAGTGAACCACATTTAAAAACAGCAGTTCATCTTACACATCTTTCCACAAAGGAACTTTTGGACAAAGTTCAATAAAGAGACGATCATTTAGAATTTCAGTTAATTAATCTGATGACATGTCAACATGGTACCAATGAGCATTGGTATCGTTGTCATGGAGAACTTAAATGTCTGTTAAGGAACTTAGGAACCCCTACATGGTGTGTTATGCTTAGCTGTGCTGAATACGCATGGGATGATTTACTTGAATTTCTACGAGAAGCAAATTCAAATATTAAAAACATTGAATTAAAGACAGCTGGAGAACTGTGTTCCTTGGATCCTGTAAATGTGTGCAGATATTTTAATCATAGGTTTCAAGCAATTATGTATTTTATCTTCAATAAAAAGAATCCAGATCTTGGAGAAGTTATTAATTTCTTTTGGAGAAAGGCGTACCAAGCCAGAGGTGCTCCTAATATACACATGCTATTATGGGTCAAAAATGCACCTAAATTTGGAACGATTCTGATAAAACTGTTTTGTCTTTAATTGAAGACTATGATACCTGTGCTATTCCAAAAACAGGAGGAGAAAGTAGCTTAAGACAACAAGTATTACAGTTTCAGAGCCATTGATGTGGGAAATATTGTTGCTGGAAATGCAAGTCTAAGGGAACATTTTATATCAAATGTTGTTTTGGATTCACACGTCCAGTAATTTCGAAAGAAAATACCAGCATTTTGAGCGCACAGCTACCTCCAGAGAGGTGTTCTGGCACTGGGGGCGGACGGGAAGATTAAACAAGCTATTGCTCAGAGTCACATGGTGCTGGGCTAACCTGCTGGACTAACCCTGGGTGCTGTGCCACCCCTCTCCAGTCAACAGATTCATGTCAGCAGTAAGGCATACAATAACTCGAAAATCTCCGAAGAATACTTACAATATAAAAAGAAGTGAAGATTCAAAGTACATTAATGACTACAATCCAGTGATTTTGACGACGTGGAATGCAAATATAGATATACAATATGTTGCAGATAATTCGATTGCCTTTGCTTGCTGTATTACATCATATATAATCAAATCTAAAAAGACAGAGTTGAAAGAAATGCGGGAAGAAATTTCACAAGAGAAGCTCTTAGTAACAAATTGTACAGCTTTAGTTTGAAGATGCTCTCCCATTGGATCCTACGAATGTTCAGATTGGTTGACCTCTGCAAGTTTATATTTAAAGTCAAGAGTAATCATTTGGGTAAGTATAGGTCTTGCTGATATACGAAATTGAGTATTGAAATCTGTGCAAGAAATTGAATACTAAGCTTTGAATGAGCCGGAGAGTACAAATATTGTTAAAATAATATGTTGGATGAGCACTGTCCCAAAAGAAGTCCACATCTGGAAAACATATGTCTCTATGAAGTACTGCAACATTACAGCTTTAGGAGAAATGTTATAGAAAATATAAATGAAGAAAAATATGCAGTAATTGGATGTGATGGATGTTTGGTAAACCATGCCAAAGGAAATCTTATTAATCAAAGGAAACTCAGATGTGATACTCCAGATAAAAGGGATTTTTTTCTATTTAGTACCTCAGCAACTGTTCAAGCCTTGGCATAGCGAAATGGAATTACTTGGAGATTTTAACTGCTATGAGGTTTCTTTTAATGCATGTAAAGATAGAATTGAATGTACAGTTTTTCCAAAATATTTACAAATGTTGAATGAAGAGATTGAACAAGAAACTAGTATTGCAGCTGAAATTGCTAGAGATAGTTCTGAAGATAGTCAAAGTTCTGCTCCACTAATTCAGGATCCACTATGACAACCAATTCTTGAAAATGAAGCAGCAATCGCTATGAATGAAGTAGAAATGGAATGCAACAAGCACAACAGGATATTATTGATTAGGGTTTCTTGGAAGAACAACTAAATATTGAACGAAAAGTAATATATCAGCAAGTTAGACAACAGATTCAGCATGGTGTACTGCATGAAAAAAAAGAATGCCAATGTATATCATTTAAACCTATTCAAATGTATATCAGGGGACAATTTGGAACAGGAAAAAGTTACTTTAATAAAGTTTTGATCAGTTGTCTACATAAAACCACTCAATCACATTTATCTTGTGCTGTAACCGCTCCAACTGGATTAGCAGCACATCACATTAAAGGGATTCAACATGAAAATAAGTTAGAATATCACAACCTATCTGGAGAAGCTTGTTATGAAGTTTCAAGAGTACTAAAGAAAATTAAACTTCTGATTATTGATGAGGTGAGCATGGTCTTAAATGTAATGCTTGCCTTTGTACATTTAAGAATGCAAAAGATTTTAAAGACAGATTATGGTGTTTTATTTCAAGGAAAACATGTAATTGTATTCAGTGATCTATTACAACTTACTCCTGTGAAAGGACAACCAGTTTTTAAAACACTTTTCCATGAAGACACTAAGAAATCTTTAGGAAGTATTGGAAATGTGAACATTTGGTTTCTTTTTGAATATAAAGTACTTATTAAGAATATGCGACACACAAGTGATGAACATTATGGGAACATTCTTCAAGATTTTAGAATTGGTGTTTTGACAAAAAATGGTAAGGAAGCTTTACAAAGTCGACTACTAACAAACCTGTCTCCAAATGAAAATATTGCACCTGAAATAATGTACAAAAAAAGTAGAGAAAATAAATCTATAGTTTGTCTAATGCCAACACTGCAAGAGTGTTCTACATTCAATCAAGAACTTTTGGAACTGGAGAAACAACCAATAGTAAAAATGGAAGCCATTGATAAAATGGAACATGAAGGGGTTACTATTCTTCTCTCAGAGAAATTACAGTCAAAATTGGATTCTTTGGAAAAGTCTGTATCTAAGACTGCTGGTTTAGAAAAGACTTTATATGTATGTGTAAACTGTCTGGTAATATTACAGTGTAATTTAGATGTTGAAAAAGATTTAGTAAATGGAGCAATGGAAAAAGTTATAGATTTTGTTAATTATCAGAACAGAGATGAAATTGAATTTCTGAAGATTAAATATGATCAGATTGAAGAGGTAAAACAGATTGGACGTTGTGCTGTTCATTTTTTGCTTGTACAAGACTTGTATGTTTGTAGAAAACAGTTTCCTCTTTCTTTAGCATATGCGGTGACCATTCATAAATCTCAAGGTTTAAGTGTAGACAGTGCTTTGGTAAATATTGGAAGTACAGTGTTTAAAGAGGATATGGCATACGCTGCAATGTCTCGAGTGAGAACATTATCTGGTTTGTATTTGATTGATTTTTATGAGAAAAAGGTTAGTGCTGATGCAAATTGTGTAAGAGATTATAATCGGTTAAGAAGGCGGTATGCTCCTAACTTAGTTTAATATCCAATATATAAAAAACGGGTAGTATGTCTAAAACTAAAATATGACAAACATTCTAGTGAGGTTGGAAAAAAGAAAACAATTTAAGAGAATGATGAGGCTGCAAAGAAAAATGGACACTGTTGATGATATTGTAGGATACCAGTTAGAAAATAGTTCAGGTATCAACTGCTATGCTAATGTAATTGTGAACATTGTGTTTTATTTACAAGATCTTCATTATTAAATTAAGGAAATTCGACAGAAAAGATTCTACTCTTTATTAAATTATATTTTTATAAAGTTGGAAACTGATAGAACTAAAAGCCATAGTGTTTCTAGCATACAACATCGTTTGGATATATGTTCTGGTTCTTCACAATTTACACTTAATGTACAACAAGATGCACACGAGATTCTTATGTTTTATGCTTGCAGTATTGGAAAATGAAGGAATAGAAATTGAAAATTTGTTTGGACTAAGTTACAGATGGGATCATAAATGTGAAGATTGTTCATTTTGTTCTCCCACTCAAATGGACACTGAACGATTCATATATTTGACAGTACCAGATTGCAAATCAGTATTCATTAACAAATTAGTAAAAACAGCCAATCATGATATGAAATGTTCTCATTGTAAATCAGAAATGTTGTCAGCATTATATATAGAAAAATTTGGAAAATATATCATTTAAATGCTACAACGTTGTAGGTAAAGCAAATGGAACAAAATTGGAAACAAAAATTAAAAACGTTGTGGCAAGTCAAGTATCAATTTCAGGAAGAACTTCTACAGCAGTGGCTATTATATTCCAATATGGACCTACTACAACATCTAGACACTATACTGTGTATTTAAAGTGCTATAAAAAATGGACACATTGTAATGTTGGCCATTTGGAATTCAAATGTAGGTTACTTTACGAATTACCAGATTCATATCTGATATTTTTTATGCTAAAATTTTGAAAACATCATTCGGCCTATTGGGAAGATGTGAACACAAAATAACAAATATATTTTTGATATTATCAATGCCAATTTATTTATTTATTTATATCATTTATAGAGCGCATGAATCACCCTAACCGGGGTATCTCCGTGCTGCAGCATCCTGAGGCAACCAAATGGGAAAGATCAGAACAATGAGGTTTTCAACAGCTTCCTGAAAGATAGGTAGTTGGTACAGAAACGTAGGTGGATAGGCAGTTGGTTCCATATAGATGGAGCCAGATATGAAAAGGATTTACCCCCTAGTCTCACTTGTTTTATCCAGGGAATGTGGAGGAGATCTTTGGACCCTGAATGGAGGGTCCTAGATGGAGTAATTTGACCAGCTTATCTGACATGTATCTTGGTCCCATGTTGTTCAGGGCTTTGAACATCCATGCAGCAAATCTTGAAGCCTATTCTTTTGTGAATGGGTAGCCAGTTTAATTTCCTGAGTAGGGGAAGTGAGGCTGTTCTTCAGGGGCATTGGTCACTAAGCGGGCTACCCTGTTCTGGACTACCTGCAGTCTGTTTAAGGAATATTCCTTGGCAGATCTTAGCAGAGCATTTCAGTAGTCCAAACGGCTCAAGACCAGTGATTGTATCAGGGTTTTGCACGTAGATAGTGGGAGTAGAGGGAAAACATTTTTGAAGAAGGCTGAGTACATGGTAACAGGTCCCAGTGGTTGATTTGGCATGCTCCTCCAGGCTCAGCTTCTGGTCTATTTGGACGCCTAGGTTCTTAACCACTTATTTTGGGAATGGGGCCAGGCCTAGTTCTCCTGGCCACCAGTTTGGTGACCATCTACTGACTGCTTCCTTAAATAACATGATCTCTGTTTTCTCAGTGTTTAACTCAAAGAAGTTGTTACTCATCCAATCAGTGAGGGTTTTCATGCCCTCAGAGAAGGTGTCCTGAATACTTGTGTTATTCTTGTCAAAAGAGAGAAGCAGGTGTATGTCATCGGCATAGGAAATTGGTATGAACCCTAGGTTTCTTAGTAGAGATGCAACTGTTGTAACATAAATGTTAAATACGGTGGGGTTCAAACATGAGCCCTTTGCTACACCCTTTGAAACATTTGTGGTTTGTGATCTGAAAGGACCAAGGTTGATGGTTTGAGTTCTCTCCGCCAAAAAATCTATTAACCATTTTAGTGCCTTCCCCTGGATCCCTAGAGCCCTGAGTCTGTCCAGCAAGATCTGATGTGAGATGGTGTCGAAAGCTGCATACAAGTCCAGCAGTATAAGAAGTACTGCTTGACCCTTGTCTGCAAGCATCCGGAAATTGTCTGTGTCTGTCACCAGTGCCAATTCTGTGCTGTGTCTGGCTAGGAATCCTGACTGTGAGTGGTCTAGGCAGTTTGAGGATTCTATATATTTTGACAGGTGTTTATTTACGTGCTTTTCTAGTAGTTTGCTTTGTAGAGGAAGTAGTGAGATGGGGCGATAATTAGGGATGACGTCCAGGGGCAGTTTGGAATTTTTCCTAAAGGGCAGAGATCAGGGCTGCTTTCCATTCCTTGTGGAGCTTGCCTTTTTTTAGTATTAAATCTCTTTATTAACAGCTTGCCTTTTTTTAAGGAGCTATTTAAAATGGAACAAATGGGAGTAGCAAGCTGATTGGCTAGCGAGCCTGAGATCTTGGCGGGAATCAGGTCTAGAGTGGAGCCAGATTTGGTTGTTTTTAATAAAGATTCAGTTTTCCCTGGGGAAAGTGTGGGGAATTCTTCAAGTTCATTATTACTAGCTGAGATAGTGGGGGGGGGGGGTTGATATGTGGCTTAAGCTAGAGCATTTGTTCACCGTTATCTTGTTGTAGATATTTTCTATTTTTAATGTGAGGTATTCTGCTATGTTGTCGCAAAGCGTCCGAGATGGTGCCTCTTCTGAGTTGCACGCTTTTGGATTAATCAATGTTTTGAGGACCTGGAATAAAGCTTTGGGAGTGTTATCTGCCTGATCAAGTTGATTTGCTATATATATTTTGCATGCGATTTTCAAACTGCTGTGGTATTTGGTCTGGGCGGATTTAAATAGTTCTCTATCTTGGGGGACATGAGTGCGTCGCCACAGTCCCTCTAGTTTCTTGCACTGACTTTTTTTGGTTTAGAGTTTAGGGGTGTACCATGGGGACTGAGGGTGTTTAGGGACTGCGGGGTCAGTTTCAGGGGTACCAACGTGTCCATGGTGGTCTTCACGCCTGATTGAAAAGCTGTTAGATGATTTTCTGCTGTGTCGGAAAACTGTGGTTGGACAAAAGTGTCACTAAAGAGAGTGGGCATCAATTTGTGCCACTGTCTGTAGCTCCTTGTTATTTGTGTTTTGGGGGCTTTGTGCTCTATAGATCCCACAATACTGAAGTCGATTTTGGAGTGGTCAGACCATATAAGGGGGCAAGTTGTTCCGCAAATAATGTTGGAAGAGTTAGAGAGTATTAAGTCTATCATGTGTCCTGCTATGTAGTAAGGTACATTATTGATTTTTGCCAGCTCAAGCGCGGATAGCTCTGTCAGAAGGGAGGTGGCGTCAGGGTTGTTAGGGTTTTCGCTATGAACATTAAGATCACCAAGAAGCAAAAAATTGTTAGAAGAAATAACATCAGGGGAAATCCGTTCCATAAGTATAGTTACAGCGTCGAGTAGTGGTCCAGGAGGGCGATATACCAATGCTCCTTTCCAGCTAAATTGAGCATATAGGTCTATTCTAAACACCAGAATTTCAATCTTTTCATTGATTAGGTGATCTAGTACTGTGACTTTTATAGGATGTTTATAGATGATAGCTACCCCTCCCCCGCCCTATGTGGTCTATCCAGTTTTTGAATGTGATAGCCATCGGTTAGTGCAAGTGCAATAGCTGGTTTGGATGATGGCTTAATCCAAGTTTCCGTCAGGAAACCGATGTGCGGAAGGGAAGAGGAAATCATGCCCCATATATTGAAGGTGTGTTTGGGGAGTGATCTGACATTTGCTAGAAAATATTCCCAGCTCGTGGTCTTATCAGCTATATGTATTGGTCTTAATTTTTTGCTGGGGTTGTGTGTAGCCCTAACTCTCGAGTCAATACTTTTATCGTTAGTCCTGAGTTGAGCAGTAAGTATACTTTGATATCTGCAGTTTCTGCAAGCGAGAGGGCCTTCTATTTCTATAGGGAAGGTATTCACGCATAAGTTGGTGATTTGCATATTAGGCCAGTGGAGGTTGTCCCTAATACTTAGTAAATCCTGTCTGTTATATCTGATGAGGGCTGCTGGGCTATTTACCTGATCCCTTTGATAACCAACAGGGTTTCTGGCTCCTGGCGACGTCCAGGCGTGAATGGGCGCAGATGGGCTTGCCTTAGGCGCGCCCACTACGCGCATCCGATGCGCGTTGGTCCAGCCATCAGTTTTTGTAGTACCAGGCCGCTGAACTGCTAACCTGGGCTACGCTCATCACTTCCGGGTGGTGACCAACTCCCTCCACTCAAGCGGAACAATCCGAGGTGGAACAGGAAGGTACCCCACTGAGTGTGTAATGAGCGCTGCGTTATAGCGAGTGAGGACAGTTCACAAGTGACTTTTGGTAAGGGTAGAGTGCAATTTTAAAAGCAAGTGACTTTCCTTTTAAAAGCCGGCGATTACAATGGTAAGAATGAATCACTAAGAAATGTTTAGAACCGGTTCTAAGGAGTCCTTTCCCAGGCACTCCTGCTGAAATTTTAAGAGCAAGTGACTTTTCTTTTAAAAGCAGGCATTTACAGTGGTGAAAAGTGAAACACTAAGCAATGTTTAATAAACGATTCCCAGGAGCCCTTTCCCAGCCGCTCCTGCTGCTACAATACTGATCTTGCTGCTCCAGCACCTATTGACAGCCTCAAGCACGTCTGCTGCGCGTTGGTCTGACCATCTGTTTTTTGTAGTACCAGGCAGCTGAACTGCTAACCTAGGCTACGCTCGTCACTTCCGGGTGGTGATTACCTCCCTCCACTCCAGCGGAACAATCCGAGGTGGAACAGGGAGGCAACCTACTGAGTGTCTAATGAGCGCTGCGTGATAGCGAGTGAGGACAGTTCACAAGTGACTTTTGGTAAGGGTAGAGTGCAATTTTAAAAGCAAGTTACTTTCCTTTTAAAAGCAGGCAATTACAATGGTAAAGAGTGAATCACTAAGTGATTCAGTGGATTTGGAATCATTATTCGGCTTATTGGGAAGATGTGACCAATTAGTGTTTGGATTATTATTTCTACTTTTTTTTATTGGGTTTGCGAAATTGTGTTTCAAGGAACTAGTTTATATATTTGATCTTTATATTATATGCAATGTAAATAAGAGTGTATATTTTAGAACATATACTTCAGAAAAATAAATAATTTAATATAGTTCAAGAATGTAATTTAGAAAGTGTAGATAGGTAAACAGATAGTTGAATTTATTGTAAATATTTTTAACTTACATTTGTTTTTTTTACAATCACATTGATTGTATCTTTTTCTCTGCTGTTATATAATAATCTACGTTGAAATAACTGTGTATAGTGAATTTCAATAGAATCTGAGCAAAAAAAGGAACACTGAATATGTTATGTAATTCTAAACTTATGTTGTGATTTAGAACCATAATATTATGTGTAATAAAAGTTTTCCTTTTTTTATTACAGAAACACATAGTAAACCTTGAAAAGATTTTAAAATCAATTTACAACAAAAGAACTGTAAAATAGTTTCACTGACTTTGGTATGTATTTGAATAAAGAAGGTAAGGTGAAATAATGCAATAAGCATAATAATATGAAGCAATGTTTACAGTCATTTTTATTGTACTGATCAATTTTTCCAAATATTACCCATGTACTGATCTATATAATTAGAAACTATTCTCATACTATTATCACCCATGCACTATCCATTTCTCCTATCACCTAGCTTGAATCTATATACTATAATACCACCAAGAGACTATTTATGTACTCATCCAATCACCCAAGCACTACCCATGCAGTCTTCCAATCATGCACGCACTACTCCTTACTCATGCAATCACCCAGGAACTACCCTTATATTCCTCCAGTAATTCAGGTACTATCCAAGCACTCCTCTAATAACCCAAACACTACCTATGCACTTACAAAATCACCAAGGCACTACCTATATACTCATTTAACCACTCAGGTACTGCCAATGCAGTGATTTATTCACACAGACATTACTCCTGCATTCATGCAATCTCCCAGCTATTACCCATGCACTACTTCAATCACTGAGGCACTGACCATACAGTCACACATGTGCTCAGGCCCTTCTGCAGCACTCATGGAATCTACCAAGCACTACCCATGCAGTGTTCAAATCATCTATGCAGCACTCCTGCAGTCATGCAATCAGCCTGCTACTACTAATGCACTCCTCCAATCACCCACAAACTACCCAGGCAATCCTACATGCAGCTAGGCACTACCCATGCACTATTCCATGCACCCAGGCATTACTCATAGACTACTTTGATCACCCAGACATTACTCCTTCACTCATGCATGACCCAGACATTAGCCATACAGTCCTTCAATTACTCAGGCACTACCCCTGCAGTCATGCAATTACCCAGACACTAGTTGTGGACTACTCCTGGTGTCATGCAGTGAAAAAGGCACTACTTATACATTCATGCAATAACCCAGGTACTACCCGTGCACTCCTACAGTCATACAGGTAATATCCATGCACTTTTCCAATCACCCAGGCACTACCTACGCACTTATAAAATCTCCAAGGCACTAGCTATACACTCACCTAATCACTCGGGTAATGCCCATACAGTCCTTTAATCATCCAGAAATTACTCCTGCATTCATACAATCATCCAGACATTACCCATGCAGTCTTCTAATCATCCATGCAGTAGTCCTGCACTCATGCTATCACCCTTGTACTACTCACGCACTCCTCCAATCATTCAGGAACTACCCAGGTGTGCTACATGCAGCCAGGCACTACTCATGCACTCTTCAATGCACCTAGGCATTAGCCATGCACTCATTCAATCACTCAGAAATTACTATTTCACTCATGCAATAACCCAGACATTAGCCATCCACTCTTTCAATCAGTCAGGCACTGCCCTGCAGTCATGCAATTACCCAGGCACTATTTACGTACTACTCCTGCAATCATGTAGTCATGCAGACAGGCACTACTTATGCACTCATGCACTAACTTAGCATTAACCTTGCACTCCTCCAGTCATCCAGACAATATCAATGCACTTCTCCAATCACCCAGGCGCTACCTATGCACTTATAAAATCACCAAGGCACTACTTATATACTCATCTAATCACTCGGGTACTGCCCATACAGTCCTTTAATCACCCAGACATTACTCCTGCATTCATGCAATCACCTAGGCATGACCCATGCACTACTTCAATCATTTAGGCACTGTTCATGCAGTCATACATGTGCTAAGGCAATTCTGCAGCACTCATGGGATCAACCAAGCACAATCCATGCTGCCTTCCATACATCTACGCACTCCTCCAGCAGTCATGCAATCACTTAGGCACTATCTATGTACTTATGCAATAACGCAGGCACTACCCTTGTACTCCTCCAATCACCCTGCCACTACCCATACACTTAAAAAATCAGCGCGCACTACTCTTGCCCTCTTCCAATCACCTAGGCACTATCATAGCACTCCTGCAATCACAGAAGCACTACCCATGCACATCTTCAATCACTCAAGCACTACCCATCCACTCCTCCAATCACCCAGACACTATCCATACACTCATGGGATCATCAAGGCATTACCCATATACTCATGGAATCATCCAGGAATTAACCATACACTCTTCCAATCACCCATACATTACCTCTGCACTCATGCAAACATCCATTCGTTATCCATATACTTACAAAAGCATCCAAGCAATACCCATGCACATACAAAATCACCCAGCCATTACCAATCTACTACTTCAATCTCCCAGACTCTACTCATGCACTCCTGCAATCACAGAAGCACTACCCATGCACATCTTCAATCACTCAAGCACTACCCATCCACTCCTCCAATCACCCAGACACTATCCATACACTCATGGAATCATCAAGGCATTACCCATATACTCATGGAATCATCCAGGAATTAACCATACACTCTTCCAATCATCCATACATTACCTCTGCACTCATGCAAACATCCATTCATTATCCATATACTTACAAAAGCACCCAAGCAATACCCATGCACATACAAAATCACCCAGCCATTACCAATCTACTACTTCAATCTCCCAGACTCTACTCATGCACTCATGCAATCACCCATACACTACCCATGCACTCCTCCAATCTCGTAGACACTACTCATGCCCTCCTACAATTACCCAGCCAGTAGCCATGCACTCCATCAATCATCTTGTCACTACCCATGCATTAAATAAATCACTGCACACTACTCTTGCCCTCTACCAATCACACACGCACTGTACTAGGACTCATTGAATCACAGAAGCATTGCACATGCTCATCTTCAGTCACTCAGGCACTACCCATACACTCCTCCAATCACTCAGGCACTACCTATACACTCCTCCAATCACCTGAACACTACCCATGTACTCCTTTAATCTCCCAGCCAGTAACCATGCAATCCACCAATCACACTGCCACTAACCATGCACTCATAAAATCACCACACACTACTTTTGCCCTCTACCAATCATATTGGCACTGTCCTAGCACTCCCTAGACACTACACATGCAATCTCCAATTACCCAGCCAGTAGCCATACACTCCCCCAATCATACAACCACTACTCGTGCACTTATAAAATCACCATGCACTATCCTTGCACTCCTCCAATCACCCAGGCAACACATTTGCAATTATAAAATCACTCAGGCATTATGCATGCACTCTTTCAATTACTCCGGCACTACCTTTGCACTTATGCAATCACTCAGGCATTAGGCATGCAGTCCTCTAATCACCCACACATTACCTCTGCATCCAGGCAATCACTCAGACATAACCCTTGCACTCATGCATCTCCGAGGCAAAACCCTTGCACTTGTGTAATCACTCAGGCATTAGCTCTGTACCCATGCAATCACCCAGACTCTACCCTTGCACCCATGAAATCAGTCAGGCATTACCCATGCACTCTGCCAATCACTTACACATTACCTCTCCTCTCATATAAACCATCAGGCTCTACTCGTGCACTCCTGCAATCACACAGACATTTATCTTGCACTCTTGAAATCCCCCTGGTATTACCCATGAAATGAAATGAAAAGAAATGAAAAGTTGGACTTATATAGCGCGTAACTACCCGGAGTCCTCGCAGCGCTTTTGACTGATTGCTTGTGGCGAGCTCAGGGTGGATCAACACGCTTTTGCAAACAAGTGCGTTTTTAAGGCCTTTCTGAAGGACATACGGTTATTGTTCTCTCGAAGGAAAAGGGGGAGAGAGTTCCAAAGCTTGGCTGCAGTATGGGAAAAGGAACGACCGCCCCAGCGAGCTTTATTGATTTTAGTAGTGGTTGCAAGCTGTAAAGAACTAGAGCGCAGGGCTCTGGATGGTGCATAAGGCGTAGCTATGGGGTGAAGAATTGCCGGGCCGGTGCGATGAAAAGATTTGTGCACAATGCACATGGCCTTGAACTGCACTCTGGCCGCTACTGGGAGCCAGTGAAGTTCTTTAAGAGCTTTCTTGGCTGACTGCCAGCGGGGGATGTTATACAGTAGTCGAGCGGCACAGTTTTGCGTAACTTGGAGCCTATAGGTCACTGCTGCCGGGGCTCCTATGTAAAGGGCATGTCCATAATCCAGGCGGGAGAGTATCAGGGCCTGGACCATGATCCTCCTGGCCTCGAATGGGAGCAAAGGGAGCACTTTGCGAAGCATTTTCATCAGCCCAATGCATGTGAAGGCAGTTTTGGTGGCTTGGACCGAAAAATCAAGCGCTTTGTCCAGCCAAATTCCGAGGCTCTTTATCTGGGGTTTGGTAAGGGGAGGCGGACCAAGACATGGGGGCCAGATGGATGCTAGGGCAGACGGAGGAGGGTTGCCCAACAGCATAATGTCTGTTTTCTCCCCGTTAAGTTTAAGACAGGAAGATTGCATTCACCTAGCAACAGCCTCTAGACAGGGAACTAAGGTGGTGGACGATCCCTCAGAGTGGTCCAAGGAGACCACCAATTGGGTGTTGTCGGCTTAGGTAACAATACGCACAGCAAAGGGATGGACTATCCTTTCTAGAGGTTCCATATAGGCGTTAAAAAGAGTGGGGCTCAGGGAGGAGCCCTGGGGCACCCCACAGCTAAGTGGATGCTTGGGGGAGACTGTCTCGCCCTCAAACACCTGGAAGAATCGTTCATCCAGGAAGGAGGCTAGCCATTCCAGGGCCGCACCCGACACGCCCAAGCCATTCAATCGCTGTAATAATGTGGCATGGTTAACCGTGTCGAACGCGGCACTGAGGTCAAGTAATATGATGGCAGCCTTTCCTCCCCGGTCCAGCACAGCTCTAGCTTCTTCCGTCACCGCTAGAAGAGCAGTTTCAGTTCCGTGCTGAGGGCGAAACCCTGTCTGAGAGGCACGGAGCAGACTGTTGAACTCTAAATAGTCCACTAAGATGTTGATAACGTGCCTCTCGAGCAGTTTACTCATCCACGGAAGTAAAGAAATAGGGCGATAGTTGGCCAAGTTGTTCTGGTCCAATGTGGGCTTTTTCAATAAAGCTTTGACCATCGCGCACTTCCATGGAGATGGGACAGAATTGGAAGTGATGGAAGCATTAAGGACATCCAGAATGACAGGACGAATAACGTCGATGACCTTAATGAGAGTCTGAGGGGGTGCTTGATCGTTGGGAGATCCCGAGGTGATCTTAGGAATCAGCCTGTCTAAAGTGGTAGGGTCGAGGAGTGGAAATTTATCGAGCAGACAGGGGACGGGAGAGTCGGAGGCTGAAGGGGTGGTAAGTTCTATGTCATCATTGCCAGTGGTAAATGAGGAATAAATGGCCTGAATTTTCTGGGGAAAAAAAGTGGCAAGGTCGTTACAGCGGGTTTGAGCGCCGACTGATGACGGACGCTCAGGGGAGGGAGAGTTTAAGGATTTAACAATTTTGAAGATTTCCTTAGGGGCGTTAGCGGGCAGATTAATTTTCGAGTCATAAAAGTGGGATTGTGCAGCTTTTATTTCATTTTTGTAGAGCTTTATTGCGGCTCTGTACTCAGCCTTCCTATGTTGTGAGCAGTCATGCCTCCAAGCTCTCTCAAGTTTGGGCAGGCTTGCTTCATTGTTCTAAGGGTGGGTGTGTACCACGGGGCGACTTTGGATCTTGTTATTGATTTCAGGGGGTTCCTCTGGAGAACTTCATCAAGGGTGCTGGAAATCCAGTTATCAAAATTAGTCGTGGAGGTGTTAGGATTGGTCGCCCTCTGAGGTGGGTGCTTGGTGAGAGCCAGTTCCCATTCAGGGAGCGAAAGCGAGGCCCATTTCCTTCCCCAATGCTTATTGAAAGTTTGAAGGGTGGAGGGGGGACTTATGGACCATGTAAAGGGTATTAAAAAATGATCAGTCCAGGGTAGTGGAATAGGGGTCTCAACCGTTAGACTGTCTATGTTACTATAGATGTGGTTTAAGAGGTGTCCCTTGATATGTGTCGCAAGAAAGCCCTTTTTGCATAGGTCAATAGCCTGAAGGTTAGATCGAAGACTAATGGCTGATATATCACGAGGGTCGTCCAGATGCAGGTTAAAATCGCCCAGCAAGGTAAAATTTGCCGAGGTGAGCACAGCATTGGCGGCAATGTCTGCTTCAATCATATATAAACTAACCATACACATCTCCATATATTCCACTTACCACAATTCATACAACACTTACATATGTTTTCTTTTTTAAACCAAATAGGCGTTTTTTTGTATTTTTTTAACTCTTTTTTACATTTTTACATTTTTGTGGTGTTTTATTGTTACAAAAATAAAATAAAACAGAACCAACAAGAAAAACATTGACAAAATTATGCAATTAAAACTCATTACATAAACAAACAAAAAAACTGGGCATAGTTTGCGTAGTTTTGCTACCCGGAACTCTGCGAAGTTACAAAAAACACTGTGAAGTTTCACAAGAGGTGGAGTGCAGTGCAAACTGTAGTTTGTGCTGGTATTCCTGCCGCTCGGGTAGAAATTCTTCCTGAGCGGCAGTTCGCGCTCGGGTACTTACTGCTCGCGACCGCGAACTTCCCGTTTGCGATCGCAAACGGGGAAAAACTGTGCTCGCACATTGCGAAGCAGAGTTTTCTGCACTCTACGAGCTCCCCGGAGTGCAGAAAAATCTGCAAACTCCGCGAACGGAGCAAAGTTCACCGCCCAGGCCTAAAATAACTGATCGCTCACCAACACATAGTGATTTTTTACATTTCAAGCAACGCTGTTCTGCTCAAGATGAACATTGATTGGAGCAGTAGGTGTGCCAGCAGAAGAGTTACTGGGCCCAGCGGTATTGTCATCAGTTGATTCCAGTTCCTGTTATTCAAAGCTTGAGTTATGGGAGTCTGTGCCTGTCTGACTTGTTTTCCATGTCAGTGCGGAGATACCCCTTCGGGGGTAATTCCTGCACTTCATAAATTCTCTACATACATACATACATGATCTCTAAGTGCTTTAGCATAGAAAAAGTTCTGCAAGAGTACTTCTTCTCTGACCCTCGTGATAATACTTTTTGGCAAATGGTACTTTTCACCTTCCTAGCATTCACCTTCTTTTCACCAGGTGGGATACTGAAGAAAGCCCACACGATGCTCTCATATCTCATTTTAATTTGTTCTTACAAATCTTCTACGCCTGTGATGTTCTACGGGGGTTACATTAGTTCTGGTTGTTTGTTCAAGTAAGTTTCTCCCTTTTCGTCACACTAGCGTGTAGAACGCTATTTGGAGAATGTCGTACCTTCCCTCTCTGTTTAAGTTGCTCTCTTATTTCTTTAATTTGGATGACATTCTTTTATTCTACAGTTACCTAGTGGTAATTAATTATATTTTTAAGTGTATGTTTAACTTTAACATGTACATATTTCGATATGACATACACATAGTTTTTCAACACATGTTGGTGGTTACAATGCCTCTTTTCCTACTCTCAATCAAGTGTAATTTGCACTTGTTGAAGCAAAATTATTATCTTGCTTCCTGTGCTCATGTGAGGTACATACAATTGACATTGCTTTCACTTTAATATTGTTGTCATGTTCCACTACCACTTCAGTAACTATGAAATAGATTGTGGTCTGTAGGCATTATATTTTTCAATTTTCAATACATTGAATGTATTTATTATTTTCGGTTATTTTTCTCTTGCACTCTTTTTAAGTCCATCCTCAGATGTGGAGGATGGTTCCACTTATTTCATACGTTTTGGGCTTTACTCTTGCCGAAACAGGTATTACAGCACAACCTTGCTGTGGAAAATTCTCTTTCTGAAACACTTCTTAAAAATAACTTTTTAGATATTTCCATTCTGAATAAATTTCAGGGCGTTTTACGATTGGAGACTCAAATCACAAAATAATATACTTGGTACTCTATATTTAAAGCATTATTTCTGTTACCAGTTTGCTTGTGAAGCACATTTCTTTTTAGCTATTGTGTTGTGTCTTTTTCTCCCCTTAGTTTGTAGTTTGCTATTCCGCTCATGTGTTTCTTAATGCTGTCTAAGTATTTACACATTCCTTTCTCTTTGATCATTGGTGATGCACTTTATTTAGGCTCTCCGTTGGAAGAAGTTTGCTCAGCTATACTATATTCAGGCTCTTTGAGGGAGGAAACATACTCTTTATAATCGTTTGCCAATTCTGGATCATTCAAAATACTCTTTTTTGATATATACAGGTATGCAGCAACAATTTATGTTATTTATAAGATGTGTGTTAAATTATTGATGGCTTATGTCAAGGTTGATTTGATTTTGAATGTTTGTCCCCTCTTTTTTTTCTCTCTTTGTTCCCTTCTTATATCCAGCGTGGTCCATCCCCCTTTACTACCTGTGTTGGAATTGAAAACATATTTCTAGAGTAGTCATTCTCCTTTTTGGATGGTAAGTGGAGGGTCTTTGAACATAGGACAATTTGGGCTATGATGAACACAAGAAATATGTTTTGTGTAATCATTGGAGTCCCACATTCTGTGAATAGTTAAGCTTGATATGTTTTGTTTACATCCTTTCACCTTTATGTCATTTCTATGTTATTGTGATGATTTTTCCTCCTTCGTCCATAAAATCATTGAGCCTTTTGAGCTGTGCAGCCGTAACAGTCTGTACCATTTGCTGGTTGATATTATTTGGCCATGTATTGTTGTTATTTTATGTATGGTGCTGTTTTAAGCTTCTTTGCCTGTCTGTTATTGTTATGCCTTTTATGTCTGTTGGTAGTTTTTCTCTTTTTTTGTAATAAATGTTATATTTATATCAATTGCAGCCCTGAAGAAGCCCGTCATGGGTGAAATGCGTTGGCTGGATTGACTCTTTTAACACCTGAAATAAAGTATCGAAAACCTAAAGATTTCCTCTCGCCTCTTGTGTATTTGCCTAAGCATTTGTGCTCTTAAATATTTGAAAGTTTGTTTATGTTGCCTCTCAGAGCTCACGTTTCATGAATAAAGTTATATACATATACTTTTAAAACTTAAAGATTTGCGATGAATTCCTCGCACCCAGTGCGACCCCCGGAACTACGTACGTAATGTTACGCTGGGCCGAGATCCGCACACCCATCACTTATGAAATGCGTACCGTACATGACTTACCCAATATGGCGGTGAATTACTTGGACTCGTGCACAATCAAGACAGGTACACAGTTGGTACAGGAATCCAGTTTTTCATTAAAAAAAAATATATATTTATATTTTAGAAAACGAGAAAGCATTGTATTAGTTTTATAACTATAGAACAACTTAAAAAAATATTTTTAGAAAATTATACTTAGAATTTAGCATTTAAAAAATCTTTGAAATTCACTGAATTAAAACATAGGTTTTAGGGACGTTATAGTTAGAAATCAGCATTTAAAAAACCTTTGAAATTCACTGAAAAAAACATAGGTTTCAGGTAGTTTGAATTTTAGAATGGGTGTATCAAAGGTTATATTATGGTGTGAGGAGGTACATCAGAAAATCACTAGAATGATGTCATCAGTGATGTCATTTGAGATGCCATCAGTGATGTCACTGACCATGCCATAAATGATGTAATATGTGACATCATTAGCAGTGCATTGCGGAGGTGCAAGTTATAGTTAGCTCAACTAACTATAACATCCAATTTTCTCTGGTTTTCTACGAGTGAAATGTCCAACTAACTATAACGTCCCTGAAACCTGTGGTTTTTCAGTGAATTCAAAGGTTTTTTAAATGCTGATTTCTAACTATAACGTCCTGGAAACCTATGGTTTTTTCAGTGAATATATATATACTTTGGCCTTCTGCAACTGGTTGGGTGCTAGGTCTGGCTGTTACCCCTTTGTACAAACGTTTGACTAAACACAGTGGAGGTAGCCTATAGGCTGTGGGGTTGTTGCACCATGGCAGGTGAAACACAGATTTCAGCTGTGCATACAAGTGGTTAGCCACCCACTTAAGGTTGAGAGCAGGAATCTCTTGGATGTTTTATATGTTTAAACGATACAGATATCACTACAAATGCACAAAAGTTAAAGCCAAGTTATGGTTAGCTTTGGTGAGAACAACAAAATATACGCACACAAATTCAGACATATACTGGAAAACACACAGTTAACCCCTTCGATGCTGATGACAGAGCGGTTCCGTCATCAGTATCGGTTGGGCTGTGCTGATGGAACCGCTCCGTCATCAGCACAGCCCCCGGGGGGAGCGCTGGCGCTCACCCCCTGGGGCATCGATCGATGTGCCTTAAGCAGGGGTGGCAGGGGAAGAGTTTCCCCATGCTTCCTGATGACGTCAGCGCGCACAGTGCGCGCCGACATCATTAGGAAGTGCTGGACGCGCTGGAAGCCATTTCTTTCCAGCGCGTCCAGCGAGAGGAGGTAGGTTTTGGCCTCCGGTGGGGCGGGAGGGCCGTTGTTCAGTGCCTTGAGGCATCGGGGGGAGGAAACAGTGTTTCCTCTCCCCTGATGTCCCAATGCAGGGCATTCCTGGTGCACGATCGCGCACAGCATCGCAATTGTGCACCAGGAATGCCCCACTAGACACCAGGGATTGTTTATTTTGTGTATATTGTGTGCAGGAAGTGACCCCTTGGGCAAGGGTCGCTTCATTAGGGAGGCAAATAAATTTTCAGACTTTTCTGCCCCCCTGGGGCAGATTGGCCATTTTTTTGGCTGATTTGCACGCAGGGGGGCGGGGGGGGCAGAAAAGCCCACTAGAGCCAGGGATTTTCAATTATTTCAAAATTGGAAGCGACCCCTTGGGCAAGGGTCGCTTCCTTCGAGGGGCAAATATATTTTCAGACCTTTCTGACCCCCCCCTGGGTCAGATCGGCAGTTTTTTTTGCCGATCTGCACCCAGGGGGGGGGGGGGGGCAGAAAAGCCCACTGGAGCCATGGATTTTCACTTTATTCAAAATCGGAAGCGACCCCTTGGGCAAGGGTCGCTTCCTAAGGGGCAAATTTTTTTTCAGACTTTTCTGCCCTCTCTGGGGACAGATCGCCCGTTTTTTTGGCTGATTCTGAACCCAAGGGGGGGTTGCAAAGTCCACTAGAGCCAGGGAATTAGTTTTTATTAAAATTTGAAGGGACCCCTTGGGCAAGGGTCCCTTCCTAAGGGGGCACATTTTTTTCCAGACTTTTCTGCCCTCCCTAGAGACAGATTGGCCGTTTTTGTTGGCCAATTCTGAACCCGGGGGGAGGGGGGAGGGGGGGTAGAAAAGCCCACTAGAGCCAGGGAATTTTTTTTAGTAAAATTGGAGGCGACCACTTGGGCAAGGGTTGCTTCCTTGGGCCCACATTTTTTTTCAATTATATTCTGCCCTCTCTGGGGGCAGATTGGTTTTTTAATTTGGCGGCAGAAAACCCCACTAGACATCAGGGAATTCTTTTATTTTTAAATGGAAGCGACCCCTTGAAAATAAATATTGTGCTTGCTTCCAGGGGACATATATTTTTTTATGTGTAATCAGCCTTTCTGCCCCCGTTTGTGTAGTGACAGCCTGTGACATAGCTTGTTATAATGTGTATTGTTTTTCTTGTAAAGTGTAATGTTTTAATTTCCCCTTTTTTGTTCTTGTTCTGGGCTTTTGCTCTTTAGACTGTTGGAGTGTGCGGTTTTGTTACTGGTGGTTCTGCTGTTTGTGTAGTTGCATGTGTTTGGTAAGAGACCTTTTTTGTACTATTTCAATGTAAATGTGTTTTTTGCAAAGTGTGTAATAATACCAGTATGTTCTGTTTCTGTTTTTTGTGATTGTAAAACAAGTTTTGCGTTAGTGCTTGTTGTGTATTTTTTTTCTGTACATTTATGTTTTTTTCTTCTTTTTAGTGGAATATCGTTGACTATTTGCTGTGTCTTTGCAGAGTAGGTGCTGGTGAGTGTGGCTGTATTTTGTAAGTGAATTGTATAGTTATTCAGTTTATGGATCTTTGTGATAAAGGCTTACATTTTTTTACCTACTTTGCACAGTGTTGGTTGTTGAGTTGTTTGTGCAATCTCCTTTCTTAGTGAGGATAATGGATAGCCTCCGGATTACTGCTCAGCAAGTTGTTGGAATGCTTTTTGATTCTTCCTCTGACCATGGTGCTGAGACTGACTCTGATTCTGAGGCAGAGGTGGGAGGTGAAGATTCTGGTAGTGAGTTTTCTCTCCACATGGCCTGGTCTGATGTGAAGATACTCTGAGTGCTGATGAAGCTACTTTTGGTGTGGATGAAGTGTCTGTGTTAGAGGAGGACATTGCTGTGCCGGTAGTGCGGCAAGAGGCATCTGGGCTGCAGCCTGGGGCTGCTAGACTTCCAGTTGGTGTAGTGACACAAGAGGCAGCTGGGCGGCATCCTGAGGCTGCAAGACTTGTCGTTGAAAGTTCTGACCTCTGGGTTGCCCCAGGCATGGTGCAGCTGGTATTGCCTGAATTTACTGGTGTTCCAGGGTGTAGGGTGAACACTGAAAACTTTTTGCCAATTGATTTTTTCAAGTTGTTTATGGATGATATGTTTTTGAGATTGTAGAGCAGACTAATTTAGCTTTGCCATGAGATCACCCTGATTGTGACCGTCTTTTCAAGATTCGGCCTGTCATTGATCATTTTGTCGATCAATTTCCTGAGATCTTTGCTCCTGGGAAAGAAATTGCAGTGGATGAGTCTTTGGTGTTGTTCAAGGGCCGCTTGGTATTTAGGCAATAAATTCCTAGTAAGAGGGCACGCTATGGAATTAAGCTTTATATGCTGTGTGAAAGTCGGACTGGATATGTCTCTAATTTCAGGGTGTACAGCGGTAAGGAATCCCGGTTTAACCCCCCTGGTTGTCCGTCGACTTTTGGAGTGACTGAGAAAATTGTGTGGGAACTTGGTAGAGGATTTTTTAACAAAGGCCATCATTTATATGTAGATAACTTCTACACTGGTGTGCGGTTGTTCAGGGAATTGGCCAAAGTGGACACTGTTGCTTGTGGCACAAACCGCTCTAACCGTAAAGGTTTCCCAAAAGAACTTGTTTGTCAAAAGCTTGCTTGGGGACAGTGCAGTGCATTGCGTTGTGAGGAGCTTCTAGCTGTGAAGTTTTCAGACAGGAGAGATGTCTACATGTTGACTTCCATACATGATGAAAGCACTGAACCAGTGACCATTTGGGGTCAGGTTGCAGAAGCGCGCAAACCTGTGTGCATTTTAGACTATAATAGGCACATGGGTGGTGTTGACAGAGTAGATCAGAGGTTGGAACCGTATGCTGCTCTTTGTAAGGCTTACATTTGGTACAAGAAGTTGGCTATCCATCTTTTCCACTTGGCAACCTTTAATGCTTTTGTTGTATTCCAGAAATCTTGTCCTCAGTCAAAGGTGACTTTTGTAAAGTTTCAGGAGTCTGTAATAGGCAGCCTTGTTTTAGTGGAACAGGCAAGTGTTCCTAGAGTTGGAGTGGTGGAGGATGTTGCCAGATTGGAAGATCGCCACTTTCCGGATCAAATACCTCCTACAACCTCAAAAGACTTTCCCTGTCGGTGATGTAGAGTCTGTTGGCGAAGAGGTTTGCGGAAGGAGGTTCGCATGTACTGCCCCGACTGTCCTTCTAAACCTGGACTGTGTGTACCTGCTTGTTTTAGAATGTACCACACACAAAAGAATTGTTTTGGAGCATTCATGAGTGGTAGAGTGAACTGGGTGGTCTCTATTCTTTAAAACTTATTGTTCAGTTTCAAAGTTGGCATTTGTGTAGTGTATTTAGATTTAGTTGTTGTGTTAGTAGATTTGTATCAATTTGCAATTTGTTACTGTTTTTTATTTGTATTG
Source organism: Lissotriton vulgaris (assembly GCF_964263255.1). Lineage (NCBI taxonomy): Eukaryota > Metazoa > Chordata > Amphibia > Caudata > Salamandridae > Lissotriton > Lissotriton vulgaris. The sequence continues at coordinate 420,283,608 of NC_141698.1, forward strand.
AAAAAAACTAAAGTATGATGTTGGTTTGCGTGTAGTGTCCATTTTCTGATGGTGTGCATGGTTTGGCGCTTGGCTGGCGGTGTCTGTGGACTGGTGCTTGGCTGGCGGTGTCTGTGGACTGGTGCTTGATTGGCGGTGTGCGTGGTCTGGTGCTTGGTTGGCGGTGTGCGTGGTCTGGCGCTTGCCTGGTGGTATGCTGGGATTGGTGCTTGGCTGGTGGTGTGCCTGGGCTGGAGCTTGGCCGGCAGTGTGTGTGGAGTGACGCTTGCCTGGTGGTGTGTGTGGACTGGTGTTTGGCTGGTGGTGTGTGTGGTCTTGTGTTTGGTTGGCGGTGTGCGTTGTCTTGCACTTGCCTGGTGGTGTGTTTGGATTGGTGCTTGGCTGGTGGTGTGCCTGGACTGGTGCTTGGCTGGCGGGGTGTGTGCAGTGGTGCTATCCTGGCGGTGTATGTGGACTGGTGCTTGCCTGGCGGTGTGCGTGGTCTGGTGTTTGGTTGGGGGTGTACGTGGTCTTGCACTTGCCTGGTGTTGTGTTTGGATTGGTGCTTGGCTGGTGGTGTGCCTGGACTGGTGCTTGGCTGGTGGTGTGCCTGGACTGGTGCTTGGCTGGCGGTGTCTGTGGACTGGTGCTTTCCTGGCGGTGTGTGTGTGGACTGGTGCTTGGCTGGCGGTGTGCGTGGTCTGGTGCTTGACTGGTGGTGTGTGTGGTCTGGTGCTTGGCTGGTGGTGTGCGTGGACTGGTGCTTGGCTGGCAGTGTGTGGGAAGTGACTTAATGCTGGTTATTACACACAGTGCTAGTTGAGCGCCACTCCATGTAATCCATGAGTTTGTGTGGTTGCTGTGTCATGAATGTGGGCGTGTGAAAGTGATGGGCCCTTGATTGGCGTTGTCTGCTGGTGGAAGTGTAGTAATGTGATGGGTCAGCGGCTGGCGGTGTGAATGTTTTGTATGTGTCACATGTATGAAAGGTGTATGAATGGCCTGTAAAGAGGTTGGTGCCTTGTCGTGGCTTTACAGCTCACGAGCTCTGAGTCAATGGTTCAGTTTCATGTCCTTTCCATTATTAACAGTGTATTTCATTTTTTGTGAAATCACTCGCTAATACAATGGCATATACTGAACCATCACTCACCCTCATGCCAAATCCAACCAGTATGTGTGTGTTTGAAAACTTGATGGCTGTGTAGTTTCTTTTGTTTCTTTTTTTTTTTGAAGCAGGACGCACCTTGTCACTTTTTTTGTAAATGTTGTGATGTGTTGCTTTTGTGCCTGGTGGTGTGAAGGGTCTCCTGTGTGTCAGGTATGAAAGGTGTGTGAATGGCCTGTAAAGCGGTTGGTGCCTTGAAGTGGCTTTACAGGTCACGAGCTGCGAGTCATTGGTTCAGTTTTTTTGTCCATGTAATTGACAGTGCATTTCATTTTTATGAAATCTCTTGTTAATAAAATTATATATACTGAATCATCATTCACCCTCGTGCCAAATCCAACCAGTATATGTGTGTGTTTGTGGAATAGATGGCTGTGTAGGGATCTTGTTTTTCTTAGTCTCTGTGCCAAGGTGTACATTCCGCCTACGAATAACCTGCCAATTGTAGATATTGTTGAAAACCCATGGGACTACATGGTGATGTCTCTCTGGTGAAATCTAACAATTAATTTTATCCACAATATCCTGCAAAACTCACAATGTCCGTCATATTTTCCTTGCAATATTGCGCCCAAATTGTCACGCTGCACAAGTAAACAACTACTTTTGTCAAAACTAATTGGTTTAGCTAGGGGGGTCACATGGGTTTTTCACTCCTTCCTTGGTTGCCATCTAGGGAAACCTTGCATACCCACACATTTTTGGAAAGTAGACAACCGGGGGCTTTCAAGGGGGTATGGCTTGCGTGGATCCTCCAACATTCCTTTTCTCAGAATCCCTAGCAAACTTTAAATGTAGCTGAAAAAATTTGTTTTTTCAAACATTTTTGTGTGTAAAAGCGTGGCATCACTGGGCTCACACAAGGTGTCCCCCCCCAAAAAACAAGGTAGGTTTGCAAAAGGTAATTTTTAAGTCTCCACCGTATGATTTGGGCCTTTTCCTGTTGCTGCCACTATGCCTACCCACGCAAGTGAGGTACCATTGTTTTCGGGAGACCTGGGGGAACGCTGGGTGGGTGGTAATTTGTTGATCCACGATGTTGCAGAACTTTCCACCACAGAAATGTGGGGAAAACGCGTTTTTTGGTCAATTTTTTAGCTTTGCAAGGGATTCTGGGTAACAAAACCTGGTAGGAGGCAGTTGAGTTACCCCATCCTGAATTCCCCTGGGGGTCTAGTCGCGTTGGGCGCCCTCTTGCACCTGTGTGTTTTTTAATCTGAATTTATATTCACTGTAAATATTATACACCCTTTTTATTATTTTTTCAGAGAAACCAGTGCTTCCCAGGGCCCTTTTGTCCTGAAGAAGACCCCACTTTAAGGTGTGACGTATACCTACCAGTATATTTGGGGTTGAAACGTCGACAGCTATTACCATCTACCAGTCGATGCAACTAGTATCTCACTCATTGATTAGTAGCATCGTTATCATGGTTTCTTTTTAAATGTTGAGCATTAATAGCTCATTTATTGTACTGGCTCAGGGCTCTGAAGCCAGCTATATTGACTGTTCAATAATCATATATTGATATTTGTGTCACGAATTACCTACCTTGCACATTCCCTCCCTACCCAATCACTATCCCTCACCCTCCCTTTCCTGGGGCACGACAACAATTTTGTTCTGAATTTGTTATAAAGTAATATGATCAAGCACATTGTGAATAAATAACAGTGTGTTGAATAATTAGTTTGTGATTTTTATATTGTGTGATATAAAGTGTTTGTTCTGTGTACTTGTGATACCTTCACTGGGACCCCTTATTCTCTACCATACAGCACCCGGGTCCCTACTGACTTTATTGGGTAAAACCCCCCTTATTTAATGTATTCTGAGCAGGCACTAGGCAGACCCAGGCAAGTGAGGTACCATTTTTTGGGAGACCTGGGGGAACGTGGGGTGGGTGGAAATTTGTTGATCCACGCAGATTCCAGAACTTTCCACCACAGAAATGTGAGAAAAATGTGTTTTTTTGTCAATGTTTTAGCTTTGCAAGGGATTCTGGGAAACAGAACCTGGTGGGAGGCAGTTGAGTCACCCCATCCTGAATTACCCTGGGTGTCTAGTTTTCAAAAATGTATAGGTTTGCTAGGTTTCCCTAGGTGCCGGCAGAGCTAGGGTTCAAAAACAAAAGGTAGGCACTTTGCCAAAAAAGGGCCAGTATTGACTGCGAAATTGAGGTGCGACCACGTTGCGTTTTGCGCAGTTTCCTGTCGCAGGCACTAGGCAGACCCAGGCAAGTGAGGTACCATTTTTCTCATAAGACTTTGGGGAACGCGGGGTGGGTAGAAATCTGTTGATCCACGCAGATTCCAGAACTTTCCACTACAGAAATGTGAGGAAAATGCATTTCTTTCTCCACTTTTTAAGGTTTGCGAGGGATTCTGGGTAACAGAAACTGGTGGGAGGCAGTCAAGTCACCCCATCCAGAATTTCCCTGGGTGTCTAGTTTTCAAAAATGTATAGGTTTGCTAGGTTTCCCTAAGTGCTGGCAGAGCTAAGGTGCAAAAACTACAGCTAGGCACTTTGCCATAAAAGGGTCAATTTTTAACTGCAAAATTGAGGTGTGACCACGTTGCATTTTGCGCCGTTTCCTGTGGCAGGCACAAGTCCGACCCACACAAGTGAGGTACCGTTTCTGTCAGGAGACTTAGGGTATTTCAGATTTGTAAATCAACTGTTATTACCTATTGAGTTTTCATGCATTTCTCCCTTCCCAATGAAAGACATTGTGTAAAAAAAAAAACATTTTAAAAAATGACCAATAATTCTCATGCTAGTATGAGTATTCCCAATTTTGAGAATGTGCAAATATATACTGTTTCTAAACTCTATAATGTTTACCCAATTCAGAAATACATAGGTTTCTTTCATACCGATGTTTCCATGTATACATTTTATGTGCTCTATACCCGGTAAATAATAAAATACAATTGCAAGTTGCTGCTCAGTTTTTGGCTCTGGGTTCGTCAGGTTCTTGGTGAAACTACAAGTCCTATATATCCCAACAACCAGGAAGGTCAAACGGATGTAACTGTATATTGATTTCAAAGAGCTGTCAAAATTACAAGAAGTTACAGGTGAAAACGTTGAGACACAAGGCTGTTTTTTTCAACTAATTTTCAATTATTCCAATATTTAACTGTTAGTTTCTATAAAAAAACCTTCATGGATTTAGACAAATGACCCTTTACTGAATTCAGAATGTTGTCTACTTTTTGAAAATGTATAGCTTTCCTGTATCCATTATTGCTTTCAAACTCATTTCTACCATTAACTGGAAGGAGGTTGAAAGCTCTAAAAATAGCAAAAATAGGCTATGTCCCAGAAAAAGGCCAAAACTGTGTAAAAAATGTTGGTTCTCTGACAAAAAACTGTCATTCCCTAAAAGCTGAGTGAGAAAATTGAGATTTCATCCCCACAAACCCTTTTTTGATAACATTTGCAAGGAAAAACCCAGAGGCTTTCATTTGCAGCCCATTTTTCCCATTTCTCTAAAAAAAACAAAAATGTTACTGTATTTTGCTTAATTGCTGGGACCCCTCCAAGGGAATCCACAAACCCTGGGCACCTTTAGAATCCACATGATGTTGGAAGAAAAGGACGCAAATTTGGCGTGGATACCTTATGTGGTCAAAAAGTACAGGGGCCTAAGCACGCACTACCCCAAATCGCCAAAAAAAGGCTTAGCACAGGAGGGGAAAAGGCCCAGCAGCGAAGAGATTAAAGTAGAGTTATGTCAGATAGATGAAATTTCTTTTGAGTGAGGGTTGAAAAGTGATGGGTGGTTGCCTCAATTATTCAGAGACACTGGTTATTCTTCTGGGTTGCAATCCAGTCCATCATTCTCTTGTCCTCCATGCCACCTCAGAGAGAACCAGCCGTATGCAAATCAGTCTTAGTTCTGCATCATTAATAACAGTCCTGCCAGTACTGCTAGGCCTAGTCCCCTCTGAGTGGAAACACAAGCAACCGCAGACATTTTTGAATGATTTGGGCTTCTTCAGTAGGGTATAGCTTGAGTCAAAGGCACAATGAGCATGGGGCCCATAAGTGGGCAAAACCCATCACACTTATGAGGTAGGTCTGAAAGAAACAAAAACAAAAAAGTGATCAAACTGTATGTTTGATGAAATTCTCTAAGGGGTAAGAGATACCCAGACATTGGTAACTTACACTCTGTCCCTCCCACTGAATCTAAGCTGTGTTGGTATCTTCCCCTCTGTACCACTTGATCTAAGCTGTGTTAAGAGTACTAAAACAGCAGACACTGGTCTGGGGTGGCTTCTATGTGAGGACCAGAACACCTGTGGCTGGTGCATCACCTGTGAGCAGATAGATTTTTTAGACTGATGTGTACCGAGACCTAGCTAACGCATACTCTGAGAACTCACAATTTGTGAGAGACAGAAACTAGAAATACCCACCTTGGAGTTGTGGATGGATGCTTCCACAAGGAGCATGTCCAGGACTCATTTTCATAAGGTGGGCCTCTGCCTAGAGTGACACATTGGAGGAAAAACAAAGGCTTGGAATGCTACTCAGAGTGATTACCAGTGGTTTAGACTCTCTGCTAGCATTTCTCGAATCATTTTTCATGTGTTTGATGTAAAATTTTAAGATGTCACGGATATGCCGATATGTGGGCTCCGTGCTTGCTGTGCCAAATGGTCCAAGGTATACCTCAATGCCGAGACCTAAAAAAGGGCTGAACCTCATCTGAGGTTACTTGTTTTTACTTCTAGACTGGGACTCACCTGCCAGTTCAGATTGGCTTGTTCCCATGAGGAGGAAGGTCAGTATTGATTTGCATAAATTGTACCTCTGTCTAGGATGGCACAGAGGGAAAAATAACAATGGGTTGGAATGCAACCCAGAGTGATTGCCAGATGTGTAGGCTGTTTGCAACCATTCCTTTAAACAACTTTTGTGTGTCTTCTTTCATTGTTGAATTTGTTTGTGTTATTTTTAATGCATGAATGGGTTGATTGCAGAATGAATAAACTGGTCCATGATGAGATACATGAGTGCAAGCAAGAGTGATAAAGTGCAATGGTAATAACTCAGTGCATGGACAGGGGTGTGTAAGTGAATACATGGATGGATGCATCCAGGCACTTTCAGTTATAAGCCATACTTATTGGCTTTGTCAGCTTTGTCAATGTTCGCTACTAATGTACATTTTCACACTTTCTGAATTGGTTTTCAGAAGTGGCAATTTTTTTGTATTAGTCCTGGGATATTCTGGTAGTTTTTATTAGGGATAGTACTACTTAATGTTGTTTTCCAAAAACCGTGAGTACTGTTTCTGTCCAATTGGATTGATCACATGCTGCTTCAATACTTCAGACTCTCCAAAGTTAGCTTGTGCCAGCTGTCAAGACTTACTCCAGGAGATGGAGTAGGTTTGGAACTCAGAACCACTAGATACAGTTCGCAGACAGTGTATAGATCAGTGTCTAGACAGTGCTGTAGGTTTAGGAATCTAGCACTTTATTTAAATTAGTGAAAATCAGACCTATTACAATAAAGTGCTTAAAAGCTCCCCATAATATTCTCGAACATTCTTGATTTCATTCTTTGTGTGTGTGTGTGTGTCTTTGAGGAAGAGAGAGAGAGAATTATTGCAATGCACCTCTGCATTGCATGTTGGATTAAATAAGGGTGCCCAAAATCGTATCATATTTTGCAGTAAACATTTTGGAAAATGATACGAAAGTGTGCAAGATGTGGCTTACCAGTTTCTCAGGTGAAAATTTTCACAAGGGGAAATACCATGCATCAAAAGACAAATTAGATATGAACAGGACATTGGTTGACCCAGAAAATGTCTTGTGAGCTAGACATTTTCTATACCACCCAGTCTCCCTTGAGCAAAAATTACTCAAAACTGCAACAGTGAACATTTTGGGAAATTCTGGAAATTTTTAAAATTTTGAAAGTCACAAATCTTGCCAGTTTAACCTTTGTAATAAAAATTTCATTCACACTTGAAACACTTTGCAAGCTCAAGGTGCTTATATACATTGGGGTATGATTTTCAAGTGTTTGATTTGTGTGGTAATCTTGAAATCAGGGGATTATGCACAACCTTCATTTTAAGTGTTACTTCACGATTCCGAAGCCCAGATTTTTATTGATTTTGCCTTTGCCAGAGTGGACCAATGTGTTTATATCAAATGCTTAATATCATCTTCACAAATGTGTTAAGGAGTTTAACTTATTTGTATTGTATTGTATTGAATTTAAATTTATAGAGCTCATTAAGCCAGAAAGGGGTCTAAGCACTAGCACCGGTCAGAAACAGTCAGGGTGAGACTACAAGAGCATCATTAAGGTTGAGAGAATAACAAAGATTGTTTTGTGATGCTTGCGAAACAGTGTAGGAATTCCGACTTGCAATGTGTATTGGTAATGTGTTCCATAACATGGCTGCTGCCTAAAACAAAAGCGCCCACCCCATGCAGATTTCCAGGACCTGAGAATGATCACCTTCCTCAGCGCTGCAGATCTAAGCTGTATTTTAGGAGAATATCAGTGGAAAGCGGTTATCAGGTACCATGGTTCCTGTTCCTGTTGGCGAAGCGCCTTATACACCATGCAGAGCACTTTGTAGATCACCCGCCTCCTCACAGGTAGCCGGTGAAGTGAATGTGATCCCTCTCTAACATAAAGATGTATAGGGACATCCTAAACCACCCAGTCAGCCACATTTTGGATGACTTGAAGTTTGTTAAGAGGGTACTTGTTGGATATTAAAAATAGATGTTTACAGTAGTCAAGGTGGAATGTAATAAGAGCTGGGACCACTCTTAATTCCCCAGGTAAGAAGGGAAAGACCTTCTTCAAGATCTTAATAATAAAGAAGCAAGAGCTCATCCTCCTGTTGACCTCAGAGTCAAAGGTAAAGGTGCCATTGAAAATCACTTCAAGATTTTTAACCGTGGCCACAGGGGTGGGTAAAGGGCCTCAACTCTCAGGGCACCAGAGCTCAGACCCCACAGAATTTTCCATCCCAAAGACTACAGTCTCAGTCTTCTCAGCGCTACGTTTTAGCCAGTTCTCATTCATTCATATGTTGATTTTAATCATACAAGATCTGAAACTGTCCACCATCATTCCAAGTTGTCTGATATAGAGACAATGATTTGGGTGTCGTCTGCATAGGAGAACACCTGGAAACCAAAGGATCACACTGATTTTGCCAGTGGGGCCACATAAAGATTCATCAAAGTTGGACTTAGGTATGACCTCTGCGGGACTCCACAAGGAAGCTGCAAGAGTTTGGCCCTGTAGTCCTGCAGCTGCCAGTTTGGGTCCTATTCTCCAGGAAGGATCCCAAAAGATCCAATGCAGTGTCCCTCAGCCCAATCTGTTGCAGTCTCTGCACAAAATGGGATGAAGTCATATCAAAGGCTGTGGAAAGATCAGGCATAATCAGAATAGCCTGCCTCCTTGATCCACCTGGAAGTGGATAGAAACTACTGCAGCAGTCAGTACCGATTCGGTGACATGGCCATTCTGGAACCCATTCTGAGACAGGTCTAGAAGATCGTGAGGGGTAAGGAACTGAGCTAATTCTTGATTGATGCACTTATCATGAATCTTCACAGGAGTAGGCAGAGGAGAAATCGGGCAAAGTTTCTTTAAGTCTCCAGGATCCCCATTCGGTTTCTATTTCAGGGGGCTAACAATTGCTTGTGTCCAGCACTGAGAGAACACTCCTGACTGGATAATCTGACAATAACCCTTCTCCCAGAAGGCTGCACCTCGGTCTGGCACAGGTTGCAACATTGGGAGGGTAAGGATAATTTGGAGAACCAGATGTTATGTGTGAAAGGAGAGGACATGGAGTAAAATGTAGACAAAATACCATTAGGGGCCTGATTAATGGAGTCGCATTCTGTTAGCATGGAACCCTGCTTGTCCTTGATACTGTTAAATTCCGAAAGATCTTCAGAATCTTGTCCCTTAAATAGGTAGCAACGCTATTACAAACCCTTTGGGAGCTCTCCAGCAAGTGTTCAGCAAGCAGAAACTCAATATCTATTATTACCTTAAAAAGTTAATGTGGGATAAATTCTGCTGATCTTATTTTATTATTAAAATAAGCCCACTTTGCTGCTTTGATGGCATTTTTATACTTTCTGAATATTTCTTTGTCTTTTTATCCCTTCTGAAGTAGGTATCATCCTCTATGTCTGTTCTTGCCTCCTACATTGCCTTTGGAGGTCTTTGAGTTCCTCAGAGAACCAAGGAGACGCAGCTTTTAATCTAGTATTCGTTTTTTTTTTATTGGGGGCCACCGGAAATCGATGGCGGTCTTCACCCGTTTGATAACGTCCTCATGATGTTGGTGCCTGACAGCTATAACCTGCTACCAGGGTTGTGCTAAGAGCTGGGTCTATATCGTTAATGGAGATTTTACTACACTTTCTATACACGATTGTGTTTCATCCATGGATGTACTAGCCAAACCAGATTCAATACATTTAATGCTTTTCATAGAAACAAAACATCATTCGAAGTTTGAAGAAATTCAGAAATCTATAGATATAATTATTTGTTTGAAATGTATTTGAAGTGGAGGAGCAACAATTCATTCCTCTTATTTTTATTATATTGTCCAAGTACTTTTTGGAATTGTTCCTCAGTATTTCAACAACGTAGGTCTGATGCTGTTTTTGTCCACTTCGTCTTATATCTAGAAAACAAAGAAAAAGATGACTAATTAGCCTGTTGAACTTATGTTTGATAAATTGTACAATAAAAAATGGAAACAAGGTTGAGTATGAAGAGCGACCAAGGACTCTAGTACATGCAAAGGCAAACGTTTTTACCAGTATTGCAGGGATTCTGCTCTCAGAACAGAACTATGCTTGGAACCATAGAACATCAGTATGTAAGGACTGAGTCACCATACCACCTCAGTATCTATAGGCCTGACTCCGACTAGCTATAGTGCCTCAACCACCCTCCTAAACTTACAGAGTAACAAGTGAATTGGCACCCCAGAACACAACACTCTCGACCCTCTCAGGTATCATGGTAACAGAACACACCTGTTCGTCTCTCTCACTTGTGGGAACCCGGAGAAACGAAAGAAGTTTAGCATATTTATTTAGACTATCGTGCTCTGAAATACAGAATATATGCCACAATTAGATAGCAAATGCATACTAAAAATACTGTTAGCATGGGTAATAATGTATATATCATGAAAAGTCCTGTTATGTTATGGGACAGACTAACCTAACCCCCCCTTCCTTGCTAATGAAGCTAAATGATTATTTATCAAAGATCTCTGGGATTACTGGCAGACCCTGTACCTTAGCATTCACAGATGGAAGTTCTACATCTCAGCAGATGCAGTGCTCTCTCTTTCTCAGAACTCCTGTTCCATGTGTGTGGTTTTGGTTCTTGTTCTCATCTATATGATAGGACATGTAAACACATAAACAACGGCTGCATTCTCGTGTTATGTCTAGGTGATAGTGTCTAGCCAGAAAGAATAACAAGGGACATTGTTGTTTGACCTTGTCTATAGTGTTCAGACTAAAGCTCAGGAAATGAACAGAATGCGAAAACGTATGTAGGTTTTGTGTAAAAGTAAATGTGACACAAAGACGAGCATGTTCATCTAGTAACATGTGCAAAGGAAAATGAGGCCCTTAACATGCACAGCCAGGCCAACACAGGGAAAGTCACAATGGGCCACGCGGAAACACACTACACCAGTAGTAGTCCACAGACACAAAAAGAGCCCTCTCAGGGACTGTTTGCAAGTGTGCAGAATAATTCCTTTGCCCACATAAACCCTGTTTGCACAGGGATCAGAATTATAAGTTCTACAGACTTGTCCACACCACAGGTACATTCCTGGCAAAGTATACCTGGTAATAAGCCTGGTAAATACTGTGAGATGCAGATTTTCGTGCACCAAAGCCTGCATGTTACATTCAGTTTTGAAAGGTCCAACTCATAATTGGAAGTAATTATTGCACTTGATGACATCCGAGTTGTTGGATTTCACCAGGTGCGATAAGAAACCTCCTCAGGGGCAAACATAGTTAAAGCCCAGATAACAATATTAATCAGTGTGCATCAACACAAATGATATAGGGAGTTTTAGGGGGTATACAAAGACAGCAACCCAAACAGGAATACAAGTAAAATAATTAGGAATTGTAAATATTAATAAGCAGAAAAATATACTTCTATGTTAATTACATAAAATGCAAAGAAAGACTTTAGAGAACAGTGGAGAAATGATTCGTTGTAGTGTTGGTATTTAACTCTATTAATTTTATGGTGATTTTTCTAAATTGATCCATCTTTGTTTTAAAAAAACCTTTTGATCTGCATTTATACACCTTTATCTGGGTGGGGTCAAAAAGTACAGATGTTTACCACATTTAAGTATGCAATATATGTGAACTCTTGGTTGGGCCTATATGGTTTACACTAGATTGATTAATCATGCAAAACATGTTTTTGGTTGTGGTTTTATTACATTAATACACATGGTGCTGTTAAAAGAATTCCTGTAGCTCTTGCACATGTAGACATTCGCATACTCAAAATATTATTGTTTGTGTGAAAGATACTGTATTTAGAACGCTATAAACTGAAGTCCTCCACAACAGTGGAAGTTTGGCTACCGAAATGCAAAGAACCAGGGGCCTGATGTGTGAAGGCATTATGCTGTTCTGAAGCCTGTGATTCACAAAATATTTGGGTTTTTGAATGCAGACCATGTTTGTGCAATGTGCAAAATCCATGCTGGAAGTCTGAAAAGATAATTCTTACTGTCAAAAGTGCTTTCACCACCTATTTAAGTTATGAGGATCCACGAAAGGAGAGTCCTCATTCGATTTGCAACTTGGATTGCAATATATCAGTGGTTTGTATCTGCAACTGTGGCTGGAAGTGATTATTCAGTTTCCAACATCCAGGATGTGGGTTGTAACTGATTTGCAAAGAAGAACCTATTGACTAGCAGCAGTTCCTCATTTTATAGCCTCAGAGGGAGCAGACTTTGGTCCAGGGGATCAACTACATAGTCTCTGAGAGGCTTCCCTTGATACCAAAATAGTTGAAGATAAAAATATATTTAAAGGTAAAGGTAACTGGCTTTTTCCAAGAGTGTGCATTCTTTACCAACGTGATCAATGAAAAACCTTTTAAAGGCAAGGTAATCCTGCTGACCAATAATGTTGGAAAGTACACAGAAAGCAGTGCCTTTCAATTCCAGGGGCTTACCGGCACAGACCCATCTACCAGGCACTCACGTCTGCTTGCAGTGTTCTGCGTCTCTTGTACCCACTACTAGTGGCCTCCATCTTTGTGAATGGCTTTAAAGCATTCCTAAATGGCCACTCATTCAAGGCACATGTGGGCCTTCTTTGAATGGGCTTCCAAGCCATACCATGAGGCCACCTGCATGTGTAAATGAGCTTCAAACCTATTCAATGACGGCCATCTGTGCATGCACATGTACACACAAGAGGGCTCATGTTTGAATGTTTTTGTAAATCTTTATTACCAAAACTTTCAAAGAAGCCCACTAGTCATTATAAAGATTTAGACAATAATGAAGGAGAGCAAACATTGGCAGAATCAATAGGCAGACATGTAACTCCAGACCAAATGGATTTGCTAGTGCTTGTTATTAGGATCTAAGCAATGCATTACAGTTTTAGAACCAGCAATCAATGTTTAAGTCCCTGGTTTTAGAGGAAGGATTTCATGATATATAATTGCTGCCTGCCACATTTTTATGAGAAAAGTTGTTAAGCTATGTTTTTATTTGGAATGAAGGCAAATCTTTAATAGTGTAAGAGATTTTGATGGATGTATATTTTTGTGTAATAACAATGAACACAATGAACTTTTACACTGAAGTTCTCATGTACATACTGATTTAGTGTAATTGTTTTTCAAACGGGTTTTCTTTGATGATTAGCAGTAAGTTTTTCAAAATGTTGTTATTTAGGGATTATTTTAGCAGAAAACACCATCTTGACCAAAATGGAAGTCTTCTCTGCCACCCATCTTGTGCTCTCCCCTGCACACATCCTCTCTCAACAAGCTCTTCAGCACACATTAAAACTGACATATATTAAGATATTTCCACTGTTGTTGTTTTGCTCACAAAGAACCTTACCAAAGTCCTCTGCTTATTGAGACCCATTCATTCACGTAACATGGTATTGTTTATGCATCTTGTTCTGTTCGAACTTGTTTGGATGATATTAGCATAGAGGGCACTGAATAATTATTCATGTTGTGGGCTAGTGCTTAAATGTTAAGGTCATATTACATCTATTTTTCAAATGCTATGATTTGCTGAAGATATCATCCATTTTCCTCACACCACAATGAATCTGCAGAAATTATTATTTCATATCCAAGAATTGTGCATAAAAACCCTCACTTTTGAGAGTGAGCCAGATTACTTTTCTGGTCTACATGGAGTGCTGTACGATTCTTTCCTGATTTTGCTGCCCAATGATATTTTTCATATGCTGGATTTGACTAGGTACCACTTATTTTTAAAATGTGTAAGACAACGCTTTAACTTTTTCATTGATCTAGAACTCAATTATTGAGTAGGCCCATTTAACTACTGAATTCTATTTTCAGATTTTAATGTTTTGGAGGATTCCCTAACATGGACACACATTTCCTTATGAAATTGAAGTTTAACACGGTCTCCGATCCAGTAAATTGTGGGAAGTCCGATTTTGGCAAATTTTGTGATGTCTCAATTATGGGGAACCTTTTGCTTCCACAATAGTGGATCACTAATTCCTTGAAAGAAAAATATTAGTGGTAATAAAAGCTGCAGGAGTTGTTAAAGATCAGGGTGTTATTCATGTGTTCAGTTTTTACAGCAGACCTAGTTTATGGATACATTCTCATCAAATGTGACAAATTGGAGACTTTTAAACATAGAAGCCAAGTCTAGGACTCAATATGTAGATTACATTCAGAAAGGACATGGATATTAAATACTCATTCTCATTGCTTGGTGCCTGAAGAAGAAGTGCTCTTTTATGAGATCTGCTCATTAGACATTTTATCCATTTCCATTGTCGCAATAGTTGGAGATGCTTGTGAAGAGTTTCTTATGATGGGTGTTCTAACATACTTGCTGAGGATCATTTCTGCTTCTTGATGTCAGCATGAACATAAGATAGGATAATATTTTCATATTCTCAGTTTGCAGCTATTCTCCTGGGTCACATTTTTTGGAATTGATCTGCTGTGTTACTTTAAAGTACCCAAGAGAGCGCGGCTTTTAGTTTTGCTAGTTCTTCATTTATTTAATTTATTTATAAAGCTAATTCTGTTTATACTCTTCATTGTTTCCCTATCCTACAACTGCTTCCAGAAACAGCTTTCCTGCATTGCTGGCACCGTATTCTACTTGTCACTAAACTGACGGTATTTGAAGATATGGTTTCAGTTTCCTGGTTTGGTACAGTATGATAACTACACTCAGAACCGCTTTTTTAGTGAGTTAGCACATTTTGATACATCCAATGACTGTATTATTGTGTAATATTCCTTAAATAAACTTTATGGTATTGACAGATATAGGACCTCTATTTTTTGAGAAAATCAGTTTTACTCTATTTTTATACCTCAATACTTCAGTATTACTTTCATAATATGACTGAGCTTGGGACATCTCGCAGAATGTTTGATGGACGGTAAGGACTGTATTGCCTATAATGCACCTTGCACTTTGTTTGAAGGAGACAGGCCTGAGAGACAATGCTATAAAAGTATGGTTGCTCCTGCTGCAGGGAATGCCTCATAGACTGTTTTTTGGGCGTAAAGGGCTTCCTTCCCTATATTGCACCTGGAACTTTGTTTGGAGATGGTGGGACTCTATGATGCTATAAGAGCACGATTGCTCCCAGCTGAGCGGGTTGCCTCGCAGACTGTTTGGTGAGTGTAAAGTACTTCATTGCCCATATTGCATCTGCCACTTTTTTGGAGGAGGCATGTTCTGATCTACGGTGCTCTGAAAGTGATATGGCCGGGATACCCGTCACCCCCTCCCAACACAATCCCCAAGGATGGGAAGACGGACACAGTTCTTGACTTTTGGAAGGCGGGAGGGAGTTACCCTCCCGGCCGTATTTATTAAAATATGAAACAAAATCAAAACATTAAAATAACAGTTTCATATCATGTACAATTTCATTTTCACATTACGATGTTTATTGGCTAACCTTAACACATCTCTAATACAAAGGTTCTCCTAGCCGATTCTAAACATCCTGCAAATGCATATACTCAAAATTAAATTGTACATCCTAACATTACGGGCCAACGGCAAGGTCGTAACCGGTGTCAGATCCCTAATACCAGAACTCCCCCCTTACTTGTAAGGGGCGGGCGCACAGAGGACTGTACCTCTGTGCCAACTTCCAATTTCCCTTGTCTTAACGGGGGCCCCATATTTACTCGACGCCATCTTAGTGGTCGTCCGAGGACTCGTGTGAGGTGTCTAGAAGGTAGCGTAGACCCCCCTCCCACCCCACACTGCTTACCACATCCGCCGTCGCGGATGTCCTGGCCCCGGGAAATTCCCAGGAGGGGCCCGTAGCCCCTCCTCCCCAGGGAGGGGCCTATGACTGCCTTCCCTTTCGGCGGCCCCATCCTTAGAGGGGTACCGCCTCCCCGTGTGAGGGGCCAATGGCCGCCTCCCCCCGGGCGCTCCCATCCATAATGGGAGGCGCCCCACCTCTAGGGATCTTCCAATTACTGCTCACCGATCATGAGCTTACCGCCCGACCAAAATAAATACGACATTTTGAACCTAATGAGGACGGTATAAACGGTTAGAATGGATATCACACAATAACCTTTATTTACACAAGTAACACATCATTCAACTAGGCTGTGATACTTCGCCTAAGAACATGCTAAATAGCAACCATTTTATTATCCTCAAAAAAGACAATCCAGACTTTATTAAAACAACCTGTAAAAGAGATAATATCACCGTTAATCGACTTTATTGCAGTACTAATCGTTGCCATAAGGGGCTGGTGGGTGGGTCAAAATTGGCTCCCGTGCTCACGTGCAACGAGGAGGTGCAGCTTCCAAGCACAGGAACAAGAGGATGCTTCCTTAGATTGTTGCTCTTTTATTCTTCCTCGGGAGGGCGTGTACCCTCCTCCGATCCGCCTACGGGGCGTGACCAACGGTGTAGGTGTCTAGGACAACCCCTCTTGGGCGGGAAAGGCGCGCCCAGGCTACGCCGCTTCAGGCATACCAGCCGGGACACGCCCCCCGCCCAAAAATGGTTTCCCGGGGGGGGTCAGGGCACCCTACCATATGTTCGGGGGGACCGAGTGGTCGCCCCTTTCCATATGGCCGGGATACCCGTCACCCCCTCCCAACACAATCCCCAAGGATGGGAAGACGGACACAGTTCTTGACTTTTGGAAGGCGGGAGGGAGTTACCCTCCCGGCCGTATTTATTAAAATATGAAACAAAATCAAAACATTAAAATAACAGTTTCATATCATGTACAATTTCATTTTCACATTACGATGTTTATTGGCTAACCTTAACACAGCTCTAATACAAAGGTTCTCCTAGCCGATTCTAAACATCCTGCAAATGCATATACTCAAAATTAAATTGTACATCCTAACATTACGGGCCAACAGCAAGGTCGTAACCGGTGTCAGATCCCTAATACCAGAACTCCCCCCTTACTTGTAAGGGGCGGGCGCACAGAGGACTGTACCTCTGTGCCAACTTCCAATTTCCCTTGTCTTAACGGGGGCCCCATATTTACTCGACGCCATCTTAGTGGTCGTCCGAGGACTCGTGTGAGGTGTCTAGAAGGTAGCGTAGACCCCCCTCCCACCCCACACTGCTTACCACATCCGCCGTCGCGGATGTCCTGGCCCCGGGAAATTCCCAGGAGGGGCCCGTAGCCCCTCCTCCCCAGGGAGGGGCCTATGACCGCCTTTCCTTTCGGCGGCCCCATCCTTAGAGGAGTACCGCCTCCCCGTGTGAGGGGCCAATGGCCGCCTCCCCCCGGGCGCTCCCATCCATAATGGGTGGCGCCCCACCTCTAGGGATCTTCCAATTACTGCTCACCGATCATGACCTTACCGCCACAGGCCGGATAGTTGACCGGCTATCCGGACCCCCCACAAACTCCTACTAAAGGTCATGGCTACACAAACACTTTAACCAAGCTATGAAGTCTCCTATGAGTAAGACATTCCCCTCCCGGGACAAATGGACCCCATCTTCAAGATACATATGGTCCCCCCGAATACATCCATGTGGAATACAATGCAACTGGCCTGAACGAAACAACCTACTAAGTTTGTTATTAACTTTCTTTACCGCCTGATTCAAAGCTGACACAGAGAGGGCCCCCCGCCACACCCTTCTAGGAATCATGTGTGACCATGCAATCGTGCACCCCGGAACCCTTCTTGCCAACCAACTCACTGTGGATAAAATTAACTCGAGAAGTACTCGTCGACCAATGGTTACCAAATCATTGCCCCCAAGATGTACTATGATTACAGACGGCGGTGACCTCGTCCGCCCTAGCAGTCCCTCCATAAAAGTTTGAAACTGGTCAATACAGAGTCCGCCTCTTCCTTGGAAGGTCACCCTGCACCCGTATTCCCCAGCCACGTGAATCATGTCACCTGCTTTGAATACGTCCGCGGCTCGCCTCACGTATGAGTGGCCAACGACCCACACCACTCTTCCCTCAGCCGGTGATCTTTGACCGCTGGTTCCCAGGTGTCGGGTCAACTGCACAGTCCGCCCCGCAAAGCCTGCTCGCGAAACTGTAAACCAAACAGAAAACAAGAAGCGTGAGTGCATGACATTAGCTTCACAACATGTGCAACCGCACATACCTTTTATAACAATTCGAGGACCAACGCCCCAACTGTTTCACCTTTTCAACACTCAGACCCCTGGCTGTAGCCTCTGTAGCAGCCCCTATCCGGAAGGAATGGGTCCCAAAATCGCTCGGGTTCAAGCCCGCTGCCGCGATTGCCATTGTTAACACCCGCTGGAACTGAAACCTAGTCAGTGGGGTGGCGTCGGTGTGCCTCAGCAAGCTTCCCCCCCATGATGCCGCCCTCTGCGCTAAATACTCCTCCACGCATTTTACCGGGCACATGGGAGATGCTGGAATCCGCTGGACTACCACACAGTCCCCGATCGCTCCCTGATCGGTCTTGGACCTGGCTATTGAGACTGCCATCGTCTCCCCCTTAATTTGAATGTGTTCTCGACACAGACCTCCCCCCGTATCCTGCTTATTCCTCGCCACCAGTTCGCTTACCCGCATAGCCCCATGGAATGCCAATGCAAAAGCGGCCCGGAACAGCACTGTCTCTGATTGAGATGAACATGTCGCAGGGAGTACGGACATTAACAGGGACAACCTTTCTAGACCTATCGGGTGCCTCTCATCCACCCTACGACCCTCAAGGCGTTGCCACCCACGCAGAGCCTTCTTTACGAGAAAGGACGATGTGGGGTCCTGGATGCCATGCGCCTGAGCCATGAAGGCAATGGCGGCCCTGTGCCTATTGGCTGTTGCCAGTGATCGGCTTGCCTGATGTAGTGATACCAGAAATTTCAGGACATACTCCTCCTGCCCCCAATGCTCCCCCTTAGCTGAACCCAAAAATTCCCAATAGGAACGGAACGCCCCTTCATATGCCTTCCTTGTCCTGGGTGCTAGACTCTCTCCCACGAGGTTTTGTAATCCGGGGCACCGAGAGACCAGAGAGCTTCGGGAAATGGTGCCGCCACCAAGTCCGCTGAGGGCAGAAAACCCCGGAAGGCCTGCATGTGGGAACGAGAGAGCGCATCAGCCGCCTGGTTCAATACCCCAGGCACGTGTCTTGCCCTAAAGTGGACGTTTAGTCTCATACATAGCAGGACAATTTCTTTCAGCAATCTCAAAATCCATTTGCAGCGTGCTGCCTGATTATTGATACATTCAACAACGGTCATATTATCAGACCAGAACACCACAGTGCGATCACGAAACCCCTCTGGCCATGTTTTCAAGGCCACCAGAATGGGGAACAGCTCGAGAAACCCAATGTTACCTGTGAGCCCACCATCGTGCCACCACGCCGGCCATGTTCGTGCCGACCATTGATTACCAAAGATGGCGCCAAAGCCCACACTCCCTGCCGAGTCGGTCCACAACCCCAGCTCCTCGGAGGAAGCTGGCGGTTTGTTCCACACGACGCGACCGTTGAAATCCGCCAGAAATGCCAGCCATATGCACATATCCTGGCGAACCTCTGCTGACAGTCGTGTGCGGTGGTGCCCTTCCCTGAGGCCAACCATGGCTTGTGCGATAGAGCGGGAAAAGGGGCGTGCCATCGGTATCACTCTAAGGGCAAATTTAAGCTGACCCACCGCTTGTTGCAACTGATGGAGAGTTACTTTTTTCTCGCCGAGGCACATTTCCAGTGAGGCTTTAAATTTCATTACCTTCTCCTTGGGCAAACGGGGGCACCCCTCTACAGAATCGAGCTCAATTCCCAGAAACTCGAGTGAAGTAGATGGCCCTACCGTCTTGCCTGGTGCCAGTGGCACGCCAAAACGTTTCATGAGATTACAGAACTCCATCAAAGCCTGTGCACATTCCATGTCCCCAGCTGCCCCCAGAAACAGAAAGTCATCAAGGTAATGCATAACCTGCGTAAAGCCTGTGGCTCTGGTGAACGCCCATTGCAAAAAAGTACTGAACTTCTCAAAATACGCACAAGAGATGGAGCAACCCATCGGCATACATTTATCCATGTAGTAGCGTCCTTGAAACACAAAACCTAAAAGACGCTGGTCATGTGGGTGTACCGGGAGCAACCGGAACGCTGACTCGATATCTGATTTAGCCATCAGCGCTCCGGGCCCCAGGCGATTCAACATGGCGACGGCCTCATCAAAGGATGCATACCGCACCGAACAAACTCCCGGGTCAATCGCATCGTTCACCGAAAGACCCCTAGGAGCGGACAAATTATGGATTAACCTGAACTCACCCGGGTCCTTCTTGGGGACCACTCCCAACGGTGAACAAACAAAATTAACAATCGGCGGGTTTTCATATGGACCCGTAACCCGACCTCGGGCCACCTCCTTTGCAATCTTTGCCTGTACCACTGCCGTATTTTGTTGAACCGATAGTTGGTTCTTACACTGTGCTTCCCCCCGAAAATCCCCCACCGGGATGCGGAAACCATATGAAAAACCGTCTCGCAACACCCCGGCAGAGACATGATCAGGATATTCGTTCAGCCAAGGGATCATTGCCATGATATCAACGGGAGTAGGTAACGGTGCCCCTCGGTCGATGTTAGACCTGTTTGGCCCCCCCTCTACCTCCTGTATCACCATTCTTGGCTCTGCACGAACTCTCGGGGTGTGGAGACTGTCCGCACCCTGCACACTCATGCCTGAACTTGCATGTCCCTTGTGGCCTAGTGCACTTGCCCCTGTTAAAGCTCCAACAGACCCCTTTTCTACTCGAGTTCCCGTTACTCTTTGTGTGCTGATCGCTGTTGGCGCCCGCCCGAAAGGGCGCCACCACATAATGGCGGGAAGGCTCCGCCCAATTCCCGCCGAAAGAAGACGACTTCGTCGTGTTCGGCATAACCTGTTTCTGCCAAGAAATGGAGTCGAAACAATCCCACGTCAGGGATGAGTCGTGCTCCTTGGCCTTACGAAATTTGTTATCATAACCCATCCATTGATTGCCTTCATACGTTTCATAAAATTCCATTATACGTGTCTGGTAACAGGCTAATCCCGACAATACTTCAGGCCTACGTTCCCCCATGATTGCAGTGAACATTCCAAACGCTCTGGCCCAATTAGCGATCGTTTCATCTACTCTGAAACCCGCCATTTTTGCACGCCATACACTCGGATGCAACAACTCCTTCTGATTTCTAACGTGCTCTATCTCATAGTGATCGGTCAACAGCGAAAACATGTTCACATATTTATCCGCCCAAATCCTTTCTTTCACATCCATCGGGATATGTTGGACCACCTTTTCCCTCCTTGAGGGTAACGATCCCTCCCCCGCCATTGGCAACGGCTGCTTACCCGAACCAGTAGCTGGATTTGTTGTTGCTGCTGTTCCAACGCTCGACGCCGGTTGTTCCAAGGGATTCTGCGGGGAAACAAGAGGACAAGGTGCCTTCGCAGCATCTCTCGATTGCCGCAACTGCTTCATTATTAATCTGGCCTCCTCGGCCGTGTCTCCCGGTGCCACAGCACCCTCGTTGCTCTTGCCTAACCACGCTGCCAACTGGGCGGCCAGTTCGGGAGGCATATCCCCCTCGTTCACTGGTGTAACTACCACAGGGATTGGCTGTCCCGCGTTCGGGATCGGAACTGGGGCCTCAACTGGACTGACCGGGCTCGCCGGAGGTGACTCGGGCACCGGGGCCTCCCCCCCTGCCGCCTTATTCCTGGCCCTTTTTACCTCTCCCGGCAGGGACTACTCCCGGCAATGCTGGCCCAATGACTTTCTTCGGTCTACCCGTACCATTCATTGCCGCCATCTGCTTCTTCATGTTCGCCATGTCTTTCACCAGCATGCGAAGCATTTGTTCGGTCCCGACCTTCTTTCCGACCTTCTTGCCAGGGATCGTTCACAGCTATTCGATTCGAGGTCCTGGATCCAAAGCTTCGGAATCACTGAAAAGAGAAACACAAAATTACAAGTTCTCAAAATTGGCTCCTTGTTCCGTCTAGGGCTCACGTGCAACGAGGAGGTGCAGCTTCCAAGCACAGGAACAAGAGGATGCTTCCTTAGATTGTTGCTCTTTTATTCTTCCTCGGGAGGGCGTGTACCCTCCTCCGATCCGCCTACGGGGCGTGACCAACGGTGTAGGTGTCTAGGACAACCCCTCTTGGGCGGGAAAGGCGCGCCCCGGCTACGCCGCTTCGGGCATACCAGCCGGGACACGCCCCCCGCCCAAAAATGGTTTCCCGGGGGGGTCAGGGCACCCTACCATACGTTCGGGGGGACCGAGTGGTCGCCCCTTTCCAGATTGTTCCCCAAAACATGGGACAAGACTGGGATCTGTAGGTGAAAGCCGGGGGATGACTGGACTTGTCTGCACCTGTATGAGACCATACAAGGCTGGATCAAACCACAGCTCTTTCATTTTTGAGTTAATTATTTCTTGGTTTGCCAACAATCGGTGAGCGTAAGGGCCCTACACCTAATAAACGACCGTATAAATACTTCTTTGTTGTGATATTTTAAACTTTAGATGTAAAGTTTAGCTTTTTCAGGAAAATTGTAAATCTTTTCTTCTGCACATTTAATTGACAGCTGAATTTCCCTTTGTAATGTAATCTGTGTCTCTTCTCACTCTGACTTCATATCTATGGATACCCCAAACTTCATGGATCCATCTATGCACTTTTCCCATTCAAGTAAGTCAGTGAAGCTATTATTTTGATGTTGCAGAATAAGACCCGTAGGCCTGATGAGGTCCCATCTGATTTACATAATTCAGACCCCAACATTATGGGATCCACTAATTACTATGGTTGTTAAAGATGCAGTCATCATTTGAATTCCTGACACTTGGTCACGGTTTACAATGGTACCAGTGTCTAAAAAAGGCAAAAAAAATGACCCTTGTGCTACTGATTGATTTCTTTATTCAATTCTGTGGTCCAAGTAACAGGGCATGTCATCTTAAAAAGACTTAACATCTGCTCAAAGGACAATAACCGATTCATGGACCTGCAGTATGGATTTAGAGCTGGCCCTGGAACCATTGTCCAATGCCTAAATCTTCACCGAATCATTAATAAATATACAGTGGCCAAGCCAAGGTCTTTACACATGGCATTCTTGGACCCCAGTTCAGTCTTTGAAATGGTTAATCAGGATAAACTATGGAAAATTATATTATCTTTAAAGCATCATGTCTTTTTTTGTGATTTACACATAAATCTTTTAGCTTCAGTTATGTTTTGGGAGGATGATGAGTGCACACAGTCTTTCAGCATAAAGAGGGGGGCCCATAAAGGTTGTATCCTACACCCTTTTTGTTTACATTATTTGTCAACCATTTAGAAAAGGCATTGGTAATAGGGGCCCAAGAACTGCCTCCTAATGAAAACATATTGATCCTGGCACAGCTTTACGCAGGTGACACTGCTTTATCATCTACAATAAGCAAAACATATTACATTAATTTGTGCCATTTATGAACACCTTGGACTCATCTACTCATTTCAGAGTAAAACTCATATAATGTAAGTAGGTCAGAGTTCATCTAAATCAAGAGTGTTAAAAATGAGAGAATATAGGAACCAGGTTTGACACGTTCCCCTACTTATGGGTATTTTTTGATCACTCTAACTGTTAGTCCCCATTAATTCCTGCAAGAAGACACATTTTTTTGACCACCAGATTGTCAGATTTTGCTTCAAGGCTAGTTAACAAGCTTCTACCAGCATTGTTAAAAATGTATCAGTCAAAATGCATATAATTCACTCCCATTTGAGTGATATGTAGGGTTATGTCAACAATTCATTACAAATGGTTGATAACCAGTTCTTGCGACGTTTTCTGAAATTGCAGCAGAGGTTCAAGCATTTATAGTTCATGAGAAGCAGGGCTAAGGATATCTATTGTTTGTTTTTTATTTACGACTGTTGCTCCTATGGCTCTCAGTCTGATCAAAGAGGAAACAGAGCTTAATCTGCTATTCTCAGGGACTATTTGACTTTGGAGCGGGCCAGCAGTTTTCACTGGTTGCATTATATCAAGACGTCCTTTATGGAACTAGGGATACCAAACTATTTGAAAACCCTCACTCAATAGTTACAGGTGACCTGGCATAGACAAAACATATATTTCTGGGTAGAAAGCAAGTTAACAGGGAAAAACTGGAGCTAAACAAACGTACTGTACGAGTGTATATAATATTGAAAACGGTTGCTTTCACTGAATAGTACCTCATGTTTGAACCAATAATAGCCACAGTTTTGTTTATTAACTAGGTTTTGATTGAATTTGATTCGGAACCCTTGTTTCTGTCCGAATCGTACCCAGTTCCGAACTACTGATTACGATACCCTGAAACTGGAAGGGCTGTCCGAATCAGTTCTGAAAGGTATTCGTACAGGTCGAGCCTTTCAGAGCCGAATTATACAGCTGTTAGGACTCCGTTTTTGAACGAGCGTTTATGATGAACGATTCAGACTGCCGCTCTGAATCGGTTTCTCTGGAACAAATTGGTGCCAGAATCTGTCTTGGGGGACCCGTGGCAGGCCCCCTTCACCAGGGGCACTCTGAAACAGGTCAGTGGGGGTACCCAATGGACCCCCCTTTCCAACCATGTACAGTGTGGCAGGCACCATGGGGTGCCCCATTTTTCCCAGCCACCCCTTTCTTCAATGGGAGCCTGTGCTCTTGTACAGAACACAGACTCCCATTGGAGTCAATGGGAGTCCGACCAAATGTATCCTGAACCATCCGGATACATCCAAATCGCTCTGTCGGACTCACCCGATCCGAGTCATCCGGTAAGCATTCCGGGACCGATTCGGTAGGAATGCTTTCCAAACGAGATCGTTATCGGCCCCTAAGTCTGTCTGGATGCGATGGAGCTTCGATGGTTTATTCATTTTACTAGAAATTACGTAAGGTTTATATTATTCGCTTGCACATAGAAAAGAATTTTAGGCAGGTTAGATCTGCTTAATTGTATCTACAACTTTTACCTAACAAACTAATCTGTTATTATTTTGCATGCTTTTATGAAAATGTGCTGTTGAAAATAGATTTCTGTTTGATTCTTAACTCTCTGTCTTGGATTTGCCAGATTGGGTTTTATATTTGTTCTTTTATGATTTTTATTTTAAAATTGGATAATTATGGTGACTAAATTTGCCTTAATTTTTATGGTGCTTATGTTGTATATTCAGCGGTCTTCAAATTCTTAAGGTGTCAGCAATTAGACTGTAGTTGAGGTAGATAAATATATGTTACTGTCAATCAATTAATATTGTTTGTTTCGGGGTATTACCCCATAAAACACAGAATAATCCACAGCGCATAAAATATATTCAATACATAAAACAATTCTATACAGTGTACAAAATGTAAAACAAAGCAGCAGGTTACTTATAAATGCTTCTCGTATTGTGAATTGGAAGGGTGGCCCTAGTCATTTCCTATAAATCCATACACAATATACACACTGATATTCAATCATGGGGATATATTGGGTGTGAAGTTGCAGTATTTCACTTGCCGCCTTCGAGAAAGGACGTCAAGTCTGAAAAGCGCCAGGCATGGGACAGCCTTGTGGTGTGTATTGATCGATTGGAGCTGGTTTTACCAATAAAAGCAACTTGTGTGAGTGCACTTTGCCTGAGGACACCCTTTTCATGTAATATTTTACGGCTAGCCCGGCCATGAAGTTGAACCACAGCGAGAGGTACAGCGGATCCATAGTATGTTTATCTGAACAGTGAATGCGGAACCATGTTGCTTTGTAATTTGAACTGACTTTGTTTGATTCACACTGGCAGTAAGAAATTTATTTGTTATTTTGACAGGTGTTTTGGCTGCAAACCCACAAGGGTAATATTTGGACTCCCAATCCCACAATGCATTGGAACTAATTATATGCTCACCTGAGACTGATATTCAATCATGGGGATATATTTGGAGTGAAGTTGCAGTATTTCACGTGCTGCCTTTGGGAAAGGACGTCACGTCCGAAACGCGTCCGGCATGGGACTGCCTTGTGGTGTGTATCGATAGGAGCTGGTTTTCCAATAAAAGTCTTAAAACCTGTGTGAGTGCACTTCGCCTGGTTGCATCCTTCTCTTATATCCTAGCTCCACAAAGAAAGACTAGCACTCGCGGTGGGGTAAATCTT
The DNA here is from genome assembly GCF_964263255.1 of Lissotriton vulgaris. Taxonomy (NCBI): domain Eukaryota; kingdom Metazoa; phylum Chordata; class Amphibia; order Caudata; family Salamandridae; genus Lissotriton; species Lissotriton vulgaris. Next base: position 420,309,718 of record NC_141698.1, read on the forward strand.
CGTACTGATTTATTCGTACTCTCTACAACAAACGCTTCTCATTTGTGCCTCCACTAGTTGTACTCTTTATTCTATTTGCCCCATTCATTTCTGTCACTATTTTGTTCTTGACTCTGGACTCTACTCCTTTTGTCAATGTGTACATAACACCCATCCGCTGGGGAATTTCCATGTTTACCTTTGCTATTTCTTTAGTTTTTTCTTTTATTGGACATTGTACAATGGAACCTTGTTGCAGAACTTTTCTCTAACATTTTTAGATTTATTTACCCATATTGCTTCTATGTACTGTTTTGCAAGTTTATATGTTTCCATTTCTTTTAATATGTATACTATACATTTTTGTGATGTTAGTCATTTAGAAGATCCAAATAAAAGACAGAATGACCCTAAGTTTTTAGCCACATTAAACACCAGCATTGCTTTTTGTTCAAGGAATTCACTGTGATAATATTGCCCCTCAAAAGATGAAGAAGTTTGACTCTCTAACCTTTTTCGACTAAGACCCTTCTATCAGCATGTTACAAATCCACAGGAAACAGATGAACCTTTAAAGTAGGTTTTAATATCAGCAGCACAGCAACAGAGATATGCAGCTCCTTGGCATCCAGGAACAGAATAACTGACCTGAAGCCAGAGAGTCATAGGTGTTCTAAAGAACACTCAAAGAAAAACAAGTGAGGGTTAAAGGGACAGTGTAAATGAATAACATACAGAATGTAACACATCTCCCTCAATAACAGAAATAAAAGTTAACATTATGAAACATAGTCATCCAAATTCCTTGGAACAAATTTTGGGCGAAGAGACAACTTAACCCTGGAGGCAATAGAGTCCTTTGCTGCTTGTGGGGGAAGAAAGATTCAAAGATTGATGAAAATTTGGACATTTAGCAACACGTTTGATGTTCCACAACTTGCCATCTTGGGTTATAATACTATTACTAAAAACTTCTACAACTTTCATAGGTTTGCCAAACTTATCAGAACACTTAGTAATCAGACCAGGTCTTTTGATCCTAACAAAATCTCCCACTGCAACATTGGGAGTTTTAACATTCCATTTACAATCATACCACAATTTGGTTCTGGCTTGCTTGTTTTCAACCTTCTGTGGAGCCTGTTCAACCAATTCCTTTGACAAAGATTTATTTGAACACTTATCTCTAAACCACCAAGGACAAATTGTTGAAGCTGGATCTCATCCCTTGAGAAGACGGAATGGACTGACCTCTGTGGTTGAGTGGGGAGTTATTCTATAAAACCAGAGTTTCTCTCTCAAAACGGTTTTCCAAACACTACCCAATTTACACACATCTGTGATAAATCCTTTCAAAACTCTATTAAAACGTTCTACTAATCCATTTTCATGTGGCCCATAAAAAGACACAGTATGATGCTTAATACCATGTAATTTAAGGAATTCCTCCATATCTGATGAGGTAAGTTGAACCCCATTATCAGTGACAATAGTCGAAGGACAACCTTCTCTGGAAAACACTTCTTTAAAGAATTCTACCACCATGTTGGTAGAGGCACAAGAAACAAATGTGACCTCTGGCCATTTAGAATGATAATCTACAAGTACAAAAGCATAACGAGAATCACTTGGAAGACACAAACATGGACAAGAGATATCAAATGCTAATTTCTTCCAGGGAGAAGTTGGCCAAGAAGTGGTCTTCAAAGGAGGAACACTGACTTTAAGCATTTTGTCATTTCCCATACAAACAGTACAGTCTCTTACTTTGTGATCAACCAATCGATCTAAACCCAGCCACCAGAAATAATTTCTTATTAATCTTTTCATGGCCGACATGCCTGGATGAGATTTGTGTCAGATCCAAAATAATTTTTTGCATGTCAAAAGGTGGTACACACTTACCAGATTTGAACACAAAATTATTCTCAAGTTCTAATTCATTGAAAACATTAAAAACGCCATACAATCTTCTTTTAAAAGTTTTTTATCTGGGAAACCTTCCAAAATATACTTTTTTATGGTCTGCAAAGTGATATCTTGGCTATCAGCTGACTCCCATAAATTTCAGAAATTCCCTCAAAAGAACTAGATAACACATCTTGCAGAGAAGCAACAACTTCAGAATCATCTAACATCTTGCTATCTGAAGTAACGCACGGATGCCTAGACATAAAATCTGCAACTACATTTTTTTTTCCTGGAACATACTCAGGAGTGAAAGAATACTCTTGAAGTTAACCTGGAGATGCGAGCCGTAGAATTCCACCCTCCACCTGGAGAAAGAATATTAACTAACGGTTTGTGATCCGTTTTAAGCACAAATTTACTGCCCCAAATGAAATTCCTAAAATGTTCAACCGCCCACACACAGGCTAAAAGCTCTTTCTCTATGACTGCATAGCTGCGCTCCGTTTCATTAAGAGTACGAGAGGCAAAGCATACATTCCACTCCTCTTTACCCGACCTTTGAGATAAAACAGATCCAACACCATACATGCTTGCATCAACCGTAATTATACACATTTTGTTCAGACAGAAAGGTCTAAGGGTTGGAGCATGTAAAATCTCCGATTTGATGAATTCAAAAGCTAATTGTTGTTCATTACCCCAAACAAAAGAATTTCCCTGTCTAAGGAGTTTTCCGAGGGGTTCCATCTTAGTTGCAAAATTGTTGACAAACTTACTATAGTATTCACACATACCTGCAAATGACAGTAACTGATCTCTATTAGTAGGAGGAGGCGCTTCACTTATTCCCTCTACATTCGATCTCTTAGGTACCACACCATCTCCTGATAAAATGTGACCAAGATACTCAACCGAAGATTGAAATAATTTGCATTACCCAGCCTTTAAAGTTAAACCATTCTCTCTTAACTTCTCACACACACAACGTAAATGTAGTAAATGTTCATCATTATTTCCCAAAAAAATTAAAATGTCGTCCTGGAAACATTTTACAAATTGATCCAGATCTCTAAAAATATTATACATGACTCTTTGAAATACTGAGGCTGCCGAAGCCAAACCAAACGGCATCCTTGTATACTGAAAAAGACCCTGAGGGGTAATAAAAGCTGTGAGGCATTTTGAATCATCAGGAAAGGAAATTTGGTGATAAGCCGATCTTAAATCGAGGGTGGAAAAAACCTTGGCACCCTCCAGCATTGATACAACCTCATTAATATTTGGTAGAGGATGACAGTCCACAATAATGGCTAAATTTAAAGCCCTGAGGTCCACACACATTCTCAACGATTTGTCAGGTTTCCGAACCAAAACAATCAGAAACCCATTCCGCAGAATCAATGGGTTCAATGATTTTCTCAGAAACTAAATCATCTAATTTTTTTTAGATCTTCCCTAACATTAATAGGAACACCCCTCAACCTTTGTTTAACTGGAATGACATTTGATTTGAGTTTAATTCTATGAGAATAGTTCCGAATCATACATTAACTTTTCAGAAAAAACATCTTTAAAGTCAGATTTAATCAGCTCAGTTCCTTTATCACTTAAAATAGAAGACACATTCCGAACATCATAGGTTTCACCACGCATGACTGGGTCTTTGGCACAAGGATTGAGAATAATACCAAATCTCCATTGATCCTTCCAACCAATAACATTCACACCCTTGACATCAACATAAAGCTTAATTTCAACACATCTGGATCTGAAAGTGATTTTCACAAGAAAATAGCCTAACATCTCTACCCTCGAACCTTTAAAACTTACTGCACAAATTTCAGACGGCAGAATGTCTGAAAATTTCAGAACTTGCCCTAAACGTTCATCAAAATAATCTTTAGTAATTATCGTCCAGGGAGAACCTGAATCAGCCATAAGATCAAGACTCACGCCTAACACAAACATTTCACAAATCGGTTTCTTAATAACCTGACCATCAATTGAAACATCAACCATAGAAATCTCTTCACTAAGATAAACAACAAAACCTTTATTTTGCGTGGAACAATTTTCTCCGTCATTACAAACACAACTACAAGCATTAGAAGGTTCCTCAGTGAGACAAGCTACTTTACTATTAGAACCTTGAGTGAATTTCCTAACATCCCTACATACCGTTGAAAAGTGTCCTAATCTTCCACACTTCCTGCATTCCTTATTTATAGCAGGACAACCAGCATACGAAGCAACATGCATTCTACTACCACACTTATAGCATATTACAGATTTATCAAACCTTCTAAAATTCCCTGGATTATTCGGCTTGTTTGAATTAAAATTAGGATGTATTTTACTATTAACATGCCCATCTTTATGTTTAACTAAGCAAACATCATCATGAGATTCAGATTTGTTGACACTATGTTTTTGAACAGTGAGCATCCATTTCTCAGATTGTTCTAAAGATTTCGCAATGGCAATAGCTTCAGACAATTTAGGATCCCCAAGTTCCCAAAGGCGTTCTTGTGTTTTTTTGTTTTTGACATGGACATTACCAAAATTACAATGTATAGACAATGACCTTAAGGCAGTCATAAACTCATCAAAAGATTCTGTATCTTGTTGTGCACGCGTATAAAATTTATACCTATTCAAAGCAATATTTGAAACAGGTTTAAATCTTTTCTCAATGCGAAGAAGTGCTTCTTTATAAACATTAGTACCTTCACCTTCGCCATCCACAGGGGGAATAGGAGGTAAAGCCCTAAAAAACATCTGTCCTTCAGAACCCAAACAGTGTAAAAGAATGCTTTTTTTTCTCTCAGAACCCATTCGTTCACAATCAATTGCCTTCATGTAATTGAAAAACTCCTCTTTCCAACGTGTCCATGGAATTGGAGGATTGCCCTTGTTCTGAAGAAACTTTTCTGGTGGATCAAATTGCATATTGTAAATATGTTGAGGAAACTACAGTGAAAATGTTGTATTATAGCAAATAACAAATTCAAAATTAAAATGCAAGTCTTCCAAGTCTTCCAGTTACCAAATACTAAATTCTGATGAAAGTTTTCCTTGTATGCCAGTTCCAGTTTTTTTTTTAAATTCGTTAAAATTGAGATATAGTTAATTCCACTTAAAATATAGTCAAATCCACTTACATGTAGTGACAAGCGTTTAAAATAAAGGTGAATAATGGAAAGAAACATGCATTTCCTTGTAATGCACGAAGCTCGTCAGACTCGGTAATTCGTTGCCATGGAAACAAAACAAAATCTAAAATGGGCGCCACGTAGCGGAATGACGTAGTTGCGCTCGTAGCGTGAGCTACATGCCATGTTCTCGCGCTAACTCAGCCTTCCGGTTTCCAAAGAGACAGTGACGCTTCGTTGGAATGAAAACAGCTGGTTCTTCTCTTCTTCGGATGACGCGTGAGGAATGACGGAGTAGTCTGACGCGTCGTTGGCAAGAGCCACGTTCTTCACTTGAAAATATTCAAAGGTAAATAAGCACGAAAACAGTGCAAATTGTTAAAATAGAGCCAATCAGTGTTGGTAGGAGCATTTAAAATGGCGATTTCAGCAAAGTTAAAGACAATCTTCATATATTTACAAAAAAGTGGTCACCTTTAAGTAAAATCGCACGAACTTTCCAGAGTTGAAATCTTCACAAAAATTGCTCCACACCTGTGCTGCTGAGTGTTCAAAAGAAAGTGGTTTTCCCTTGTCGCCAAAATTTGTTACAAATCCACAGGAAACAGATGAACCTTTAAAGTAGGTTTTAATATCAGCAGCACAGCAACAGAGATATGCAGCTCCTTGGCATCCAGGAACAGAATAACTGACCTGAAGCCAGAGAGTCATAGGTGTTCTAAAGAACACTCAAAGAAAAACAAGTGAGGGTTAAAGGGACAGTGTAAATGAATAATATACAGAAAGTAACACAGCACTCACTTGATGCCAACACGGCTTTTGATGGATAAATTGGTCCTACATGTTTAACACTTTACCATGGTGCAGTTTTGATTCTAACTTCATTTTGAGGATTAATATCCTCTACACTAATAAAAAGGTGAATATTTTTACAAATGTCTCATCATCTTCTTATCTCAATCTCTATTGCAAAATAAGACAGTGATTGATGCTCGTTGTTCTTTCTGCTCCTTATATTATGTCTTGAATCTTTTCTGGAAAAGATAAGATGTAATATGAAAATTGAAGGAGTTACATTTTAAAATGAAATTACAAATATTCTGGTCAAAATAGTATACATTCTACATTGAAGCTTTGCCATTTCTTTATTTCTTAATGAAATACATTTCTACTTTAGAATTTCCGGATTTAAACTCAAATTTAATAGACCAGAAATATTATCACATAATAGTTCTTGCTGATGACATTTGTTTTTATCAGCCTGATTTCCAATGGATTCTGAAAAGAATAATGAATCTAGGCATTTGGTTCTCCAGAAATACTAAAAATACCATTGATTATATCCTAAATAAAAGAAAAAATTGCACTTTTGATTAACTCTTGGTTATCACTATGTTTATCCAGGTAGGCTCTTCAAAACATTATTAGGAAAATAATTTTTCATTAAACGAGTGTCTATGAAATAATAATGTAGTTCCAAGATTTGTACCTCTGAAAGTAAAATGACCTACGATTGAAGACACCAATTAGTTTTCCTAATATTAAAATCTAGCATGACTCTATTAGTAAAAGGCAATGATGTTGCTAATTAAACAAATATAATACATGGGAGACTGCAATCACTATCAAAATAATTTTTTCTAACTTCCTATTTACAGGCAACTTCTGCCGCCTCTAACTGCTTGTAATAATGAAATGATTTAGCAGCTCAACTGTAATAACTTATTGCAGTTGAGTTCTGATGTCATTGTGCCTCTTGCCAGAGCCACCAACTCACGTAAAGGGCAGGTCATGGGGTATAATTGCAGCTGCATTTTAAAGAAGGCACAAACATGATAACTGATATTTCATTCTTATCTTCTGTTTTTCTAAAACACCATATTTATTGTTTGCACACTCGGGGGCTTATTTCATTGTCGGTCAGAGTTGCCTCTGACCGACACCATCTCGATCTTTGGACCAACCAACCTCTTGTCGGCGGTTCTGCCTACCTGATTATTATGCGACCAAACACTCTCGGTCAGATACTCATATTGCTCTATGGGAAACTGTAAACAGGCCTTAATACAGGTTCCCATAAAGAAATGGGTGTGTGCGTAAAACCCTGCACCCTGGTGCAGGCACCTCATGGTGCCTGCCACACAGTGCATGGATTTGTAGGGGGGCACCCAGGCACCCCCTCAGCCACCAACTGAAGGCTTCAGGGTGAAGGGAGGCCCTGCTAGTGACCCTCAAAATCGCTCTCTGACAACCTGTCAGTGTCGCAAAGGCCAGCACAGAAAGGCTGTGGGAAACTGACATCGTAATCCAATGGTGGAAACGCCGTCCATAGGGGATTGCGGTGTTGTTCTGACTGGCTGGAAGACTCTGAGAGCTGACCGCTGACATCATAATTCGCCGCTCAGACCGCAAACCCACTGTATCGGTCAGAAAGCCTCTGACCACGGCTGGAAAGCTTCTAACTAGGAGTCGGAGGCTTTCCGAATTGTAATCAGCCCCTCAATGTCAGTATTGGAAATTGGGTTACTGGTTGAGGGGGGGGGTAAAACAATAAACTAACTCTGGCAGGGTGCAATATAAGCACACTCAAAATTAAACTGTGCTTAACCCCCTGTAGCTTGGCACTAAAGAAGTCAAATGTGTTTTTAGAATCGATATTTTCGAAGAATGGCCATTATCACATGTCCATAAGAGGCTCTGTACATTGGCCATCTTTTCTACCATTATCAGGTACGATGTGTGTTAGAAAGTGTATGGTTCAATTGAGCACAGTAGGTCTTTGGGCTGCCAGTGATACTGTGATGTTCCCTTTAGGTCTGAAAGCAACATGCTCTTGAGTTCCAGACCTACGGCAGATGCTGCTTCACTATTCTTGAAAAGCACTAAATATAGACTCTGACTGAATCATGCTACGGCATAAGCAGCAGGGAAAAGCATCTTCTGCTTTGTGGGATTGAGATGCTGAAATTCATCAAATGAGAGCGAAAGTGTTAAATTAGTGTAAAAATACTAGCTGAATGATGGTTTGCTGTGTACCAGCTGTTTTTATAATGTCTTATAGAGAATCAATTGAACCAGTGTCATTACAAAGATGTGCCTTAATGTTCCCTTATTGTCAATCTTTATTAAGAAGTATAGGCCCTGATTACCAGTGCAGGGTTTAATTCCAATCCCTATGCACACATGTGTTTGCATGATCGGAATTACGGGTTGTATGGTAACTATCATACCCTCACAGTTTTCCAATGATAAATCCAGAAGATCAAACCTGACGCAAATATCTTTGGGCAAAAGACACTGCAAAAAGACAAAAAGGTCAACTTTGGTATGTTAAATACTGATTCTGCATTTTATGCCTCATTTGCAAGTTAAAAAGCCAGAATAGAAGGTATTTACCAGACACATTTTCTTATTTATAGGTCAGTAAGGGATCGATACATGAAAAACTTAATGTAATTGGTGCAGAAGCACTTTTTGTAAGTTGGAAGGGCTTACAGCTACTTGTTGTCAGTGCTACCAAAAAACTAAGGGCCCAATTTAGGGTGACTCTATCATGTTTGTCACGAATATCCCATCCACCTTATTGTTATGTTATGTTATGTTAAGTATACTTCAATAGCGCACGTCTACCCATAGGTGTCTTTGTGCTTGCAGATCATGAGCTACTAGGTTAGTACATTACCGATTCCTAAACAGCCAAGTCTTCAGTTCCTTTCTGAAAGCAAGAAGGGTGGGTATGGACCTAAGATACACTGGGATGGAGTTCCACAGCATAGCTGTGCTGTTAATGAAACTCCTTCCTCCCCATTTCACTTTCCCGATTCTTATGGTGGTAATCAATTTTGCTTTAGTTGACAGTAAAAGTCTACTTGGAGAATGCCAGTTGAAGGCCTTCCATAGGAATTTCAGTCCTTCTCTGTGTAAGGACTGGATCACTGAAAAAATATCGACTGCTAAAATATCGACCTGCAAGAATATCGTGTAAAAAATATCGACTGACAAAATATCGAGTTTCTATCTACAAACAGGTAAGTACAAAAATATCGAGTTTAAAATATCGTTTACAAAAATATAGTTTAAAAAAATATCGACTTTACTAAAAACACTATTAAATTAAATTAACATTAAAAACTAAGTACTAAAATATACTTAAGAATACTTAAATTAACTAATGATAATTAAATAATTAATGAAAGTAAAAAAATAAAAATTATTTAATCATATTTCTTAAAACATATATATATAGTAACTAAATATAATTAAATAATAGCCAATATTATTTACATACAATAACAAAAGAATAAAAATTACTATTCCCACTCCAGTGGGTGCAACAGTAGGGAAAGCGTTGGATAGAGTAGGGGTTAAAATTACTATTCCCACTCCAAAGAGTGCAACAGTAGGGAAAGCGTTGGATAGCGTAGGGGTTTAAATTACTATTCCCACTCCAGTGGGTGCAACAGTAGGGAAAGCGTTGGATAGCGTAGAGGTTAAAATTACTATTCCCACTCCAGTGGGTGCAACAGTAGGGAAAGAGTTGGATAGCGTAGGGGTAAAAATTACTGTTCCCACTCCAGTGGGTGCAACAGTAGGGAAAGCGTTGGATAGCGTAGGGGTTAAAATTACTATTCCCACTCCAGTGGGTGCAACAGTAGGGAAAGCGTTGGATAGCGTAGGGGTTAAAATTACTATTCCCACTCCAGTGGGTGCAACAGTAGGGAAAGCGTTGGATAGCGTAGGGGTAAACATTACTATTCCCACTCCAGTGGGTGCAACAGTAGGGAAAGCGTTGGATAGCGTAGGGGTTAAAATTACTATTCCCACTCCAGTGGGTGCTACAGTAGGGAAAGCGTTGGATAGCGTAGGGGTAAAAAATACTATTCCCACTCCAGTGGGTGCAACAGTAGGGAAAGTGTTGGATAGCGTAGGGGTTAAAATTACTATTCCCACTCCAGTGGGTGCAACAGTAGGGAAAGCATTGGATAGCGTAGGGGTAAAAATTACTATTCCCACTCCAGTGGGTGCAACAGTAGGGAAAGCATTGGATAGCGTAGGGGTTAAAATTACTATTCCCACTCCAGAGAATACAACATTAGGGAAAGTAAATAATTCATATATTATTCAAAAATCTACAAAAAAATATCTATTAATAATTAATTTAAAAAAAAAATACCAATAATTAATTAAATTAATCACCTATTAATACTAATTAATTAAACATTAAAAAATAAATATTTTATAACTTAAACAAATATAACAATTATTTCCAAATAAATAAATTGTAATTAGTTTTATTTAATTAATAATTAATAATTTAATTTCCACCCTATGCCCCTATAAACCCACTGCCCACTACATAAATTAAATTTGTTACATCTACATAATTACCAATTAATCAATTAATATAAATTAATTAACAATTTTTAATTAATTAATTAACAATTATAAATTAATTAACAATTAATTACTATTTACTATCAATAAATAAATGTACATATTTAATTAATTATAAATAAATTACTTCCCACCCTATTCCCCTATAAACCCACAAACCGCTACAGAATTAAATTAGTTGAATTTACATAATTAACAATAATTCTATTACTCTAAATTAATTAACAATTTCATTTAAATTAATTAACAAATATAAATAATTAGCAACTAATTACTAATTACTATCAATAAATAAATTTACATATTTAATTAATTATAATTAAATTACTTCCCACCCTATTCCCCTATAAACCCACAACCCGCTACAGATTAAATTTACGCAAAAATTATTCAAACAAAATTCGTTAAATATAATTATTTATAACATAAATACACAATGTTCACACTTATGATAACATAAAAATACACTATAAAAAATTATATATTATTAACAATTCGATATATTGTACTATCTATATTATATACTACGATATTTTAACTATCTATATTTTTTACAGTCGATATTACTTCACTTACCTTAAAAACGATATTTTTGTAGTCGATATTCTGTCCTGTCGATATTTTTCCACTCGATATTAAATACACGATATTATGTCCAAACGATATTTTGGACTCGATATTATGTCTGTGCACCGTAAGGACTTATAGGCCACGCAGAGTGCCTTGAATTGAATCTGTTGTCGCACCAGGAGCCAATGCAGTTCCTGGAGGCCTGCTGGTATTTAGGGATGTCCAGAGTCAATCTGGCTGCTGCATTTGGCACCACTTGGAGCTTATCAAGTAGTTTAACCTGGAGATTCATGTACAATCCATTAAAATAGTCCAGTTTAAGTAAAATCAGTGGAACAAGATCAGTCTTTCTGGTATCTCTGGGAATTAAAGGAGAAACTTTCTTCAGGGTTTTGATTGCAAAAAAAGAAGAGGATACAACTCTCGACTCCTATGCATCATAACTGAGCTTTTCATCCATGATAAATCCAAGATTTTTAGCTTTAGTCATTGGGGGAAGGAGGAGGGCCCAGACTGTCCGGCAACCAAACAGGAGACCATACTGGAGAGAGATTTCCAAACAGAATAACCTCTGTTTTACTCGAGTTTAGTTTTAAGCATTGTCTACTCATACAGTTACTTAGAGCAGTCATGCAATCATGTACTCTTAGTGAATAGTTAATATTATTACCTACTGCTGATATGACCAATTGGGTGTCATTGAGATAGGATGTTGAAATGAAATTAAAACTTTTAATTAGAGGGGCAAGTTCGGAAACATAGATATTAAAGAGCGTTGGGCTCAATGCAGAGCTCTGAGGTACTCCACACAGCAGAGTAAATGGTGAGGCTTTAAGCTGACCAAGATTCAGAATTTGATATCTCGCTGATAGAAAGGAGGTTAGAAGAGTGAGAGCTTAACTTTTTACCCCTATGGCATTCAAATGGTGGACCAGTAATCCATGGTCCTCCGTATCGAAAGCTACAGATAGGCCAAGCAGGATAATGGCTGCTGACCCTCCGCCATCCAATGCCATTCTTATCTCTTCGGTGATTACATCAGTTCAGTCTCCGTACTGTGGTTTGCTCTAAACCCAAACTGGCTTTGGTCCAGAAATTGATTGTCAAGAATATAGTTCGATAGCTCAGCATTAATTAATTTTCCCACCATTTTAGCTGGCAAGTGAAGTCTTGAAACAGGATGATAATTTGCTGGATCACTGGTGTCAAGAGAGGTTTTTTTTATAAGAGGGAGAATATTAGCTTGTTTCCAAATTATAGGAAATGTCCTTTGCTCAAACATTTGATTGAATACTAATGAAAGATGAGAGGTGGTAGGCTGATTTGCGAGCTTTTGGATCTTAGGGGGACATGGATGGTTCGGAGACCCAGATTTGGCAGCTAAAAGAAGAGATCCCGCATGGGTAGGAGATGTTGTAGTAAATTTTAAGGAACAGTCATTGGGTACTTCCTGGTCCTTAGTATCTATGTCAATATTGTATTTGTCGAATTGGTCAAAGATTAAGTCGACCTTATTTCTAAAAGTCCGAGCAAGTGTATCGCAGAAATCTTGATTGTGAGTGATGGAGTTATTTTTTGTACATGAGGTCAATTTTGTTATACCCTGGAACAATTCTTTATTGGAATTACCAGCTTTTTCAATTTATTGTGTAAAGTAAAGGCTTTTTTCATTGATAACCATTTTTTTATAATTTGCAAGAGCTACTTTATAACTGTGTTTCCCTGATTTTTCATAGTCTTACGCCAAGTCCTCTCTTGCCTCCTGCAAGCTTGCTTTTCGTGTTTCAATGCTTCGGAAAGCCTTCAAGCCAAAGGGGACCCTCTGTGCTTGTTATTCTCAAAGGCAATGGGTTTTGTATCGACAGGGACTACTTGCACTCTACATAAGTTACTGACAACTTGTTAAGTTAGAGACAGCGTTCACAGTGGTGCCACAGGAAAAGGGAAACCCTTTGAACCCTTTACACAGTGTCGTAAACAACACCTGGACTATATGCAATACAATTTCCTATGCACACAACATATCAATTTAGGTACAATTGTATCTTGAACAGACATCAAATAGGTTTAGTCCTAGAAAATAATATTTCCCATCTTCTGTTTGAGCAATTGTTGCTGTTTTATTGCCCAAAAGACCTTACGCCAGCCGACACGTGTTTCGTCAGAGTACAGATTGCTCTGACTCTTCAGGGCTGGAAATAAAACAAAAAATGTACAAAGTGTTGTAATTCCTGTCACTGTACAGAGTGACTTCACATGTAATTGGCAACATTTTTAGAAGAAAAATCTCCTTGTGATCCTACAGACAAAATTGTGACTATATATACATTGAGATTTGCAACAGTAGAGGTTTGTAGAAAAACAGCGGGTCTTGATTGACCCATATAGACATGAACCCCATTTAGTCACATGGTTCCGTGTTACAGGATTAACCTGAATATACTTTGCACTTTTGTACGTGACATGCACATGCTTGGAAAAGTGAAAGAAAAGTGACTGCGAAATCCACACCACACTGTTCAATCTGGATTTTAGTATTCTTCAAGGTTTCATTTAGTACATACATTGAAATCAGAAAGGACACGCTTCGGAGAACACTACGAACAGTTCTTGCGGTTGAATGAACTTAGGCTAATTGTAGGAGAAAATCATAAACATTGTGCTCGGTGAGGGTGCAATTTCTCAGATAAGTGTGCACTTTATTGCTTTTTCCGTAAGAAACCGTAAAGAGAAAGTCCCTCCACCTATAAAGTAATACGTGACAAATGTGCATATTATTGCCTGTATTTATGCCAACACATACCTTTCTGGCAATGATGGCGTATATTGTAATTCCTATTGAGAAATATGTGGGATTGGTTTTAGGATTTGAGATATGGTAGCGGGTTGGAATTGAGACAATGGTCTTATAAGTACGTTGAAAGTTCGCTACTACACTTACCACTTGACCGGTGATACTTCCAACCCGGTAAGGGTATCATATATGTTCGATGGTTGTAGCTAATCCTCCCACGTATCTTCGGTAACTTGAACATGGACCCACAGTCACAATATCAAAATGACCCAAAGGATATAAGAGGAAGGAAGAGTGGAAATTCAAAGAGTCAAATGTAATGAATACTCGTACATATGGAAGAAAGCTTAGCCATAAACCCCGAATGGATTGAATAAGATATGCTCTTGTAAAAATGGTGCTTGTTGCAAATATGACGATTGTATAATTACAGTAATGGTACCCGAAGAGCGCAATTGACTCATTGTGTCCATTGATAAGTTGTTGTCCTTAAAGACACAACAATGTCTATGTCTTAATGACTGTACCCCAAGCTTATCTGATGTACCAAAAATACAGTAAAAAGTCACATGGTAGACCTATTGTTAAGGAGTCAAAAGTAACTCGCAAATCTGATTTGAGCCCAATCTATGTTTGTGACACAATGCTAATTACAGATGGATTTATCACCATATAAATCCAAAAACGAGTTACAGAACATTTGCCAAATAGCAGCTCACCTACACAAATCCATGTTAGTGAACAGGTAGCCGTATCTAAAGGCGCGTAGGCAAACACGACATAATCGGTAAGATCCACTCGTCAATTTCTGAAAGAACATGTCATTATTACTCAAGATATTCTCCCCAATTCTAAACGCATGGAAAAGATATATAACGTGGCAACCGTAAACAGTTGAGTAAGATGCTTACTTATAAATGCGTGCTCCAATGCAGGCGAGAGGATCACCTGAAAATGTGTTAACGTTACAATATCCAGTCCGTATGTCCCTGGACCTGAATACAAAAACATAATATGGCGAACATTATCTCTGGACCTACGATCCTAATTCCTCGTATAAAGGGCCCCCATACGAGCAGATTACCTTAGTCTGCGTTCAGCCGTGAATCCGGTGTTCTACCTTCACAGTATCATCGTTGAATGCGGAAGAGGAAGTGTTCCCGCATACGCAGTGCTTTCAATGGTGCTTCCTATGAAAAAGACTAGACCCGCGTAGTCTATTTCCGGTTGGACGGAACGTTGCAACCGGAAAGGGATAAACCTAGATAAATCCTGGCAGTAATTGTGCGTATGCGATGCTATGGAAAAATTAAATAAGCATAGTCTATTAGAATAGGTTGCGCACTGGGGTACAACCAGAGAAGGATGAAGTCCGAGTAAGACTAATATACATCGAACCACGTTGGCGAGTAAATAATAGTTAGGCTAAGCGAAGCATTGGAACAGTAATTGAAAAAAGGTACGATTAATTGTTAATGTTACTAGAACATCAAGAAGTTCCCTTTAGTTAGAAAAAGATGACAATGCACCCTAACACATTAACTGGAACTCGAATATGAGGTCATGGAAGGGGAATTATGTATTGGTAAAAGAAAACAAAACCGGAAAAAGCCTTAGAAGAGAAAATAGTTTAATGTGGGATAATACGCAGAAGTGTATAGTATATGCTGCTACCCAAAATAAAAAAGAAAGTTTTGTAATCAGTAATAGAATAAGGCGAGCCTGTTACTTCTCGATGATCTATTGTTGGTGTTTTATCCAAAATCTACATGGATATAATAAACCTGCACTAAGTGCTATATAAACTCACGTTTGTGAGTGGATGAATCATAAAATGGATGTACACTATGTCATCTGGGTATCTTCCAATATTGGTGGATAGTATGTGTAGATAGGCTGTCAAACACCATGTGATACATTCTCAGTGACATATAAGTGACTTGTAAACTCACAAGAGTCATACATTAACCATGACATTGGTTTGAGGCACAGTGTTCTCAAAAACATCTATTAGTCAAACATGTTTACGATATCTTCAGATTCATTACATATGCAAGGACCCTAACATTAGATACAGTGTTCCAGTCTATTGTTAATGGTACATGCTTGTCTTGTATTAAAACACATTACGATGTATAGCTGTATATCTCATAAAACCGAATGTGTATTCATCCCAAGAAAAACTGCATTTCAGAATCACAATTAAGACCCCGTTTTACCGAATCCAAACGCATTATCCAAAGGGCTTCTGCCCTACGAAGTTTCAGTTCTCTGTCACCACCCCTCGGGTTATGTTCTATAACTTCGATACCAAAAAACTGAATTTCCCTATGGGTGCTTTGCGCTGGGCAGAGTGAAGCATGGATCGCTGCGGGATATCTGGGGTCTCCATTTTTTAGAGCTCTTATATGCTCTGTAATGCGCTCTTTGAGGGCTCTAATGGTGCTACCCACGTACTGTTTATTGCATTTGCATACAAGAAGGTATACTACGTATCTCGTGGTGCAGTTAATGTTCTGTTTGATTTTGTAGCCATGGTTGTTGGGTCCTTTAAACTCTCTAGTGTTATGTTGGGCCCATTTGCACATGCTACACATTCCACATTTGCAAAAACCTAAGTTATATGGTGTCATCCATGTGTTGATCTTAGATGTTTTTGGCATGGAGGGACTAAGCCTGTTGCATAAAGTCCTCCCTTTTCTAAATGTGATCAATGGCTGGGTGGGTATTTCTTGTGATAAGATGTTATCTCTTCTAAGAATTGCCCAGTGTTTGTTAACTGTATTCCTTAATGTCTGATGCAAACCATTGTCTTCAGTGATCAGACGTACTGTTGTTGAGTCTGATTTGCTTCTTGTTACACCTTTTAGTGTTTCTGCTCTAGTTATCTGACTCACTCTATTGGATGCTCTTGATAATGTAGCATTGTCATATCCCCGATTCTTAAACCTTTGCTCCATATCATGTACACAGGCTTTAAAATCTTGGTCTTTGCTACAGTTACGTCTGGCACGTAGGTACTCTCCATAAGGTATGGATCTGATTTGGTGTCTGGGGTGACTACTGGCTGCATGTAATACAGAATTACACGACGTGTCTTTTCTAAAAAGTCTGGTGTTCAGTATGTCATTTTCAATATACAGTTCAATGTCCAAAAAATTGATTCTCTCTGCACTTTGTTCCATGGTGAACTGCATACCATACTTGTTTTTGCTTAGATACTCACTAAATTGGTGCAGTTCTATGGCCGAGCCCGACCATATGAGTAGACAGTTGTCTATATACCGACCCCAATAGACGATATGATCAATCCAATCTGAACCTTCAGTACCCCATATGTAGTCGGTTTCAAGGCAGCCCATGTATAAATTTGCAAAAGAAGGTGAGAATTTAGATCCCATTGCCACCCCCTTGTTTTGTTTATACCATTTATTGTCAAATAAAAAGAAATTGTTATTTAAAATCAAATCCATCATTCCAATCAGCATTTCGTTGTGCAACCACTGTGTGGCCGGTCTATTGTTTAGCAGACGGGTGATTGCTGTCAGTGCTTTGTCTATCTCTGTACTGGTGTAAAGAGACACCACATCTAGCGTTGCTAGTAGAAGGTTAGGTTGCCATTGTAAATCCTCTAGTATACTTAATATGTGCTTAGAATCCTGGATGTAACTGGCCATGGTGCGGACTATAGGTCCTATAAATAGGTCCACATATTCTGACAACTTTTCAGTGGGCCCATCAATTCCAGCCACTATAGGTCTGCCGGGAGGGAAAGGCAGATGTTTATGAATTTTAGGGAGTGTATAAAGGATGGGAAATGTGGGTCTTGTAGTCTTTAAGTAAGATACTTCATCATCATCAAGAATCCCTTGTGCATGCCATTTGGCCAGATTCTTATTGATTTCAATACACAGGGGTCCCATTGGATTGTATCCTATTTCTTCATAACATGAAGTGTCATTAAGTTGGGAGAAAATCTCTGTGTTATAGTCTTCCACATTCATTATCACAACATTCCCCCCTTTATCCGCCTCTCTGATGATAATAGAATGGTCATTGGCAAGTTCTGTCAGGGCTCTCCTCTCTCCTGCCGTTAGGTTGTGATTCTTGTACCCCTTCCTGGTGGATTTGTTCTGTGTGATACCATCTAAATCCTCTAAAACTCTTTTATGAAAGTCATCTATCGCATTTCCCCCCGGTAATGTAGGTGTCCATTTGGATTTGTTCTTAAAACCACTATATAGTGTCAGATCTGTATCAATTTCCAGTTCACCCAAGAGTTGAGACATAGTGTAAGGAGTTTCTTCCCTTTCAGTGATAGACAAAAGTATCCTTGTGGCTTGTACATCTTGAATGGATGGTACATCACACACAGCACCCAAATTCTTGTTGCATGCTTTTTTATTAGTCATTGGATTGCACAGGAAATGCTTTTTTAATTTTAAGGTACGTATGAATTTGTATAAGTCAATTTTCAATCTACATAAGTCCCCATCTTCACTAGGATTAAAACTCAAACCTCTACTCAAAAGACTGACCATATCTTGGGTCAAGGACTTGGAGGATAAATTCACTACTTGTACCTCATCTATTTTTTCTTTTACTTTGTCATTCTTTTGCCTGATCTCAGTTTTTGTCGGTAGTTGTCGTTTACCGCCCCTGTTGCCTCTCCTGGTTTTGTACCTCCTAAAGGGGTTGTACCCATCCGCCGATTGCCTCTTCTTGCTGTTTTTACCTACTGAAAAAAACTTGATCTTACTATATTGCTACCGGCTGCACCTTCATTTTCACTCTCGCTTACGGTCGGTGCATTAAGAGAGGAAGTACTAGAAGAGAGAGATGTGGACTCACTTCTTGCCGTTTCAGTAGTTTTAGTGTTTACAACTCGTACAGCATCGTACTTTCTGGCATATGTGTACACTCTACCTATTTTGTAGTCTATCTCATCCCTCTTCATTTGTCTGAGTTTCCTGTCCTTGATATCTTTTTGATGGGTGGTAAGTATGTCTTTTAGAATAACATAATTTTTTTCTGTGGCTTCCTTCAAATTTAAATCTTTTATTTCTGATTCCACGATGTCTAATTCTGACTGTAATTTAGTGACCTTACGCTCAGAGGATTCAATTAGAATGTCCATCAAGGTGAACGAGTTTATATTAAGTGAATCCTCCCATCTTGTTAATAGATCATCATCTAGTTCATCGTATGTTGGTAGAATCTGTGCTCTTAATCCTCTAGGAACTCTTTTGAGCCTCAAATATTGTTTTGGTGTGGTGGCATCCCACCATCGAGCATTCTCTGTCTTTTTTAATCTTTCTAATTTGAGGAATTTATCTCTCAAGCCTTCTACTCTATTCTTGTTACCACTTGTTGTGGTTTGGTTGGAACCAGACTCAGTACTCATGTTGCCAAATAGCTCATCCGCTTCCTTATCTCTGTTCATTTTGATGGTGTAATGTGATACTATATACTCACAGCTCACTCCTTTAGTTATACTTGCAGTTAGTCAGTGTGGCTGCAAAACCTGTCTGTGACTCTATATTCTCAAAGGCAATGGGTTTTGTATCGACAGGGACTACTTGCGCTCTACATAAGTTACTGACAACTTGTTAAGTTAGAGACAGCGTTCACAGTGGTGCCACAGGAAAAGGGAAACCCTTTGAACCCTTTACACGGTGTCGTAAACAACACCTGGACTATATGCAATACAATTTCCTATGCACACAACATATCAATTTAGGTACAATTGTATCTTGAACAGACATCAAATCGGTTTAGTCCTAGAAAATAATATTTCCCATCTTCTGTTTGAGCAATTGTTGATGTTTTATTGCCCAAAAGACCTTACGCCAGCCGACACGTGTTTCGTCAGAGTACAGATTGCTCTGACTCTTCAGGGCTGGAAATAAAACTGTGCTTGTTGACAGAGATAATGGGGGCTATTTTTGCAAATGTACATTCGAGCCAGTTAGTGTCCATGCCAATATCTGGTGTGCTCTGTAAGAGATGAGATGTTTAAACCTCTGGGTATATTCTATGCCAAGGCCTAATAGAAACCTTGCATGCTGGTTTCATTGAAGTCTGACAGGACAGGGGTAGTGTTTAGTCAAAGAGTATTGCTTGGTGGTCTGTACAAACAAGTGGGCGATGGCGGGATTATTGGAAAAGAGTTCCAAGTTCATTACAACCTTTGGCACTTGTAATCAGGCCAATGGTATCATTTACATGTCTGACAAAGTAAGCTGTCTTCCAAACTCTAAATGAGGCCCTAAATCTAAATAAAAATGGACGGTAATTGTGTGTGTGGGGGAAGGGGGTAATGGGTGGAATGGGTCAGTGGATTGTGCAGGGGCAGCAATAGGGAAAAAGCGGGGACATAAAAAACTGCATGATGAGGAAGCAAAAAGGCAGCACATGAGGGAGAGAGGAACATGTGGTGTGAGGGAGAAGCACATGAGGGAGAAAGTAGAATAGAGCATGAGGCATGTAGGAGTTTGATAGGAGAGAAGCACATGAAAGAGAGCGTGAGTAGCACACTAGGGCGAGCGAAGGAGCTCTGAAACCCATGCGACCTTGTGGAGTTACATCAAAAAGAAAAAAAATGAGTTCCCTAAAAGTGAGCAGTGGAAGGATGCAAATTAGACAATCGAAAGAATGGTATAAGGCTGTGCTTCACAGAAAGGAGAAATACAAGAAGAGGAGGCAAGACAGAATAAGAAGCAAGAAAATGACAATAAAGCCAACCAAGGTTAAGCAATAGGTGTGCTATACCCCCAATAGACATTCTTTGTAATGCAACAATAGGTCTTTCGAAACAAAACTGCTTATACTCTCTGGTGGGGCAAGACCTAAAAATCAAGATCACCATTTTAGTAAATGAAGAATGATTAATGAATCAGAAAGCTGGGACTTCGAGATGCAGGAAAGGAAGGTCTAAAGGGTCTAGAATAGTATAACATTATTGTTTACAAATACCACTTTAAATGAGGGTCTCTGTAAAGATACCCTTTTTTCTATTTGAGTGTAAATGTTATTCCGTGGACATGTCTAATTTTCATACAATTCTGAAACATCTTTAATAGGCGATTTTTGTTTGTGTGTGTGATGACAAAGCAAATTTGAATTTAAATCCTAAGCATGCAATCAGGAGCAGGCAGGGCAGGTGTAACAAAATTCAGCCATGCAATAAATAAACAGAACATATCTGACTATCTAACGTGAATAATTTTAGTTTTTTACCTCTCCATTTGAATTCTGGCCTTTCA
Source organism: Lissotriton vulgaris (assembly GCF_964263255.1). Taxonomy (NCBI): domain Eukaryota; kingdom Metazoa; phylum Chordata; class Amphibia; order Caudata; family Salamandridae; genus Lissotriton; species Lissotriton vulgaris. The sequence goes on from NC_141698.1 coordinate 420,330,783, forward strand.
ACCCATACGTTTATGCTTGCAGACCAGGTGATTGCAGCTGGGACAGTAGTGATCAACATCCTTGCAGCCATCAACAAAGAAGGGGATGAGGCAGCACCCGAGTATCAATCTGAAATGAAAGAGTAATCATTATCATACATGTATTGACAAAGCCAATAGGTCAGATATTTTTTTATAAGTGAACAAACTATTTAATTGATCAGTGAGGTATTTGTGGTTGTGTGGATCAATGAGTGAGCGAATAAAAAGCGCTTTAAATATGTCTCAGGTCTGTGTGTTTTCAATTTTTAACTGCCATCTTGACTTGGCAAAATAAACCTTGTGACAGGCCTAAACCTTCCTTTTAAATACCTATATGTCACCCTAAATTAGGCCTGGGGCATCCCCAAGGGCAGAGTACAGTGTCATCACAAGGTTGGACATGTCCTAGAAGTGAAAAACGTTCACATTTATTTTTCACTACTGCAAGTATTATCTATCCCATAGAATACAGGGTCTTGATTATACGAATGAGGATATAAGAAGTTAAAGTCTGTGATGATTTGTGTGTACCCCCTCCGATCAGTTGCAATCAAGTGTAGGTCCCAACAGTGGAACGGTGTCTTGATCCCACAATGGATGATGTTAGAACTGCATCTGAGAGTGGAGATGGAGGTACTCCCTTCGACCAGGTGCAACCAACTGTAGGTCCCAACAGTGGGACAGTGTCTTGATCCCACAATGGACGATGTCCGATATTACCTGCTTCTTGCTTTTCACAGAGCTCACGCTGTTGAGGTGCATCAGGCTTTGTGCTTCCGTAGTGAACTGTTGCCCATGATTATTGGGCTTAGCTGACTGCTATCGCTGGAATACACCGCGGTACAGCAGGACCAAACAGTGAAACCGGGTCTTAATTCTATGATTGAGGATGTCAGATGTTAAAGTTTGTGATGATTTGTGTGTACTCCCTCTGATGAGGCGCAACCAACTCTAGGTCCCAACAGTGGAACAGTGTCTTGATCCCTCAATGGACGATGTTAGAACTGGATCTGAGAGCAGAGATGAAGGTACTTCCTTCGACTAGGTGCAAGAAACTCTATGTCCCAACAGTGGAATGGTGTCTTCATCCCAAAATGGACAATGTCCGATATTACTTGTTGCTTGGTTTTCTCAGAACTCCCTCTGTTGAGGTGCACCAGACTCTGTGCTTCCGTAGTTAACTGCTGCACATGATTATTTGGCTTAGTTGACTGCTATCGCTGGTATACACTGCGGTACAGCAGGTCCAAACAGTGAAACAGGGTCTTAATTCTATGATTGAGGATGTCAGATGTTAAAGTTTGTGATGATTTCTGTGTACCCCCTCCGATGAGGTGCAAGCAACTCTAGGTCCCAACAATGGAACGGTGTCTTGATCCCACAAGGGATGATGTCAGAACTGTATCTGAGAGTGGAGATGGAGGTACTCCCTTCAACCAGCTGCAACTAACTCTAGGTCCCAACAGTGGAATGGTGTCTTGATCCCACAATGGACGATGTTAGAACTGCATCTGAGATTGGAGATGAAGAACTCTCTTTGACCAGGTGCAACCAACTCTAGGTCCCAACAGTGGAACGGTGTCTTGATCCCACAATGGACGATGTCTGATATTACTTGCTGCCTGCTTTTCTTAGGAGTTCGTCCGTTAAGGTGCATCACTCTCTGTGCTTCCATAGCTAACTGCAAACACAACAGGTGATGGACCGAATGTGGATCAATGTCACACACTCACCCCAGTCCAAAGATCTGGGCCCAAATCCATCGTTTTTTTTTTTTTTTGCACTCCACACCACCCTGGGTTAGACAATGGCGATATGCAAATCAGCTCTGACCCTGTGCCCCATGGGAACAGTCCAGTCCGAACTACAAAAGCCATGTCCTTCCCAGAACGGAATCAAGCATCCGAGGACCGGACCGGTTTCGAGGTAACACCTCTCATCAGCCCGGCTAGCTTGACTCCAGTGGTGTGGAGTGCCTGGGACCCACGTCTGGGCATCCCCAGCGCACTTAGGGCGGAATATGCAAACACAACAGGTGATGGACCGAATGTGGATCAATGTCACACACTCACCCCAGTCCAAAGATCTGGGCCCAAATCCATCGTTTTTTTGCACTCCACACCACCCTGGGTTAGACAATGGCGATATGCAAATCAGCTCTGACCCTGTGCCCCATGGGAACAGTCCAGTCCGAACTACAAAAGCCATGTCCTTCCCAGAACGGAATCAAGCATCCGAGGACCGGACCGGTTTCGAGGTAACACCTCTCATCAGCCCGGCTAGCTTGACTCCAGTGGTGTGGAGTGCCTGGGACCCACGTCTGGGCATCCCCAGCGCACTTAGGGCGGAATATGCAAACACAACAGGTGATGGACCGAATGTGGATCAATGTCACACACTCACCCCAGTCCAAAGATCTGGGCCCAAATCCATCGTTTTTTTGCACTCCACACCACCCTGGGTTAGACAATGGCGATATGCAAATCAGCTCTGACCCTGTGCCCCATGGGAACAGTCCAGTCCGAACTACAAAAGCCATGTCCTTCCCAGAACGGAATCAAGCATCCGAGGACCGGACCGGTTTCGAGGTAACACCTCTCATCAGCCCGGCTAGCTTGACTCCAGTGGTGTGGAGTGCCTGGGACCCACGTCTGGGCATCCCCAGCGCACTTAGGGCGGAATATGCAAACACAACAGGTGATGGACCGAATGTGGATCAATGTCACAGGGTCAGAGCTGATTTGCATAAAGCCATTATCTAACCCAGGGTGGTGTGGAGTGCAAAAAACGATGGATTTAGGCCCAGATCCTTGTACTGGGGTGAATGTAAGACATTGATCTACATTCTGTCCATCAAATTGTTTTTTGTAATTTTCTCCATAGCTAACTGCTGCACCTGATTATTGGACTTGGTTGATACTAGTCGGTGGAGTATACTGCGGTACAGCAGGTCTGAACAGTGAAATGGGGTCTTGGTTCTATGATTGAGGATGCCATAAGTTAAAGTCTGTGATGATTTCTGTGTACCCGCTCTGATCAGGTGCAACCAACTCTGTGCTTTCGAATCTAATGGTACGTGGCTGTGAGGTGTTAATGACCACTGCCTCTGGCCTACAATGTGGTTAGCAGGGTTCACAATTCAGATCGAGTGGTGATTGTTTAATTACAGAATCCAGTAGTTAAGTGACTACAACATCTATTGAAATATACACAATATTGTTTTATTAGAGCATTGGAATGTTGGGAGCTCCATTGAAAACAATGGAATAGCTCCGGGCTTATAATGGCTGGTATAAGCCTGGAGCTCTAATATTCCAATGTTTCCTTGTACAAAGCCAGAGCTGTGAACAAGGAAACATTGGAATGTTTCAGGGAGCCTGAGGGGATTCCAATCCCCTCGCACTCCCTTAAGACTTTGCTTTATTTGTTAGAACATTCTACCCTCTAGTGGCAGAATGTTCCAATAGCCTTATAGCCCTTCGTAGCTGGGCTTTACCGGCTATTAAAGACTCTCTCACTTGTTAAAGGCCAACGCCTTCGGCTCCGGCCTTTAACGCTGGAGAGGGCCTTTAATAGCCGGTATAGCCTGCTACGGCGGGCTATAAGGCTATAGTATACTTGCTTGAAGAACTTTTTTTAGATGAGTTATAGGTTTAGTAAAATTACCAAATTCGTCTTCCAAGTCCAAAGGAACAGTGAATAGTGTAGACGGTGGACAGATGAAATCCCAATTCGAATTGTTTTGATTTATTTATCGTAGAGTTTTCTGTAATTTATGTTGTGGTATTTTGTGAAGAGGCAGTGAGAAAAAGTATTCATGGGTGTGTGTGTGAGTACTGCCTTCAATTAACAATGCAGACAGTAAGGATCACAATTCAGATCGAGTTGCTATTGTAAATGATGCAGTCCTGTAAGAGAAGAGATTGCTGTAGTGTGCTCTGTCTGCGCCACTCATACACATCATTGCAGGCTCTGCACACGTTCTTTGTGGCTTCACGCATTGAAAACTGTGGAGCTCACGTCAATGCTACGTGGCTGTGGGCCCTTGCCAACGCTCTCTCTGGTCTATACTACTGACAGCAGTGTTCACATTTGAGATTGAGTCGCTATTGTAGATGACGCAGTCCTGTAGGAAAAGACATTGCTCCAGTGCGCTCTGTTCGCACCACGCATACGCATCATTGCAGGATCCGCACACGCTTTTTTTTGCTTTACGTATGACAAACTGGGCAGCTCAAGTCAATGCCATGTGGCTGTGGGCCCTTGCTAAATGCTCTCTCTGGCCTATACTGGAGACTTCAGTGTTCACATTTGACATTGAGTAGGTATTGTAGATGATGCAGTCCTGTAGGAAAAGACATTGCTCCAGTTCACTCTTTCTGCACCACTCATACGCATCATTGCAGGCTCCGCACATGGTTTTTTTGCTTCGCGTATTGCAAACTGTAGAGCTCAAGTCAATGCCATGACCGCTCTCTCTGGCCTACACTGCAGACAGCAGTGTTCACAATTGAGATCGAGTCGCTATTGTAGATGAGGTAGTCCTGTAGGAGAAGACATTGCTCCAGTGTGTACTGTCTGTACCATGCATACGTATCATTGCAGGCTCCGCACACACTTTTTTGTTGCTTCGCTTACGACAAACTGGGCAGCTCAAGTCACCTTACTTAGCTGTGGGTCCTTGCTGACCGCTCTCTGTGGCCTACACTGCAGACAGCAGTGTTCACAATTCAGATTGAGTCGCTACTGCAGATGATGCAGTGTTGATGGCAACAGATTTTGCTCCTAGTACGGCCCGCCTGCAGCACGCATCATCATTGGCTGTGCACATGTTGAATGCTTTTGATGTGGCTATGTGAGTGCACTAGAACTGATGGACTGTTTATGATATAATCTTTTTGTGTATTATTTCAGATCTATTGATTGTGTGTCAGCATACCACAAGTTGTGGTTCTTTTACGATATAATTATTTCTGTATTATTTCACCTCTACTGTCCCTACCTTACTGCAGCACAAATTATTGATTCTGTTTATATTGAATCTCTGTGTGTGATCCAATGATTACTGTTGTAGTTGATGCTAGCAGCAACCATTCCCTGAGGGCTAGTTTACACTAACCCCACACGCATCCAGCACAGTCGTCACTGGATATGTGACCCTGGTAATAAAAAGGAGTTGAGCGGATGTGCCCGTACCTACTTCCACTATCTATCTGTGTCCGTGTGTTTATTATCTATGCATGATACTGTCTCTGGGCCGTACTATATTACGTTGTGCTGTGGACTGAGTATGCAACCATTTTACCTCTGGTATTGGAGAACATTTTGGTAATGTAACTTTTAGGTGTATGGCTATCCCAGGTGGAAGGCTACTTTACAGAGCATGAATATTGATGAAGATGATGGTTACATGTTGTGTGTAGTGTAAGATATGTGTATATTGCAAAATGTTTAGCACAAAGCTCTCTAAGCAGAAGAGGTGTGTCTCATGAAATGGAGTACAGATATTGACTAAAATGGGTGGTGTTTTCGAACTGTTACAATGGGAAATGTTATGCACTAATGAAATGTTTTTTTTTTTGGTCACATGGCCTTAGCGCATCCAGTGCACAATGAGACTGCACCCGATGTGATTTTGAGAACATATATTTACTATAATATGTTTATTCTAGTTAGAAATATATAAATGTTTAAAATATTTTTAATAATTGCTTGCTCTCATATCCACTTTAAAGTTATTTAGATATAGTTTTGAGAAAGAAAAAAATGAGGGAATGCCGTATGTGGCTCAATACCGTACGTCTATGATGTAACACAGGGCGTGGCAGCGTGCATTCATTGCATTCGCAAAGCGTAGCCGGTGCCAACCCATACTTACATTTATTTTATTTATTTTTGATATTTAATAAAGCGCAAACAATTGCCCGCAGGCGTCTCGGCGCTGTACTGTTGCAGACATCTCCTATGCTAGGCTTCATGCTTTTAGAAGAACAACCAGGTTTTCAGTTGCTTTCCAAATGACAAGAGGTTTGGGCTAGATCTGATGGATTGGGGGAGAGTATTCCATAGTTTCGGGGCAGCAACCAGAAAACGTCGATCTCCCCAAGTGACCAATTTAGTGCGGGGTACCACCAGATCGTTCAATTTAGCTGAACGGAGAGGTCGGGAAGGATTGTATGGAATGAGGTGGTCTCTCAGGAATTGAGGGGCTTGTTGGTGCAGTGATTTATAAACTATGCACAAGGTCTTGAATTTAATTCTATTCCTGATGGGGAGCCAGTGATAGCTTCTTAAGGTGTCAGCTATGGGTTTGAATCTAGGAATTCCCGAGAGAAGTCTGGCCGCTGCGTTCTGTACTGTCTGCATTGTGGGCGCGTGAGTTATAGTTTGCTCAACTAACTATTACTGGCGAATGTCTCTGTTTTTATATGAGTCAAATGTCCAACTTACTATAACGTCCCTTAAACCTATAGATTTTCAGTGAATTTCTAAGGTTTTTTAGATGCTAATTTCTATCTATAAAGTCTGTAAAACCTATGGGTTTTTCAGTTAATATATATATATATATTCACTGAAAAAAACCACAGGTTTCAGGGAGGTTATAGTTAGAAATTAGTATTTTAAAAACCTTAGATAATTACTGGAAATAAACTGAGGTTTCAGGGAAGTTATAGTTAGGCTGACATTTCACTCGTACAACACCAGAGAAATTCAGCTGTTTTAGTTAGCTGAGCTAACTATAACTTGCACCCCCATGCACTGCTGATGATTTCACAAATTACATCACTGGTGACATAATCAGTGACATCACTAATGACATCTCAAATGACATCACTGATGATATCATCCAGTGACTGAGTGTTTCTAAAACGTTAAAGAATCTTATGTATATGTATATATATATATATATATATATATATATATATATATATATATATATATATATATATATATATATATATCGCTACACAAAGTGATCCTTAAGCCATACGAGAGCGCTCCGCAGTGTGTGCTCTGCCCAGGGGTCGGATCCGGACTCAAAAGGAATTTGGATATACAAAGGAGGCGGCACAGCCAGGGTACTTATTCAAGCCTTATTTATTTTCTGCTTCACCCCACCAAGGCGTTTCAGCCACAACTGGCCTTGCTCACGGTCAGTTAGTCCTTCCACAGTGTTACTTTTTATAATGTCCCATTTTTGCCATTTAGGAAGCATTCTGGGAATTGTAGTTACAAGCATTTTGAAAATAATATGAAAAAGAAAAGAAAGACAACGTGTGTTTCTCAGTTACACCGTTAGTATGTCGTGACTTGTTGTTCACTGTGGCATATATATTACTGTTTGTCATTGTCAAAGTGTTGGGTATAGTACCCTTATCATGATTGATTTGATTGTTGAACATTTATTCCAGATGAATGTGGAGGTCCTCCCCAAAGTTCATTCCTCTGGGGTGTTTTGTTCTGAATCTGATTATCATTCGAGACTCCATTTGACGGAGTTTTCGAACTGTGTCGCCACCTCTTTCCATTTTGTCCAACATCTTTGCTCCGTAGAAATGCATTTGTCTCCAATCTCCATTTTGGCAAATACTCAGATGTTTGGCGGTAGCATATTGCATGTTCGAATTTTTTACCGCACGGATGTGTTCCAAAATCCTTTTTCTCAGCATACATGTGGTGCATCCAATGTACTTCATGTCACATTTACATTCCACGATGTATACCACATTTTTTGAAGTACAAGTGATTTGTTGATCGATTTTCATCAGTTTGCCATCTGGTTCTTGAATCACTTTCATATTTTTTCCAATCTTACAAGCTTTACATGTGTTGCATGGTTGAAAGCCTTTCCGCTGGTTTTTCAACCAGTCCGATTTTGGTTTTACTTGGAAGTAACTTTTGACCAGTAGATCTTTCAAAGAGGTATTTTTCTTATACTTTATTGATGGTACTTCACCAATTGTTGCTCCAATATCAGGATCCCCTGATAGGAGATGCCAGTATTTCTTGATTATACGGGCAATGTTTCCACTTTCCTTACTGAAAGTTGTTATGAATCTCGGTGGTGCGTTTGTTTCTGTTTTTTTCAGTTGTTCAATTAGTGTTTGTGTCCTGGTTTTTTGATCTATTTTTCTCTTGCATTTATTCAGAACACGTTCCTCATATCCTCTCGCTGTGAATCTTCGTTTACTCTCTTGAATCACCTTTTCCGCATCTTCTGGTATGGAACAGTTTCTCTTTAGCCGTGTGAATTCTCCATATGGTATGCTGTGTAAGAGGGATTTGGGATGAAAACTTGTCCCATGTAGCACACTGTTTGTTGCAGTTTTTTTACGAAATAGAGTAGATTCCAATTTTCCGTCGGACACATATATTTTGGTGTCTAGGAAATCTATTTCTTTTGTGCTTGTCGTGCATGTGTATTTACAACAAGGGGTGGTGAGGGTCGTGCATGTGAACTGTAGACCTAGATCATTGTCATTCAGCTTTCTAAAATAATTCTGAAACTGAGAGTTTGTGCCATTCCAAATAATAAACAGGTCGTCGATATAACGTACCCACAATATTATTCGATCCAGATCCGGTTGGTTATCTTGATTCCATGCTATGGTCTTTTCCCACCAGCCCATGGTGATGTTTGCATAGTTGGGAGATAGAGAAATGCCCATGGCTGTACCACATACTTGCTTATACAGTTGTTTGTTAAAGAGAAATATATTGTTCGTCAAGCATAGATCAACCATCTTTATCAACATTCTTGAGTGATCTAGTTGTGTAATGCTACGTTGTTTTAGATAATATTCACATGCTTTCATCCCGACCTCATGGCGAATCGAAGTGTAGAGTGAGACCACATCAATAGTGGCTAGGAGGTATTCAGAGTTCCAGGTTACATTCATCAAGATTCTTAAGAAATCTCCGGTATCTTTGATGTAGGAGGGCAGACTTTGGGCAATGGGAGACAAGAATGTGTCGACATAATTGGAGATGTTTTCATACAGTGAGCCGCTGGAGGAGACAATTGGTCTTCCCGGAGGGTTTACTAAAGTTTTGTGAATCTTGGGTAAGAAATATATACATGGTGTTGTTGGGTGATCAATTGTTAAATATCTTTTCTCTTCTTCATTGATCAAATCTTTTTCATACCTCATTTCAAGGTGTTCTTGCAATTCCTTCTTCATATTCACATAAGGATTTGTCTCCAATTTCTTGTAGTTATTCTCTTGATTCAATTGTCTTGCCGCTTCTGCCATGTAGTCCGATGTTCTCATTAACACAATATTGCCCCCCTTGTCCGCAGGTTTTATGGTAATTTTGTCATTTTCAATCAAAGTTTTAATTGCATTGCGTTCTGTCTTTGAGAGATTTTCGCGTGAATTATTTCTTACTTTTGAAAGATTATCCAATTCTTTTGTTATCGCATCTGAAAACAGATCTATTTTGTTTCCTGGTGATAGGATAGGATAGTATCTTGATTTTCTCTTTAATCCAGTGCTTGGTCTCTCATTTGTTTGAATATTTAGTTCTTCCAAGATTTCTGAATCTGATAGCAAAGTGCCGTTTGAATCGAACAGCGTTTCAAAGCTATGCCTGAGATCAGGTAGTTCTGCAATTGTAGTAAACACAATATCATCCGTATTTTCATTAACTGTGATTTCGGATTCAATTGGTTTCCCAGCATGTGCTTTTGCTAGTTTTAATTTTCTGACGTACTTGTAAAAGTCCATTCGTGTTTCCGTGTAATCAAAGTGTGATTCAGGGCAGAATGATAACCCTTTATTTAGAACAGTACGTTCGGTTTCAGTTAATTGATGATCTGAGAGATTCACAATTAGGTTTGTTTCCGATTGCGATTGCGAAGGGGGTACTGTCTTCTTTCTCCGCTTGGACCTGCGGGTTTTTCTGGTGCTGGTGAGGGGGTTGTTTGATTCTGTGTTCCCCTTCCTCTTCCTCTGTATCCTTTGTTGGAATATGATCGCATTCCCCTTCCCCTTCCTCCGCTTCTCGCGATGCTTTTCTCCAGATTTATTAATTCGACTTCCTCTAAAACAGACCAGTTTTTTGCCTGGTAAGCACTATGTACTGATTCATTGTCACTTATGCTTGATTCACTAGCACTGGACGCCAATTTGTGCATCTGGCAATTCTTTTTCAAATTGTCATATCGTCTGGCAAACGTGAGAATCCTGCCATGAAGATAGTCTTGTTCATCCCTTTGAAATTTTCGCTCTTTCCGCTCTTCAATTTCCTTTTCATATGAATCTAATCGTGCTTCCATCTCTTGGCGTAGCTTTGTAACTACTTCCTGGTTACTTTCATCTGTTAATTATTCTTCCAATTCCTTGATTTTTTGTGTGATTTCATCCACATCAATTCGCGCATGTTTGACCAGAATGCGCATCATATTTAACGAGCATTGTGTGTTGTTTTCGATCCATTCATCTATTAAGTCTTTCTTCACTTCTGGATGCGTGGGCATAGTGAAAATCCTCAAGCCGCGAGGAATGCGCTTGACTTCCACATATTTCTCAAGCGCTATTGCTTCCCAGCTTTTATTTATTTCTTTCCTGTACAACTTCTATAAAGCATTTATTTGTTGCTTTAAGGTACTGTCAACTGTTGTGGGCGTTTTGGAAGCTGTTGGTGTTTCATCTGGTTTCGCTCCAGTTTTGAACATGGTTGTCACTTTCGAAGCTCTTTTAGCTACGCGAGCTTCCATGTTTACGATATTCCTGTTCCACACACTTTTAACTTTAAGGGTGAGAATTGTGTATGCTCGTTACTTTTAAGGTATTTCCCCTGGCCTGATGCGCTCGAAGACCGCCCGTACTGTCTACGGCGTCGGCGTCTTGTTTCGAGATACGTATCAGCCACTTCGATTCACTGCTACAATGTCAATGGAAGGTTAGTGCTCCGCTTACCTTGTGCGGAGTTGATCTCTGCCGGAGGCTCCTTGCAGCTCCTCCATGCCTCCGCTCCAAGCGATAGCAATATTACCAAGCAGTCTTTCAAAACAGGAAATCGGGCGCTTCTCACGGCTTTCTTTCTCGCTACACAAAGTGATCCTTAAGCCATACGAGAGCGCTCCGCAGTGTGTGCTCTGCCCAGGGGTCGGATCCAGACTCAAAAGGAATTTGGATATACAAAGGAGGCGGCACAGCCAGGGTACTTATTCAAGCCTTATTTATTTTCTGCTTCACCCCACCAACGCGTTTCAGCCACAACTGGCCTTGCTCACGGTCGGTTAGTCCTTCCACAGTGTTATTTTTTATACTGTCCCATTTTTGCCATTTAGGAAGCATTCTGGGAATTGTAGTTACAAACATTTTGAAAATAATATGAAAAAGAAAAGAAAGACAACGTGTGTGTTTCTCAGTTACACCATTAGTATATATATATATATATATATATATATATATATATATATATATATATATATATATATATATATATATACATATATATATACATATATATATATATATATATATATATATATATATATATATATATATATATATATATATATATATATATATATATATATATATATATATCTTGTCTTGAGGTTGCCCTCCAGTAAGAAACGCACTCCACAGCTGTTAAACTTCATGTCCTTTATTGCCCAAGCAGGAGTGCAGCATCGACATTCCACCCATTTGTTTTGCCTAATGCATTTCGAAACATTCTTGTTTCTTCCTCAGAGGCATCTTGATAGCACTACGTAAAGGGCTTCTACAAATCCCGCATTTCTGCACCAATTAAATCGGACCCCCAGTGTGTCAATCATCTTGCGGTGCTCGTCGGTACTTGTAGTGTTTATGCCTATTTCTCAGCTTCCAGTAGCTGTTGTGCTCGTCAATTAATCATGGGATAATTTTACCATTCAGTAGGTTTCGGCGCTGTACTTCTGCGTTTCAATCCTGGCAACTGCTGCGCCTTACCCTCCTGAAGCTTGCAGGTGAGATAGACCCCAGTTCTTTCGAGGGGCGGTGCAGTCTCTCCGCGACTGGACCTGCCGCGAAAACATCTTGTCTTGAGGGTGCCCTGCAGTAAGAAACGCACTCCACAGCTTTTAAACTTCATGTCCTTTATTGCCCAAGCAGGAGTGCAGCGTCGACATTCCACCCATTTGTTTTGCCTAATGCATTTTGAAACATTCTTGTTTCTTCCTCAGAGGCGTCTTGATAGCACTATGTAAAGGGCTTCTACAAATCCCGCGTTTCTGCACCAATTAAATCGGACCCTTGGGCAGGAGGGTAAGGCGCAGCAGTTGCCAGGACTGAAAAGCAGAAGTACAGCGCCGAAACCTACTGAATGGTAAAATATATATATATATATATATATATATATATATATATATATATATATATATATATATATATATATATATATATATATATATATACATACACCAAGGTGTTTTGAAGAATGAGTGAGTGTATGAGTGTCTGAATGGAGGATTTAGTGGGTGTGTGACTGACTGCATAAGTGTGTGAATAAACATGTCTTAATAAATGCATGGATGTATGACTAATCTGTTTGAATGGGGTTGGTGAGTAGCTACATGAGTGTCTATATGGGTTAATGATTGGTTGTCTGAGTACCTGTATGGGTGCCTGATTGTCTCTGTGGGTAGGTGGGGGTGTGACTCCCTAACCTAAGCCTAGTACGTGGGAAGGAGTAAGTGAGCTGCAGTTCAAGTTAAGTTCGTTTTGCCAAGAATCTGAATCAAGAATTCTCTAAGGATCTAATCATGTCCGTACCTTGGTTTTAGAATGAAGGAGGTCTTGTATCTCTTTCTCAGGACTCGATCTCCCAGCAACCCGCAAGGGTGACTGGAAACACTGGAGCTATATTTCTCGGCAGGAGAAAAGACAGCGTCTCTCTCAGTGCGTCAAATGGGAGGGTCCGCTTCCTTCGGCACTCGCATCAGCTGGGCTTTGGGTAAGTAGATAGCCCCTCTGCTCCAAACCGCCATGTCTTGCTTAAGGCAAATGCTGGTATATTTATACCTGGAAGGTGCCGAGTTTGACGTATGGTTGGACAGAAGACGTTACTAAGAACTGTCACTAAGAACTGGCAGTTCTTTCAGGACTCTCAGGAGTTCTAGAACAAATCAAAACAGAAGCAGGGGGAATTCCCGGGCTGCTGGAGGCTTGGTTTGTTTAAAGAACGCGTTGTACTTTCTAGGAGTCTAGGGAAGTAGCCTTGCCGTATTTGGACTGCATTGGCTATTACTAAATATGGATATGATTCTTATGCCTTCATAAGGATATGATTTGTTATAACCACATAAGGGCATGAATCGGGAATATTTAATTAGGGTCCTAGATACGTTCGCAACAGGATGTATGAGAGCATGATTCACAGGGTGTATGGGTTCATGAGTGCATCTGCGAGGGGCTGCATAGGTAAATGAGTGTGTGTATGGTTGTGTTGGTGAGTGATTGGATATCTCAGTGGTGTATGTGTGAGTAACTATATATGTGAAATGTAGTATATGGTAGTGTTTAAGTATATAAGTGACTGTATGCGAGAGTGAGTTATTGTGAGAGTGGCTGTATGGATGAGTGTGTGCTTGTGTCAGTGATTGTAGAAGAGAGTAAGTATGTGTTAGTATCTGTATGAATAAGTGAGGTGGTGTGTGTAAAACTGTATAAGGTGAGTAGATGGCAGTGTGATTGATTTTTTAAAAATTGTTTTTATTATCATCTTAACTTTATGGGTGAGTGTCAGTGTATGAGAGTCTCTATGGGTGTATGAGTGCATATATCAGTAGTAGTATTGGTGAGTGACTGCATGTATGAGTGACTATATTGATGAGTGAGTGGATGTGTGAGTAGATCTATGAATCTGTGAGTGTGTATGTACTAACAGGTATTGGCGAGTCTATGGTTTCGAGAATGGTGGTCTGCATTTTGGAGTGTGTCTATGAAAGGTTATACTAGGGTGTGAGGGGGTGCATCAGAGATTAAGTGGATGATATCATTAGTGATGTCATTTGAGATGTCATCAGTGATGTCACTGGGCATGTCATGAGTGATGTAATATGTCACTTCATCAGCAGTGCCTTGTGGGGGTGTGAGTTATAGTTAGCTCAGCTAACTAGACCTTTGACCACTCTCTCCCCGCAGCTCCACTGTGCCATCTCTTGCCCCCAGACCCGACCTCTTCCTTGAGAGGTTCGAGGCTGCTGCCCGCTCCTGCACCTGCTGCCTACTCCAAATAGGACCAGACTGCCTGCAACCACCGTAACCTTTCTCAGCTGTTTTTTCCAAATTTTTTCACAGTTGTGCCACTGTTATTGTGCCCATCTGTGTCTTGCTCTAATTCCACCACTGTTTTTCCTTTCTCATGCCTGCCTGTTCCTCTTGCCTTTTGCTGCTGCTGCCACTGAGGCCCCTCCCCCAGAATTCCCCCCCAGAATTCCCCAGATCCCCCCTCCTAGCCTCTCCTCCCTCCCACCTCCCCAACTTAATGGCGGCCACTGCGCGGTCACGCAGCGGACGTGCGCAAGCCTATTTGCTCCTGTCCGCGACCCGAACGCGGCCAGAGCCAGGAACCCTGGACCTCCCACTACCCATCACTACAACACCACCACCCTCCTCTCACTCAACCCTCGGAGACTTAGAGAATACAAATAGGCCTTGCCGAACCCAATCCACAGCCAATTCTCCTGCCTCCACTGCCGCAAGACCCTCGCCGGCACCCCGGCCTCCAACATCGCCGACGCCAGCACCAGCAACACCTTAAAAGGCATCCTCCTCAACGTACGCTCCATACACAAACACATATTTGTACAAACACAAGGGAACCCAGACGGTAGATAAGGACCTTGGGTAACAGTTTAGTATTAGAACAATGGTCCTTAAACAGAACAGTTTAGTCAGTAGAATAAATATAGACTTGAATCAGTACTATATTGCGAGTGTCCAGCTGGACAATCAATTTCATAAATCAAAAATGTCAAAGAACACAATTACTAGCACAGCAATAACATGGGACACAATCCTGCATCCTACATGAACACATGACAAATACATTTAAGACAAAAACATATCAGGCAAGACAGGGTAGCTTGTGGAATATTGAGCGCAATTTCTGACAAGCTTTAGAGAAACAGTAACTGCACTTCTTTTATCATATGCGATTAACATGCAAACTGTTTACATTAGTCGACGACGTTTTGACCCTTTAAAAACAATAAGTAGGATAATCATCAGGACTGTTAAGGTACAAGCATGAATCAATGAAAATAGCCTTGATTGGGCTTGCAGGAAAGTTGTAGCCATGCGCGTACTCAGAGGGAGGAGCAGGAACCGCAGTAACAATAGTTTTGTGGATAGAATAGTGAAGATATTCAGGCGTTGTTTCAACTATACGTGATTGCATGTGGCGATGCACAGAATGCTGTGGGATCTGATGTCTACCACAACCAGATCAAAGCCACAAGAGGAACTTCATCCACCACAAATCCTGGCCAACTCCACCAACTTAAAAAAACTTTTCAGTGTCATTCAAGAATTCAACAACCCACGCAGCAAAGTCACAGACAGCACTCCATCCCAAGACCTCTGCGACAAGCTTGGAACCTATTTCCACCTCAAGATCAAAAACCTCTATGACAACTTCATCGACAATCCACCAGGCACCACAGATGGCCCCCGCCCCCCAGAAACACCAGCCAGCCTATCATCTCCAACTGAACACCGATCACGGCCAAAGACACCGCCTTGACCATGAAAAGCATGCACTTGGGGGCCTCCACTGCCCCCTGCCCCCCTCACATCTACCACAGAGCCGCAGCCACCATCGCACCCGAACTACAACGCGCCATCAATACCACCTTCAAAACAGGCACCTTTCCAGATGACTGGAAGTGTGCAGAAGTCAGACCCCTGCTCAAGAAACCCACAGCTGACCCCACCAACCTCAATAACTATTGGCCCATCTCGCTCCTCCCCTTCACAGCCAAGTTGCAGAGAAAACAGGCAACAGGAAACTGACATGATTCATTGAAGAGAACGCTGTCCTCGACCCATCCCAATCTGGATTCCGAAGCAACCTTAGCACAGAGACCCCCCTACTTGCTGCCACAGATGACATCCGCACCCTCCTGGACCAAGGCCACTCTGCAACCCTCATCCGACTCGACCTATCAGCGGCCTTCGACACCATTTCCCACCGCACACTAGTCGCCAGTCTACACGACACAGGCATACAAGGAACAGTCCTGGACTGGATCCGATCATTCCTCTCCAAAAGAAGCCAAAGGATCAGACTCTGACCCTTCTTCTCTGACCCCACAAAATTCACCTGCGGAGTCCCACAGGGTTCATCACTGAGCCCCACTCTGTTCAACATCTACATGGTCCCCCTCGCAGCCAACATCCGACACCTCTCCCTCACCAAAGACCGAACCTCTGTCAAACTCAACTTCCAGAAAAGAATGCAAGACGTTGCAGTCTGGATGACCCACAGGTACCTGAAGCTCAATGCTGAGAAGACAGAAGCCCTCATCCTCGGTACCACCCCTTCTGCATGGGACTGCACCTCATGACCCACTCAGACCATGCCAAGAACCTCTGCATTGTACTCGACTCATCACTCACCATGAACCAACAGGTCAATGCTGTCACCTCCAGCTGCTTCAACACCCTCCGCATCCTCTGCAAGACCTTCAAGTGGATCCCCCTGAGTCAAGGAAGACAGTCACCCATGCACTCATCACCAGCAGACTGGACTATGGGAACGCTCTCTACGCTGACATCAACAAGTACCTACTCCGCAAACTCAAGACAATACAGAACACCACCGCCAGACTCGTCCTTGGCATCCCCCTACACAAACACAGCATCCAACACCTACGTAGTCTCCACTGGCTCCCCGTGGAGAAAAGAGTCACTTTCAAAATCCTCACTCAAGCCCACAAATGGCTGCACAACGGACCCAAATACCTCAATGACAAAAGCAACTTCCACGTACCCAAAAGAAAACTCCGATCTACCTTTGCACTGGCTGAAACCCCGCAGATCCACAGAGCCAGAGAAGGCAGAAGATCCTTCTCTCACCTTGCAGCCAAGACCTGGAACAAGCTACCGGCAGACATCAGACGTGCCCCCACCCTGAACACCTTCAGGAAGACGCTCAAGACCTGGCTCTTCAGCTGAACAGATCTACGGACCCCCCCTCAGCACCTTGAGACCCCCACGGGTAAGTAGTACGCTTACAGTTCCCAGATTGATTGATTGATTGAACTATTACAGCTGTATTTCTCTGGTTTTGTACGAGTGAAATGTCAGCCTAACTATAACGTCCCTGAAACCTGTTTTTTTCAGTGAATATCTAAGGTTTTTTAAATGTTAATTCCTAACTATAACATCCCTGAATCCTGTGTTTTTTCCAGTGAATGTTTAAGGTTTTTTAAATGCTTATACTAATCATCACATCCCTGAAGCGTTTTTTTCAGTTCATTTCTAAGGTTTTTAAAATGCTAATTTCTAACTATGCCTATATAGGTAGGACATGTACAGAAAGAGGGAGAAAGGTGCAGAAAGACACAAGAGAAGTGTAGAAAAATGCAAGAGAGGTGCAGAACGAGGAATAAAGGTGCAGAAAGAAGCAAGACAAATGCAGAAAGAGGCAACATAAGTCAAGAAAGAGGAAGAAAGGTGCAGAAAGAGAGAACAGGGGTGCAGAAAAAGGCAAGAGAGATGCAAAAACAGGAACCAGGGGTGCAGAAAAAGGCAAGAGAGGTGCAGAAAGAAGCAAGAGGAGTGCAGAAAGAAGCAACAGTGTTGCAGAAAAAGGCAAGAGAAGTGCAAAAAGAGTCAAGAGGGGTGCAGAGGGGGGCAAGATAAGTGCAGAAAGAAGGAACAGTGGTGCAGAAAAAGGCAAGAGAGGTGCATAAAGAGGGTAGAGGGGTGAAGAAAGAAGCAGTAGGGGTACAGAAAGAACCAACAGAGGTGCATAAAAAAGTAATAGAGGTGCATAAAGAAGCAAGAGAATTACAGAAAGAAGCAACTGAGGTGCAGTAAGAGGCAAGAGGGATGCAAGAAGAGGCAAGAGAAGTGCAGAAAAAAACAACACAAACGCAGAAAGACGCAAAAGAGGTACAGAAAGAGTCAAGAGAGGTGCAGAAAAATGGAAGAAGGGTGCAGAAAGAGGTCAGAGGGGTACAGAAAGAAGCAAGAGAGGCACAGAAAGAAGCCGCATAAGTGCAGAAAGAAGCAAAAGGGATGCAGAAAGAGGCTGGATGGGTACAGAAAGAGTCAAAAGAAGTGCAGAAAGAAGCAACAGAAATACAGAAAGAAGCGAGAGGTGCTGCAACAGGCAAGAGAAATACGGAAGGAGGCAAGAGAAGTACAAAAGGAGGGAAGAGGGGTGCAGAAAGAAAGAAGAGGAGGGCACGAAGAGGCAAGAGAAGTGATTATAAAGAAAAGAGAGTTGCAGAAAAAGACAATAGCGATGCAGAAAAAGCTAGAGAAGTGCAGAAGGAAGCAAGTGAGGTGCAGAAAGAGGCAAGAGAACTGCAAAAAGAGGCAAGAGAGGTACAGAAAGCAGGAAGAGGAGTGGAGAAAGAGGCAAGAGAAGTGCAGAAAGAAGCAAAAGAGGTACAGAAAGAGGCAAGAAGAGTTCAAAAGAGGCAAGAGAGATTCAGAAAGAGGTGAGACTAGTACAGAGAGGCAACAGACATACGTAAAGAAGCAAGAGAAGTGCAGAAAGGAGCAAGAGAAGTGCAGAAAAAAAGCAACAGGGTGCAGAAAGAGGAAAGAGATGTGCAGAATAAGGCAAGAGGGATGCAGAAAAAAGCAAGAGAGGTGCAAAAAGGTAAGAGAAGTGCAAAAAGAGGCAAGAGAAGTGCTGAAAGAACTAACAGAGGTATAGAAAGAAGCAAGAGAAGTGCAGAAACAGGCAAGTGAGGTACAGATAGAGGCAAGAGAGGTACAGAAACATGCAAGAGAACTGCAGAAAGTGGCCAAAAGAGGTGTGGGAAGACGGGTGCAGAAAGATGCAAGACAAGTACAGAAAGAAGCAAGAGAGGTGCAGAAAGAGGCAAGAGAAGTACAGAAAGAGGCAAAAAAGGTTCAGAAAATGAGAAGAAGTGTTCAAAAATAAACAAGAGAGGTGTAGAAAGAGACAAGAGTGGTACAGAAAGAGGCAAGAGAGGTGCAGAAAGAGGGAAGAAAACCGCAGAAAGAGGAAACAGGGGTGCAGAAAGAAGCAAGAGGGGTACAGAAAGAGGAAGAGAAGTACAAAAATAAGCAACAGAGGTGCAGAAAGAGGCAAAAGAAGGGGGAAAGAGGTAAGAGAGGTGCAGAAAGAGGCAAGAGAGGTGCAGAAAGAGGGATGCAGAAAGAGGCAATAGGGTGAAGAAGAAAGAGAGGTATAGAAAGAAGCAAGAGAAGTGTGGAAAGAAGCAAAAGAGGTACAAAAGGAGGCACGAAACCTGCAGAAAGAGGGAAGAGGTTTGCAGAAATAACTAGAGGGAACATGTGTTCAGACAGAGGCAAGAGAGGTGTAGAAGGAGGGAAGAAGGGTGCATAAAGAGGCAAGAAGGCTGTAGAAATTTGCAAGAGAGGTGCAGAAAGAAGCAAGAGCAGTGCAGAAATAACCAAAAGAGATGCAGAGAAAGGCAAGAGGGGTGCAGAAAGAGGCAAGAGAAGTGCAGTAAATGGCAAGAGAGGTTCAGAAAGAGGCAAGAGAGGTGCAAAAAGAGGGAAGAAGTACAGAAAAAGGAAAGAGGGGTGAAGAAGCAAGAGAGGTGCAAAGAGAAACAAGGGAAGTGCAAAAAGAAACAACAGAGGAGCAAAAAGAGGTGAGGGGCACAGAAAGAGGAAGAGAAGTGCAAAAAGAGGTAAGAGAGGTGCAGAAAGAGGAAGAGGGATGCATAAAGGGGCAATGGGGTGAAGAAGACAGAGAGGTACAGGAAGAAGCAAGAGAAGTGTGGAAAGAAGTTACAGAGGTACAAAAGGAGGCAAGAGAACTGCTGAAAGAGGGAAGAGAGTTGTCAAAACAGGCAAAAGAGGTATAGAAAGAGGGAACAGGGGTTCAGACAGAGGCAAGAGAGGTGTAGAAAGAGGGAAAAAGGGTACAAAAAGAGTCAAGGGGGATGCAGAAATGTGTAAGAGAGGTGCAGAAAGAAGCAAGAGGGGTTCAAAAGAGGCAAGAGAGGTGCAGAAAGAGGTAAGACTAGTGCTGAAAGAGGCAAAAGACGTGCAAAGAAGAAAGAGAGGTGCAGAAAGAAGCAAGAGAAGTACAGAAAGAAGCAACAGAAGCGCAGAAAGAGGGAAGAGATGTACAGAAAGAGGCAACAGATGTGTGCAAAGAAGCAAGAGTGGTGCAGAAAGAAGCAAGAGCGGTGCAGAAAGAGGAAAGAGATGTTCAGAAAGAGGCAAGAGAGGTGCAGAAAGAGGCAAGAGATGTGCAGAAAGAGATACGAGAAGTGCAAAAAGAGGCGAGAGAAGTGCTGAAAGAACCGAAAGAGGTATAGAAAAAAGCAAGAGAAGTACAGAAAGAGACAACTGATTTACAGAAAGAGGCAAGACAGGTACAGAAAGAAGCAAGAGAACTGCAGAAAAAGGCAAGAGAGGTGTAGAAAGAGGAAAAAGGGGTGCAGAAGATGCAAGAGAAGTACAGAAAGAAGCAAGAGAGGTGAAGAAAGAGGTAATAGAAGCGCAGAAAGAGGCAAGAGAGGTTTCAAAAATGGGAAGAAGAGTTCAGAAAGAAACAAAAGAGGTGTAGAAAGAAGCAAGAGAGGTGCAGTTAGAGGGAAGACAAGTGCAGAAAGAGGCAACAGGGGTGCAGAAAGAGGCAAGAGCAGTGCAGAAATAACCAAAAGAGATGCATAAAAATGCAAGAGGGGTGCAGAAAGAGGCAAGAGAAGTACAGAAAATGGCAAGAAAGGTTCAGAAAGAGGCGAGAGGTGCACAAACAGGGAAGAAGTACAGAAAGAGGAAAGAGGGGTGAAGAAAGAAGCATGAGAGGTGCAAAAAGAAGCAGGGGAAGTGCAAAAAGAAGCAACAGAGGAGCAAATATAGGTAAGAGGGGTACAAAAAGAGGCAAGAGAAGTGCAGAATAAAGCAACACAGGTGCAGAAAGAGACAAGAGAGGTGTAAAAACAGGCAGGAGATGTACAGAAAGTCAAAACAGGAGTACTGAAAGAGGCAACAAAGGTGTATAAAGCAGCAAGAGAAGTGCAGGAAGAGGCAAATGATGTGCAGAAAGACGCAAGCGAGGTGCAGAATGAGGCAAGAGAAGTGCAGAAAGAGCCAAGTGAGGTGCAGAAACAGGCAAGAGGAGTGAAGAAAGAGGCATGAGAAGTGCAGAAAAAGAAGCGACAGAGCTACAGAAAGAGGCAAGAGAACTACAGAAAGATGCAAGAGAATTGCAGAAAGAAGCAACAGATGTGTAGAAAAGGGCAAGATGGGTGCAGAAAGAGGCAAGAGAAGTGCAGAAAGAAGCAACAGAAATGCAGAAAGAGTAATGAGAGGTGCAGAAAGAGGGGTTTAGAGAAGCAAGAGAGGTACAGAAAGAAGCAACAAAAGTGCAGAAAGAAGCAACAGAGGTGTAGAAAGAGGCAAAAGGGGTGCTGAAAGAAGCAAGAGAACTGTAGAAAAAGGCCAGAGAGATGCAGAAAGTGAAGAGGGGTGCAGAAAGATTTAAGAGATGTGCAGAAAGAAGTAACAAAGGTGCAGAAAGAGGCAAGAGAGGTGCAGAAAAAAGAAGCAAGGGGTGTGCAGAAAAAATCAAGAGAGGTGTAGAAAGAAGAGCTGTACAAAAAGCAGAAGAGATTACATAAAGAGGCAAGAGAAGGGCAAAAAAAGGAAGAATGGTGCAGAAAGAAGCAAGAGAATTGTAGAAAGAGGCAAGATAGGTGCAAAAAGAAGCAAGAGTGGTTTGCGCACCATTATTAGCAACTTCACACCCACATTTAGCAATACGTAACAGGTGACCATTCCAGGTTTGCAAAGGGCCTTCCACCATGCTGTAAGACTTGTTGTTGCATTTTTGGTAATGTTTGAGGCGTTTGAGCTAGAAACAAGTTTTTTTTTGTTCAAATCTGCAGATTATGCAGCAGATGATGGATTTTGAGGCAAAATTGGAAAATGTATAACTATGCAAATATAGGTGCAACCAAACAGTCGCATAATTCCAGTGGCCCTGTCATACCCCTAACTAGGTCCAGAAGTGCTCCTCGGTTGTTGCTTCTTTTCTTTGTCAAATTGAGTTTATAGTTTAGCTTCTGTGGAAACAAGGAATACTAACCCTGAGGTTACCACTCCACAGCACAGACTACCATACCACAGAAATATTTTCCATAACACATAATCCCACTCCGCATAATTCCAATATAATAAGTACCACATACTTTCTATCCACATAATTTTTGCACAACATACCACATAATTCAATACACACAACGTACATCCTCTTCACTCCAACAAACATTTGTAAAAAACGATTACATTTACAACGCCAATTGCTCTAATTCTCGCGAATGCGACACAAGTTACATTGCAAATGCTTCTTTAACTAGTAGTCACATTTGCAGAGTGGTGGAGAAAGGGGGCTGGGCTGCTGACCAGCGCTCAAGAATTCCACTGCCTAGGACACAGAAGGTACCAGGAGGGCTTCTTGGCCCCCAACGTCCCTCAGGAGTAAAGTGGGCTTCATCCCCCTAACAGTAGTGTGCCAGGAGGCATGTTTGCAGAGTTGTGGACTAAGGGGAACGTGGCCTCCGAAGACCTCTGAACAATCCCTTGGTATGGGACTTACTGGAGGTAACAGGAAGGGTATCCTTTGGCAGAAAGGTAGTGTTTGGTCCAGAAAGTACTCTATTTATTAAATGGTCTAAATCCGTTGAGAAGTTCCTGAGATATGTAAAGATTTCTCAGTTATTCAACTGTGGCCACAGTGGATCCACAAACCCTCCCGATCTCGTGCCTGAGAGCTCACTGAACACGTCACAAGAAAAAAGATTTTTAAAGAGAGGAGGGGACAGGCAGAACACCCTGACCCCTTAAGTCAGTTTCGGGGGTCCCACAAGACGCCCACTGCCCCAAAAATCATTTTTTTAAAAACAATTTCGGTGGGAGTGGGGTTGGATCTGCATATCCAAAAAATAAAAAAAATTAAGCGCATGAGCCCCTGAGTGGGCCATGTCCTGGGGCAATAAAAAATGAAAATGTGGGGGACCATACTGGCCCAAGCAGCCCAGGGGGCCGCCAACTCCCTGGGGCTATTGTTAATTATAATGCGTGGGGGGCTCCAGCCCCCCACACAGCCCTGGGGACCACGACCTCCCGGGACAAATAATTTGAAATGTGGGGGGCCACTTGACACCCGTCAGTCCTGGGGGCCGCCACTTCCCCAGGGCCATATGAAAATATGATACGTGGGGTGCTCTGGCACCCCATGAAGCCTTAAGTCCCGTCACCTTCCGGGACTACCATACTTAAATGCGGGTGGTACAGACACCCCTGCTGGCCCGGGGACTATCGCCTCCTGGGGGCTATTTTCAAGATGGGAGGGGGTCACACTGTGGACCCCTCCTGGAGCTGTAAATGGCCCCAGGGACGGACACTCCCTAGGGCCGGCTTCAGCAATGTCCCGGTACAAGGCAGTTTGCTATGGTACGGCAGGAGTAGTGCTCCCACCATACCATAGCAAACAAGTGTGCCCCACTTTGGACACACAAGCATTTTGCTCTTGCTTGTTCAAAGCGGAGCACACTTTTCTTTTTACTCCCAGGGAGGTGCATGTCAGCAACTCCCTGGGTTTATAAAGCAATGTTGGCACCCGCAGGAGGCGAGAGTCAGCCAGGACTGAGTGGGATTCAGGATTCCCCACGGTCCCCAATGACATGGCCATCCTGGAGGGGGGCGCTCAGCCCCCCCTGCCTTGACTGAAAAAAAACTGAAATTGCCGGGTCCCATGGGACGGTGGTCCCTGGGGCCAAAATCAGCCTGGGGAGGGGGGTTGTGTGGCCCCCTCCTGTTTCATTTAAATAAACATGAAAGAATGTCTCAGGCCCAGGGAGATGGGGTCCCCAGGCCCGAAAAGATCAATGGGAGGGGGGCACACAGCCTCCCTTCCTAAAATGAAAAAATAGATATGAAGCTGGCATCTCGCTGGAGGCCCCATCCCTTTTCTCCACTACTCTGGAAACGTGCCTCCTGATGCACTCTTGGTTGGGGGAAGACGTTCCCTTCACTGCTGAAGGGCTATTTGGCCTCCAAGGAACCTCAAGAGCCAAGTGGACTTCAATCCTCTACTAGTAGTGTGCCAGGATGAGCTTTCGCAGAGTGATGTATCAGATCTCAGCTATCCTTTTGTATGGGACTTACTGGAGGTAATAGGAGGTGTTGTTGCCCCCCAATGAAGTCTTTGTTGCCAACTACCCCTCCTGTTACCTCCAGTAAGTTCCACACAGCAGGATTGCTGAGAAGTTGTCAGAGGCATGCCTCCTTTCTCCACCACTCTGCAAACGTGCCTCCTGACACACTACTAATTGGGGGATGAAATACCCTTGCCTTAAGAGGGACCTTGGCATTCAAGAAGCCCTCATGGTACCTCCTGTAGGCCCCACAGAGCTTAATTCCTGTGATCCCTGCCCCCTTTCTCCACTACTCTGCAAACGTGACTACTACTCTACAAATCATAGCAATTCAATGAAAAAAATACAAACGCTACAGGGATGTTATAGTGAGGAATTAGCATTTAAAAAACCTTAGGAATTCACTGAAAAGAACAAAGGTTACAAGGATGCTATAGTTAGCAATTAGCATTTAAACTTTAGAAATTCACACAAAAAACAATGGTTAAAGGGACGTTATATAATTAGGGTCAGATTTTACTCATTCAAAACCAGAGAAATGTAGCCATTATAGTTAAATGAGTTAACTATAACTCGTGCCCCAGCAATGCACTGCTTATGACCTCACGCATTACATTACTCATGACATGGTCAGTGACATCACTGATGACATCTCAAATGACAGGAGGTAAAATCTGACCCTAAATATAACATTCCTGTAACTCTTGTGTTTTTTTTAGTGAATTTTTAAGGTTTTGTAAATGCTAATTCCTACCTATAGCATCCCCGCAACCTTTGGTTTTCAGTGAATATATATACATATTTTTAAACCACTGGCACCACAGATGGGAGGGGACTTTTACCTTGCACTAGCAGCACCACTATCACTATTGTGCACTTGTCACTCATGTCTCCTCTTTTCTCTCCAATGCACTTCCCAATATTCCTCTCACCCTCTATTTTAACAAGGATTTCTCATTGTGGTAGTCGTCTGCCCTCGCAAACAACAAAGCACTTTTTGAAGCACCAATCACACTTCACAGCGCATTAAGGGATTAAGGATATGATACTTTGCAGCCCTGAGTATTCCTACAGAGAATACTTTAACCTATGTTCAAGACCGTCTGAGCCTTTTTAATTATGCATGACATCACATACCTGACACTGTGTTTTTAGGGTGTCGCCGACATGCTGTGGCCACTTTGGCCCGAATTTTCACGGGTATGTTGATAATCTGGCATGTCATTTCATTGCGATTATGCATTTACATAGAAGGCCACTATGCCTTCATTCGCTTAGGAGAAGTGTGGCTCACCGATTAGATCGGCGGACCCTGAGGCAGAGGTCTGGCCCGGGACCACGGTTCAATTCCCGACGCGGCAGGGTCTTGGGCTCAATGTCCACGGACTCGATAATTCTCGCCTAGGTGCCTACTCTAATCATGGATCCCACTCTGCAACTCTGGGCAATAGCTTGCTTAATCTCCACAACGGCCCCGAAAGCGCTAGGATGCCTGGCCTCACCTTGGAGGTGCCCAGGAAGGGGCATCTTACAGGGAAAGTCAGGAAGGGTTCCACAGCGGTATACAGCGCCAAGATACCTTCTAGGTGATAGTGCGCTTTACAAGTATACACACATTTATACACGTATGTGTTATCTCTCTGCTGTGGGGGTAACTCTTAAGCCAGTGTCTCGCATCATTTAAGGAGATCCTCACTAGTGAACAGCGCTGCTTAAGGAATAGAATTCAATAGTCTGTCGGCTATGTTTTTTCTATGCCTATCAATGTCACATATATGTTGCTTTCCTCCTGGCAGTAAAACAACACGCATGCTGAATGCAGTAAAATGTGGTAAAATGCCTTCTCATTGCAACTGACATAGCAACAAGACTACTACACTCACCTGTATATATTTCACCCATGACTTCACAGCATGCTATGTGATCAAGGCTGCATGTCTGGCAGCTGAAACGCGCCATTTGGACCTTGATGCTTGAATAAATTCTATCTACTTTAATACCAGCTTTTGGAGTCTATGCTGCTGTGGAAGCTAATGCCTGAAGGCCTGAAACCTATGGTTTTTTCAGTGAATTTTAAAGGTTTTTTAAATGCTAAATCCTAACTATATAAGGCCTGAAACCTATGGTTTTGAAGTGAATTTGTAAGGTTTTTTAAATGCGAATTCCTAACTATATAAGGCCTGAAACCTATGGTTTTTTAAGTGAATTTGCAAGGTTTTTTAAATGCTAATTCCTAACTATATATGGCCTGAAACCTATAGTTTTTTCAGTGAATTTGCAAGGTTTTTTAAATGCTAATTCCTAACTATATCTGGCGTGAAACCTATTTTTTTTCAAAAAACTTCAAAGGTTTTGTAAATCCAAATTCTATTAGCGAATAACGTTTTTATATGTTAATATCCTTCTGGTACCACCTGAGCAGCCAACTCATTTCTCAGTAGAACTGAGTCACAAGAGAGCACAAAACAAGAGTGGAAAACGCAAAAAGGGGGCAGGGTAGAGACTCCCTGACCCCCTAGCCCTTCTCAGGTTGTCCCAGAAGGACCCTCAAGGGCAAAATTATTATAATATTTTTTATAAAATTGTGGGGTACGCGCACGGTACGCGCACGGTACGCCTACGTATGCGCGCCTATACGCGTACCGTGCGCATACCCCGTGATTTTCTTTTTTTTTTTTTGCCCTTGGGGGTCCTTCTGAGACCCCCTGAGAAGGGCTAGGGGGTTGGGGGG
This sequence comes from Lissotriton vulgaris, assembly GCF_964263255.1. Lineage (NCBI taxonomy): Eukaryota > Metazoa > Chordata > Amphibia > Caudata > Salamandridae > Lissotriton > Lissotriton vulgaris. The sequence continues at coordinate 420,357,878 of NC_141698.1, forward strand.
TCTCTACCCTGCCCCCTTTTCATGTTTTCCACTCTTCTTTTGGGCTCTCTTGTGCCTCAGTTCTCCTGAGAAACAAGATGGTGGCCAACTCTTCCTGGTTTGGACAGTTTGGAATGTTGACAGTCGACTGCCAGCCAATCAGGATCACGCTCGCCCACGTAAGGGTACGCGCACGTACGCGTACGGTACGCATACGGTGCGCGGACCCGTAAGCTCATATAGATATATATGTGTTTTTGAACCTAATTTTCATAAAAACTACTGGAGCAATTTTCACCAAACATAGCAAGGGCATATCTGCGTACCAGTCCCTACAATTTTGCCAAGTTTGGCGTAATTCCATTCAGCGGTTCGGGCTGTAGACTTGTCAGACCGTCCTATGGAAATTAACATGGGGAAAACACGTTTTGGGACCCCCCTTTTTTTTCAGCCCCCACTTCACGAATCCCCCTGAAAATTTCAGGGAAGGAGCGGAGCGCAGCGAGACCATTTTATGGAAAATTACAGGCAGATCCCTCAATTGGCGCCAAAGTTATTCCCAATAGAATGTTCGGAATTTCCTATGATAGCCAATCCTAACTATATATACCTACTGGCTATCGCCATTAGGTAATATATATATATATATATATATATATATATTCCAACAGCCCCTCCACACGAGAGAGGAAATGAGTCGCAACCTCTGTCCGGTTTAAAAAGGTATTTATTTTTCTTTTCAAAAGCGGCTTTTCCTGTTTGGCTCTAATGCATTTCGCTCACCACTGTGAGCTTCGTCAGAGAGGAGGCGCCGCAGGTTCAGGCAGTGACAGCTTGCCCACACGACCAAGGGTGTACCAGTGCTTCCGTTTTTTAACCCCTTGTTGGGTACCGCATTTCAGCTGTGTCTTTTTAGTTGCTGCATGCTGGGTCATGTAGTTAGCTGTAGCCTTCCGTGCGTGCTGCGTTTGAATTTCTGCCTCCTTTGCCGGCCGGACAACCCTGAGAATGTCCTTTAAAACATCTTCTGGGACCCTCACCATAGTCCAGTCTATGGGGGCACCTCACACCCTTCGTGTTTTACACGTTCAGCAGAATGGTCCAGGTTCGGGTGTGAATGGCGCTCTGGCGGGCGGTGCGTTTCTCTTGGGCCGGACCTTGGCCACATAAATATTCCAACAGCCCCTCCACACGAGAGAGGAAATGAGTCGCAACCTCTGTCCGGTTTAAAAAGGTGTTTATTTTTCTTTTCAAAAGCGGCTTTTCCTGTTTGGCTCTAATGCATTTCGCTCACCACTGTGAGCTTCGTCAGAGAGGAGGCGCCGCAGGTTCAGGCAGTGACAGCTTGCCCACACGACCTGATGTCATTTGAGATGCCATCAGTGATGCCATCAGTGATGTCATCAGTGATGTCACTGACCATGTCATGAATTATGTAATATGTGACATCATCAGCAGTGGATTGCGGGTGCGCCATATATAGTTAGATCAACTAACTATATAGGAGGAATTTCAATGGTTTTTTATAGGTTAATTCCTAACTATATAAGGCCTAAAACCTATGGTTTTTTCAGTGAATTTCAAAGGTTTTTTAAATGCTAATTCCCGGCGGGCACAACTAAGGCTTCCCCCAGGCAGGGGGAAGCGGAGCAACTTACCCTCATGACTTTCAAAATAATTAGTTGTACACCTAGTATTGGCCCTAATAGTCTGGCACCACCTCTCAAGGCTCCTATGGAAATTAACATAGGGAAAACACGTTTTGGGACCCCCCTTTTTTCTCAGCCCCCACTTGACTAATCCCCCCCAAACTTTCAGGGAAGGAGAGGAGCGGAGCGAGCCATCTTCTTTGAGAAATTTGCGAAGATTCATCAACCAGCGCCAAAGTTATTCCCAATAGAATTTTGGTGCTTTCCTATGGAAACTAGGTCCTAACTATATGTACCTACTGGCTACTGCCAGTAGGTAATATATATATACCAGAAATTCAATTCTATTTCCGATTGTTTTTAAATTTAAATGTTTGGAAAACAGACTACTCCATGCAGTACTAGTAGTTTGTCCTCTCTCTCTATTACCACGTGGTGTATAGCAAAAAAACGAAAAAAAAATGCACTTTTCACTGTCAAGCATTTGGTATTTAAACGTGGTCATTTCCAACTCTGACTGTCTGTGAGCAAGGGCGGATGCCCGAAACGCGTCAGATTGCTTGGTTCAGCTCTAAATAAAATCTGTGCTTGAAGTAAGTTACTGGATCTGCGTGATTTCCTGGGTCGCTGTGGTCGGAGCCTGGGAGGTTACACTTGCTTGATATATATATATATATATATATATATATATATATATATATATATATATATATATATATATATATATATATATATATATATATATATATATATATATATATATATATATATATCTAAGGTTAAAGGAACATCATAGTTTGGTGAAAATGCCAGTTAAAACATACAGTTTTTCACTATACGTGCCATCCGCTCACATTTTTGAAGCGGTGTGACTCTGCAAGCAGAAGGAAGACATTTTAATTCCATTATCTGCCTATAAAGTCAGAAATAAATTATAGCCCACAAGTCATATGTGAACCTTTTTCATGTGGTAGCATCAAGGCCTTGATGCTTTTCCAATTCATGCCATCATCACTAGCTGGAACGGGGAGACTAGCTATGCACTGCCTTGATCCTAATAGAACTGAATGGCCCATCAGACAGCAGCATTGACTGGTAATATTTATGTAGGTTTCCAGGCCGCCACCCAATCAACAGCTCCCATCCATCCATATATAGTGGGCAAGGCAAAGTAGAGTGCTGGTACCCCCAACTACTCGCACAAGGGGTGTGAAAGAAAGGAGACAAGTGGCCCAAAAGTCCCTGCCCTGGGGTAAGTCATGTTATATGGTGGTGACAAAAAGGCTGGATTATTTATTCGGCCCCTTCTAGTTTTCATGCCAGACCTAGTGTCAAGAATCATATTGCTCAGGTGAGCTGTACTTTTGTTTACAAGGAGGGAAGTCCATGGGGCATTGAGGACAGACTTCTCAGTGTTGTAGTGAAATTTGAGGCTCAAGGCTTAGAGTGAGTATAATAGTGTGAAGAGACTAAGAACCAGGCTTCAGTGGCCTAATATATCTCATGTGATAAGAGAACTTGACAGCAGACTTTCTGAAGGTTTTTGAAGTTGATTATAGGTTTTACTCTTTTCTCACTGGCCAGTGAGTTTTGACATAATTGTGTAATTATACGAGTTTCAAGGGAGCCTCTTTGGAAAACTTGGGTTGATTCTGAAAGAGAAGACATGTGTGCAGACCAGCCAGGTCTCTGTATAGAATACCGTTCTTCCTCAGCTTTTACTGCAGCATCCTTACAGTACAGTGCATTGACGCTTGTCTCCTCTCTCCCTGTGTTGAATCCTTATATTAGAAGAAGGCCCTCTACTCTCTCCCTTCCCCAGGCAAGTGTAGTTCACATGACTCCTCGCACAAGATCCACTTATTCTACATACTTAAAATATGACGTTAACTATCCTCAGACCGCCTCCACTGCTGTTAGCTGAATAACATTCTGGTGTTGGTGTTACTCATAATAAAGCATAACTGTAAACGTGTGAACAAGTCTGACTTTCAGTAACTGGATTCTAAACATTCCATGTACATAAACTTCAAGACACTCATATCAATTTCTGATCGATGTATTTATTGCACGTTAATTACTCCGTTCAGCAAAGGCTACGGACTGAATGAGCCAGACAAGGGTTCCTTGGATCAATCCATGCTCGGATGTTTTCTACTGATCTATGCTCTTTTCTTGACATCATACATAAGACTCTCCTATGTTTCCCACAACTTATGTAAGCCTGAAGTTCACATGTGGTACTGTTCCACAATATCTACTGCTGATCCATTTCAGCTCTTATTCTTTGCATCATCCAACTCATATTCAAGTCATGGCATAACACAAGTGGCTTCCTCCTGAGTTGTACTCAAAGGGAACCCCGAAATCAGAGAGTCTACCCCTCGGGAAAATGTGCAATTTTCAGCCCTCGGAAAACCCGATAGGATCTGCTATTAACTCCTGCACTCTTTTAAACTATCAACCGCTAGTTGCTACAGTGCCGCCTCACAAACCTGAATACTGTCTTTAACACTCAGGAACCCGTTGGGAAGCTCACCTACTAAACCATGCATTTGCTTTCTGTGCATAGTCAGCAATTCTTACCATAACAGATAGGAGATCGAATGCAGCGTCACTGTATGTAATCAGGATATACTGTTCCTCCCCAATGCCTAACGGATGTCAGTACAGAAGCACTGGTGTATAAGGGGACATAGAATGCACCTAGGCAGCCCTTCCTGACAACAGCAAATCAAAGGGGGCACCAAAGGCAAAGTGCTAGGGTCTTGTCCTTTTGCTTTTTGTCCTTCACAAATACCTAAAGTCTGGACGCAGAATAAGGCCCCCCCCCCCTTTCTGCCTGCTGCCAGCATCTGTCACTCAAGCAGCAAGACACCTCCTGATTGTTTTCTGACCCAGTTGGAAACCTCCACAGGATTTACTTACAGCCTTGGCAGAAGGCTTTAATTAGCAAGACGGGCACGGGAGACCGGCGGGCACAACGAAGGCTTCCCCCAGGCAGGGGGAAGCGGACATCATCTCCTCTTTTCCTGGGGCTCCCTCAGCACACGGGAGCCCCGCACCAGCCACGCACCAGCTGATCATTACCCGGTCTCCCCCTCGGCACGGGAGACCGGCGGGCAAGCGGACGGTGTCTCCTCTTTTCCCGGGGCTCCCTCAGCACACGGGAGCCCCGCACCAGCCGGCATCATTATCCGGTCTCCCCCTCGGCACGGGAGACCGGCGGGCACATGAAAGGCTTCCCCCAGGCAGGGGGAAGCGGAAACCACGTTGTCCTGGCCCCGCCCACAACCAGGCGGCGGCCATCTTGAGGCGGCTCTGGCCGCGGCGGTGATCTCGGGGGTATAACGAGGGGTGGGCACCCTCGAAATTAAAATTAAACAGATGAAAATTAAAGAGAGAAGCCCCCCAAGCCCCCCCCCCAAAAAAATTCCAAAAAATCACGGGGTGCGCGCACGGTGCGCGCTTATAGATATATAATTTGATTCTCTTTTAATTTTCTCAGGAACTACTGGAGGGATTTACACTATTTAACCAAAAGGATGATCTGCGTACCAGAAACTACCATTTTGACAAGTTTGGTGTAATTCCCTTCAGTGGTTCAAGCTGTAGCCGTGTCTAAAGGTCCTATGGAAATTAACATGGGGAAAACACGTTTTGGGACCCCCCTTTTTTCTCAGCCCCCACTTGACTAATCCCCCCCAAACTTTCAGGGAAGGAGAGGAGCGGAGCGAGCCATCTTCTTTGAGAAATTTGCGAAGATTCATCAACCAGCGCCAAAGTTATTCCCAATAGAATGTTGGTGATTTCCTATGGAAACTAGGTCCTAACTATATATACCTACTGGCTACCGCCAGTAGGTAATATATATATATATATATATATATATATATATATATATATATATATATATATATATATATATATATATATATATATATATATATATATATATATATATATATATATATATTCACTGAAAAAACCATAGGTTTCACACCAGTTGTAGTTAGATATTAGCATTTAAAAAACCTATTAAATTCACTGAAAAAACCATAGGTTTCACACCAGTTATAGTTAGCTGGAAAGTTTACTGACATAAAACCATTCAAATTCCCACGTTATAGTTAGTTGGATTCACTATAACTTGCGCGCCCGCAATGCACTGCTGATGACGTCATAATTTACATCACTCATGACATGGTCAGTGACATCACTCATGACATCACTGATGACACCATCCTTGTGACAGAGTGACAGACCTCCTTTCAGTGTAATGTAACCCTTGAAACACATATTCAAAAATAGAAACTAAAATTTAAAAAAAAAAATAGAGATACCCATACCAGTTACAACAACCAATTCAGTAATACCACCATCTATATAAACATCCACTCATTCCCCAACAGTTCTATATAGTCACTCATACATATAGTCACTCATCATATGTAATGAAACACCTATACATCCTGTTACACACCGACAGTCATCCAAAAGTTACTCACACACATAATCACACATGCAAATAAACTATTGAACATCCCTTTATTTGCATATACAGCTATACACACACTACCACCTTACTTCTAAGGAAACTTACACATACTTACTCTCTTAAACAATCACTTATAGAAACACATACTTATTTAAACAGGAACTCTTACAATCTCTCACTCTCACATATACTCACTTATATACATCAATACTCACATATACTAGAATAAAACATATTTAGTTACTGATAAAGACACTAGTGAGACAGTCATTCACTCACTAACACACACATATACACACTCATCCACCCTTACAATCCAACACATATGCTGTCTTCAAAACACATACAAACAGTGAGTCAGTCATTAATGCATCTATGTGCTAAGTAATACCCCCACCAAACCATACATACACTGAATGAATGAATGAATGAATTGGCTTTTATAGAGCGCGACTTACACTCCATGGAGCATCTTGGCGCTAGTCATAACGTGTCACAGATGAGAAAAGGGAGAGCTACCCAACAAACCAGGAGAGGGGGGAGAAATATGTGGGTCGGATAAGAGTATGTGGAGAGTAAAGTTAAATTAGCGCTAGACAGAACGTGTCAGTGGCATTGAAAATCCATGTTTTAAGGGCCTTTCGAAACAGGTTCTTTGAGGGGATCAGACGCATCTGGGGTGGGAGCTTGTTCCAGGCTCTGGCTCCTAACACTCCAATGGATTTTCCACCTTTTGTGGTTAATCTGAATTTGGGGACCGCCAATAGGTTTAGGTTGGAAGATCTGAGTGAGCGGGAGGGAGTGTATCTTCCAAACCTTTGTGACAGATAGGTGGGGCCCGACTGGTGGTAGGCTCTGAAAGTGATAAGTAAGATTTTGAATAACACTCTCTTGTGGATAGGTAACCAATGCAGGGTTTTAAGTGCTGCTGAGGCAGATGATTTCCTGGGTAGTCTCAGCACTAGGCGGGCGGCGGCGTTCTGAGCCATCTGCAATTTGTGCAGAACAGCTTTGTTGGAACCTGCATAGATGCTGTTACAGTAATCTAGACGCGATGTGATGAGGGCCACTGCTACCGTCTTTCTGGCTGTCAGGGGGAGGAGGTCAAAGAACCTTCTGAGGCCTTTGATAATGTTGAAGCAGGACCCTGCCACAGTACCTGCTTGTTGTTTGAAAGATAGGGCTTCATCAAACCTTATCCCGAGGTTGCGGGCCGACTTGATGGTGTTAGGTGGGACTTCGGCGTCTTGGGGCCACCAGTTTTTAGGGGAGAAAAGGTTGTTTTGGCCGAAAGGGAAGATTTCAGTTTTGCCTGAATTGCACTTAAGGTGGTGAGTTCTCATCCATTCAAAGGTTGCGGTGAGACAGTCTCTCAGATTTTCTTCTGCTTTAGTCGTGTTGTTGTCCAGTACAAGGATGAGCTGGGTGTCATCCGCGTAGGATATCGTACTGATGTTGAAGGATGTGATGAGTTCAATCAAAGGGGTCATGTAAAGGTTAAAGAGAACCGGGCTCAGGCTAGAGCCTTGTGGTACCCCTGTTTTTAGTGCTTTTTCGTCTGAGCAGTGGCTTCCTAATATGGTGACTTGTTTCCTATGACTTAGGAAGTTTTTCAGCCATTTGAAGGCGGTTCCTGCTAGTCCCGATTCTGCCAGGCGGCCAATTAATACGGGGTGTGAGACCGTATCAAAGGCCGCCGATAGATCGAGCAGGATACTGATACTAAAAAAAAAATCTAATAACCCATACACACACACATGTAGCTACTCACCAACCCATGCAGCCACTTATACACAAAGTGAAACACTGATGCATATATTTAAATATTTAAACATTACTCACTAATATATGTATTCACTAAGATACACTTAATAAGCCAGTTAACCAATCATGTTTTTTTTAAAAAAACATCCATTTAGACACTTATTTAAAAATGTATTCTTCCATTGACCTTTACAAATACATATATAAAACATATTTATTTTACAGAAAGACTCACATTCACTGGATGGTGTCATCAGTGATGTCATGAGTGATGTCACTGACCATGTCATGATTGATGTAATATGTGACGTCATCAGCAGTGCATTGCAGGCGCGCAAGTTATAGTGAGTCCAACTAACGATAACGTGTAATTTCAATGGTTTTATGTCAGTAAAATTTCCAGCTAACTATAACTGGTGTGAAACCTATGGTTTTTTTCAGTGAATTTAATAGGTTTTTTAAATGCTAATTCCTAATTATAACTGGTGTGAAACCTATGGTTTTTTCAGTGAATTTCATAGGTTTTTTAAATGCTAATTCCTAACTATATATAGGGCCTCAAACCTATGTATTTTTTAGTGTATTTCTAAGGTTATTTAATAGCAAATGTCTATAGCTAAGAAAGGTAATTTAAAAAAAAAAAAATCCTATATTGTATATTAATATAATACTTTTTTTTTAAAGTATATTTATATATATATATTTTTTATTTTTCACCCTGGATCGCTCCCGGTGCGCTTACCGATGCGCTCACCGGTGAGCGCAATTTTACGGCGCGCCCCGGGGCGCGTACCGGGGAGCGTCCCGCTAGCGCTATTGCCGCGATCGAAAACAACATCGTGATGTATCGCGTAGCCGCGTGATGCGTCATATGACGCACGGCGTAACGGCACCCGGAAGCACCCGAGCACATACGATCGCGCAAAGTAAGCGCCGCCGAGCGCGCCCCGGGGCGCGTAGCGTAAGCGCGTCGGGTCATGTGATCTGAAAATAACACTTTTTATTGGTTCAGATCAGTATTGGTTTCCAAATGATGAAAGCCCCCACCTTTTTTCCTCATTCTCACTTTATTATTTGAGTGAGGAAGACCTGCTTTTTCCTTACAGAGATGGCTACAGTCATATCAGCAGCTGGAGCATCTGCCCCACCACCACCACCACCACCATCAAAAAGACCACCAGAAGATCACATTGGTGGTCAAGAAGAAGAGCAGGAGGATGATGAAGAGGAGCAACAGACAAGGGAGTACCTGCCTGAAGATAATCCTCCATACAAACCAAAAGAGCACTTCATATGGGAGTTTTTCAAAATCCCAAGGGGTTTAAAAAAAGTCAACCCTGCGAAGGTGACTTGTCTGATCTGTGGTGCTGAGCTGCCCAGGGGGAACCCTAACAAAAAATATTCCTTTGGGAATCATACTATGATTCGGCGCATAACAACTATTCTTCAGCAGAGCTAAGGGACCTCTGCAGTAAGCTACCCCAATCAACAGCCAGAGCCTCAACATCAAAAGAACCCACTCCATCGGGTCCAGAGGCAAGGGAGGCTGTCCCAAATATACAAAAAAAGTTAAAGGATTACAAAATTGTTTGTATATATTGCAACAAAACACTTAGTTACGGTCAGCAAAGCATCACACTAATTAATATTGCTATTGATAACCACAAATGCCCGAGGAAAGCATAATTTTTCCTGATTTTTTTTGTGCTCCAGTTGAGCCATTTTCAATTCCCTGTTTTTTGTTTCTCCCCAAAGAAAACACAAAAAAATGAAACTGTTCAGAAAAGCCAAAAAAAGTCAAAAATGTTCAAAAAAACAATAAAAAAAATATAAAACAACAAAAAGAAGAAAAAAAACAGTTCTTTTCAGAACTACCTTAAATTTATAAAAAAAGGCTACATTTTAAAAAAAAATCTGTCATTCTTTTTCCCCATGGTACGCTCCCCGGTACGCTCCCCGATGCGCGTACCGTTTTTTGCCCCGCGGGGCCCTTTTATAGCCCCCACATCAAACCTAGGGGGTCAGGGGGGGTCTACTCTGCCCCCTTATGGTCTTTTCCCCCTTTGTTTTTGCCACCTCTTGTGTCTCGATCCTACCGAGACACAAGATGGCGGCCGCTCCGGACTGTTTGGAATGTTTACAAACACCTGAGAGCCAATCAGCTTTCCGCGTGCGAACTCGTGTAGTGCGCCTGGTGCACTCCCCGGTGCGCGTACCGGGGTGCGCTTATAGATATATATATTTTTTTTAACCTAAATTCACTGGAGCACATATCTTGAGACATTGTAAAGGCACATCGGGCTACCAGTCCCTACAATTTTGCCAAGTTTGGTGGAAATCCATTCAGCCGTTCGGGCTAAAAGTGAGGTTGACCGCCCTATGGAAATTAACATGGGGAAAACACGTTTTGGGACCCCCCTTTTATCTCGGCCCGCTTGATAAATCCCCCTCAAACCTTCAGGGAAGGACCGGGGCGCCGCGAGGCAAATTTGAGGAATTTTCAGGCAGATTCCTCAACCAGCGCCAAAGTTATTCACAATAGAATGTTGAGATTTTGGATTGAAAATAATCCTAACTATAACTACCTACTGGCGACCGCCAGTAGGTTATATATATATATATATATATATATATATATATATATATATATATATATATATATATATATATATATATATATATATATATATATATATATATATATATATATATATATATATATTCACTGAAAAAACCATTGGTTGTAGACCATATATAGTTAGGGATTAGCCTTTTCAAAACCTTATTTTACTCACACAAAACCATTGAAATTTCATATATAGTTAGTTCCACTAACTATATATCGCGCACCCGCAATCCACTGCTGATGATGTCACATATTACATCATTCATGACATGGTTAGTGACATCACTGATGACATCACTGATGACATCTCAAATGACATCACTGATGACATCACTGATGACAACATCCAGTGACTGTATGTTTCTGTAGAGTTAAAATATGTCTTACATATTGAAGAATGAGTGGATGTATAAGTGTCTGGATGAAGGATTTAGTAGGTGCATGACTGACTGTATGAGTGAGTGATTAAATGTGTCTCACTGAGTGCATGGGTTAGTGACTAAACTGTCTTAATTTGTGCATCAGTATGTCTGTTGTTCTGTAAACTGCTGCATATGTTGATCAGTAGCTATATGAGTAACTGTATGGGTTATTCATTGGTTGTCCAAGTATTTGTATGGGAAACTGAGTGTGTGTGTATGGGTGGCTGGGAGGTGTGTGACTCTGTACATAGATGTGTGAGTAGTTGATTCACTATATGTATGGGTTCAAAAGTGCATGTGGAAACAGCTGTATGGGCGGTTGACTGTGCATGAGTGTATTAGTGAGTGAATGGATATCTCAGTGCTACATGTCAAAGTAAGTACATATGTAAAACACAGTACATGTGAGAGTTGACATATATAAATAACTGTGCCTAAGAGCCAGTGAATGTGTGAGTGGCTGTATGGATCATTGTGAACATGTATCAGGGATTGTATAAGAGAGTAAAGTAAATATGTGTTAGTATATGTTTGAATAAGTAAGGTGTGTATAACTATATAGTTGAGAAAATGGAGGTGTGATTGATTTTTTGCATAACTGACTAGGTGTGTGAGTAACTCCAGGGATGAGTGACAGTCTGTGACTGTCTGTTTACACTGATTGTATCTAAGGTTATATTAGAGTCTGAAGAGGTTCATGGTATTATCACATGAATGATATCATCAGTGATGTGATCAGTCATGTCAAATGAGATGTTATCAGTGATTTTATCAGTGATGTCATTTGAGATGCCATCAGTGATGTCATTTGAGATGTCATCAGTGATGTCATTTGAGATGTCATCAGTGATGTCATCAGTGATGTCACTAACCATGTCATGAATGATGTAATATGTGACATCATCAGCAGTGGATTGCGGGTGCGCGATATATAGTTAGTGGAACTAACTATATATGAAATTTCAATGGTTTTGTGTGAGTAAAATAAGGTTTTGAAAAGGCTAATCCCTAACTATATATGGTCTATAACCAATGGTTTTATCAGTGAATTTTCAAGGTTTTGTAAATGCAAATTCCTAACTATATATGGCCTATAACCTATGGTTTTTTCAGTGAATTTCATTGGTTTTTTAATAGCAAATATCAAAAGCTGTAAAATGTCAAGTACGTGATAGGTAAAAACTTTTTCGTGTTTATGCACGCTGATGTGCTTTGAACGCTGCCCCCCTCCCCTCTTTTCTCTTAGTAGTACTCTCTCTTTGCAGATAGTGAAGAGTAGTTAACGCAGGCCTTTACCCCCGTTGTAATCCGTCGTGCCTGCTTGTCTCTCCATTTGATTGATTGTTATCCAAGCATTTACTGTTTTACAATTGATTCTCTTTGGTTCATTCTCTATTTACAAACAAGCACAAAGTCGCAATACTCTGTTTAGTCTTTGCAGATAGTGAAAAATCGTGTAAAAAAATAAAATTAATCGAGCAAAATCAGTAGGCCACTAATTGGATCTCTTTTTGACCTCGCTAAAATAGAAATATTAGGAACAACCCTTCATGAGAAATACGAAAATAGTGAGATGAACTGAGCTCAACACCATGAGGGCTGCAAGACAGCTCGGCTCCGTCACCCACCCCGCCCAAAATAACGACAAACCCTATGCAAATATTAAAAATATAGACAACACACCAGCAAAGAAACAGGGTAAAACATTTTATTAAATAACTATTTACATAACTATTTTATACTTTTTATTGCCCGATCCGGCTAGCTCAATCGATCGAGCATGAAACTCATGCACTCTGATAGCAAGCGTTGCTACTGATGCTATGCAGACCAAAACTGGTTTTCAGTTTGTACATTTTCCTAGATTTTTCCATCCAAGGTTGGTTGAGTTTGTAGAACGATGGCTTCAGATTTTCAACATACGGTGTGGTGGCGCGGACTGGGAGGGGGCGCTTCGCTCCTGCCCCCTCCCCAAGTAAGATTTTCATACGTGAAAGTACGTTAATGGTTTTGGTCTCTGAGTTGCTTCAATGTCACTGCCATTCTCAAATGGCATAAGTTCTGGATGTTGGGTGCCATAGTTCAGAGTTCTGAGCAGCGCTTGTAACACTGTCTGAAGCTTATTTCCACCTACTGCAGCTTCACTATTCTCAAAGTAAGTGAGTGTCGTTTGTGGACCTGACTGCATTTGAAAACAATGTGATATGGTACCTCCCTAAACCGCTTGACGGAGGCCCCCGAGGGGCGGTGTGATGGCACGGACTCGGAGAAGACGCTTGGCTCCGACCCCCTCCCCAAGTCTTATAGCACCGGTTTAGCCTGAGATCGCCCCCGACATAGGCGGCCGGCTCCCGGGGTCCGGCGGAACTTTTTGCCTTTTGATGACTCTTCTATTCTGGACCTTGTCCCACAATCCGTTTGACCTGAAGACATGCTGTAGTGGGGCGCCCCTTTACCGTTTTAGTTGCCATTCCGCCCACTTTTGCTACACTGTGCCTCTTCCGCCATTCAGCTGTTTACCGCCCGCTCTTGCGACTACAGCGTCTCGCTCACCATGTAGTTGAGTTGCTCCCGCTCTTGCGATGCAACGATAGGCGACTGCCACAGCACTCTCAAAATGGCGGCCGGCTCTTCAGATTTGGGCGTGGTCCACTAAAATGGCCCTGGGACACCTTGGAACTCGGACGCTTCCCTGATAGGGCTTGGGTCCCATTCTCGAAAGCGTCCCCTCAGCCGTGAAGATTCTACAAAAGTCTTGGGGGCCCCCGACTCCCGCAGGCTTCTGGTGGGAAGCGGCTGCCATGTCTGCTCGTGGAATGGCCACGACGGAGCTACGAGATGGTAGTGCTCTCATGCTGACGCCAGCTTTAGTCTGAAACATCCAGAAACACTGTAGACTACCAATTCGATCAGTTCCGGTAGCGCCCCAACATGACCCGGTAGAGAAGAACTTGCCCTCCCCTCTTTGACTGATGGTTCTTATTGCCTGTCACCTCTGTTGTCATTTTACAGAACTTTTTGGACTGCTGAAAGGGGTTGTGTTCCGAACGCTGGTTGGTGGAGACATTTTGACTATATTCTTGACCTACGTTGTCGCGTAATGCGTTATATGACACGCCGCGTTAGCGCACCCGGAAGTGATCCGGGGCTTGGCGCGCAGCGCGTAACGTAAGCATAACAGGTCATGTGACTTGTTAATAAAACTTTTTATTGGTTCATTTTACTTTTGTTATTTTAATAATGAAAAGCTTGGTCATATGACCTAAAAAATACGCTTTTTATTGATTTCGAACTTTTTTTTTTATAACATATATGTTATAATATTCCAGGCTAATGTACTTTCCCGGAAAAATTTCAACTGTCCTGCAAGTAAAATATATTCCTTTTTCGAGAAAAAGGGCGTTTCTTCGTCCCATGACGGAGCCGTTGAGTAAAAGAGACTCGGCCTGCTGTCTTAGTCGCCGATACGCCTGATTATCAGATTCTTATCGATCACTTTATGTTGCAGGAATGGAAAACACAACTGCCCTTGACCATTTATCTTTACTGCGTTCCTACATATTATACCTTTTATCCGTCATGTAATTGGACTGCTTTATTTCACTTGCCTTTTACTGATTCGAAAACAGTGACTAAAAGTAAAAACTTTACCAATGTAAATACTACTACCATGTTTTGTTTTAAAAACCTTTATTGTGAAAATGTCAGTATACAAATACGGGCCTATAACCACGTGGGCCGGCCACGGAGCAAACTGAAATCGTATATGATGAGGAGACATTTACATTATAGAGGAACGTAACGAACGAGCCATTAGGTTGCAAGAACTAAGGTGTCTAACAGTTGCGGAATCGGTGGACGTACATTTTGTAATTAAAATACGACAGGGCCACTTACAAAAAAGTTATCTAGATATACATTTGCGTGCAAGTACCATGGGTGACGTTAATTTGAACTTTCAATAGTACAGTAATCAATAACACATCAGAACTTAATATCAATAGGGATGTCGAAATATTCAATCAATTCTCGTCCCCGCCCGCCATGAGCATCAAAACTGCATTCATATCTCGTGATATCAAGGTTGTTCAACCAGTACACAACAAGGAGTTACGAGTCCCATTTATACCGGCGCCATTTTGGGCGAGGCCGGGCAGGTCCAAGATATAGTCAAAATGTCTCCACCAACCATCGGCCAGACCAGAACCCCTTTCGGCCCTTTATGCTACAAGATGGTGTCTTCCATTCAGAAAATATTGTTGGCAGCATTTTGAAAGGAAAGATAAACAGCCGTTCTCCTAGTGAGTCTCACATTGTTACATTTAGGAAGAATGTTGAGGAGTAATATGTGGAAAATCTGAAGCCATTTTTCTACAAACTCTCAATCAGCCTTGGATGGAAAAAAAAATCCTGAAGAATGTACAAACTGAAACCCAATTTTTGTCTGTATAGCATCAACAGCAACGCTTGAGTCAGCTTTGTGTCAAGCCGCCATTTTCATTCAATCAATAGCGTCCCCCTGCACACATTCAGGGACCTGGTCGTGTCTTCAGGTGAAACGGATTGTGGGACAAGAAGCAGAAAGGAAAAGGAAAAAAGTTCCGCCGGACCTCGGGAGCCGGCCGCCTATGTCATGGGCGATCTTTGGCCACACCAGGGCAATAGTGAAGCTGCAGCAGGTGCAAATAAGCTTCAGACAGTCTTACAAGCACTGCTCAGAACTCTCAACGATGGCACTCAACATCCAGGACTTGCCATCCGGATCTTGGCGCCTTGTGCTGGTTCCGACCTATTCACACATCGGTCCACTACTGACATCACCTCATAAGCCAACGGGGCACCCCACACCGACTTTCTGCGCAGCATTGTAGGATGGCCACACCAGTGCGGCAACTTGCTGGACACAACCTCGGTGCCATCCGGATCTCGGCGCGTTCTAGTCACTGTACCGCAAGAGTGACCGGAACTCAGCTGAACACGCCGTCTTTCGGCGCAGCATTGTAGGATGGCCACACCAGTGCGGCAATTTGCTGGACACCACCTCGGGCAATAGTGAAGCTGCAGCAGGTGCAAATAAGCTTCAGATAGTCTTACAAGCACTGCTCAGAACTCTAAACTATGGCACTCAACATCCAGGACTTGCCATTCGGATCTTGGCGCCTTGTGCTGGTTCCGACCTATTCACACATCGGTCCACTACTGACATCACCTCATAAGCCAACGGGGCACCCCACGCCGACTTTCGGCGCAGCATTGTAGGATGGCCACACCAGTGCGACAACTTGCTGGACACAACCTCGGTGCCATCCGGATCTCGGCGCGTTCGAGTCACTGTACCGCAAGAGTGACCGAAACTCAGCTGGACACGCCGTCTTTCGGCGCAGCATTGTAGGATGGCCACACCAGTACGGCAATTTGCTGGACACCACCTCGGTGCCATCCGGATCTCTGCGCGTTGTGCTGCCTTCGGCCTATTCGCACATCGGTCCGCTACTGACGCCGCCTCACGTGCCAACGGATTTTCTACGCTTTTTGTAGCCCTATGCCGCATAACAGGTCATGTGACTTGTTTATAAAACTTTTCATTGGTTCATTTTACTTTTGGTTTCCTAAACATGGAAGGCTTGGTCATATGACCTAAAAATAACACTTTTCATTGGTTTAGAACATTTTTTTTTCCCAAACGATGAAAGCCCCACCTTGTTTCTGGATGATTCAGACTGAAGCTGGCGTCAGCATGAGAGCACCACCACCTCGTGGCTCCGTCGTGGTCATTAAGCGAGCAATCATGGCAGCCGCTCCCCACCGGAAGCCTGCAGGAGTCGAGGGCCCCCAAGACTTTTGTAGAATCTTCACGGCTGAGGGGACGCTTTCGAGAATGGAGCCCAAGCCCTAGCAGGCAAGCGTCCGAGTTCCAAGGTGTCCCAGGGCCATTTTAGTGGACCAGGCCCAAAACCGAAGAGCCGGCCGCCATTTTAAGAGTCCTGTGGCAGCCGCCTATCGCTGCACTGCAAGAGTGGGAGCAACTCAACTACATGGTGAGCGAGACGCTGTAGCCGCAAGAGCGGGCGCAACTCAGCTGGATGGCCGCCACTTGGGGAGCCCGTTCACGCCGCCTCCCCCATGCCCCCCCCCCCGGGCCGCCCCACGCCAATTTTCGGAGCAGCATTGTAGGATACCAAAACCAGTGCGGCAGTTTACTGGACATCACCTGGGTGCCATCCACATCTCAGCGCGTTCTGCTGCCTTGGGACTATTCGCACAACAGACCGCTACTGACGAGGCCTCCCCCCGCACTACCCGGGACGCCCCACGCTGTTTTTCTGAGCTGCATTGTAGGATCCCAAAAACCAGTGCGGCACCCAGGTGACATCACCTGGGTGCCGTCCAGAACTCAGCACGTTGTGCTGCCTTGGGACTATTCGCACAAAAGACAGCTTCTGACCATTGTTGCTTTTTTTTGTCAAAATTTTTTAAATGTTTGTTACAGTTTTTGTTCCGTTCGTTATATTTAAAAGTTAATA